>NC_143396.1:206842181-207153639 GCF_052110815.1 Crocodylus siamensis
TTGTGTTCCCCCCCGGTACCAAGGCCCTATATTTCCTTGATATTTTACATTTTGTGCCTTTATATTTCACCAACCCGTATTGTTTGTTCTGCTGTTTTGTTAACCCTGTTTTTGTCAGTGATTGTAAGTGTCTAACCTTCGTTGAATCCTGCCCCCTTGGGGCACTGTAGTGTCTACTATTCCCTCTGATTTATTCCTGTTACCTTCCTAGTATTAAAAGATATATGGTTAAGTTCCCATTAGTGGTCTGGCTCTGCTCTATAAGGGAGGAGAGTCCCTACACCTCCTACAGTGCTTGTGCACCTGCTTTGATCCCCTCAATTGAAGAGGGGGTACCTCTTGGAGTACTGCCTGGGGTACAAAGGCTATCTGGAGGTTCTCCTTCTAGCCACTATTGTTCTGGTAGCCTACTCTTACCCTTTTATAGCTTTGTGTGTGGTGATTCCATGCACGACTATAGTTCCTCCCAGCACCATCAAATAGGGGTAGTGTTTGATCCCAATCCTTCCCTTGATGGACTACTTTTCACAAGGCAGTTTTTACAGTTCTGTCTGTCCTTTCACTTGACCTGAGCTCTGGGGATACCCTGCAATGTGCAATCTCTGTTTTATTTCAAAAGTTTGACAGGCAGTCTGTGTGGTTTCTCCAACAAAATGAGGGCCCCAATCCAAATCGATTTCTTTTGGGACCCCTCACCTGCAGAACCTGCTCCACCAACACCCATCTCACCAACAATCATGAGGTGATGTTACGACTTGGTATAGCTTTGATCCACTTTGTAAAAGATACCTATCACCAGGCAGTATTTATTTCCCTTTGCTGTTTGAGACATGGGTCCAATGTAGTCAATGGGTAGCCTACTCCAGGGTTTGTCAGCGGGTACTTGGGAAGGACCTAGGGAGTAGATGCAGGTGGCCAGGGATGGAGCACTGCCACCCACCACCTCGTGCTGCTTCCTCCCTGCTTCCTCCCACTAGCAGAGCCAGGGCAGCAGGGTAATGATGCTTCTCTGCATGCTGCACAGAAGCCACCTGGTCAGTCAGACATGGGGGGGGGCGGGGTAGTAGGGGGGAAAGCTTTCATGCGGCAGTAGCGCCGTACCGCTCCGCATTTGGCCACACACCCCCTCCTCCCCTACCCAGTTCTGCATCTAGCCATGCACCACCCTCCCACCCCCAGCTCCACATCCGACCACTGGGGTACACTTATTTAAAAAAGGTTGAAAACCCCTGGCCTACTCCATGGACTATTAATTTTTTGATGTCCCAGGAGTCCCTTAATTATTTTGGTATCAGGGTTATTTGCTGCACATGGTAAGCAGTTGTCTATGTATTGTTTTACTTCCTCCCTCATAGCTGGACACCATCCCACTTCCTACAGTCTTGTTAGGATTTTGTCTATCCCTAAGTGTCCATGTTCATGTACCAGAGTTATCATTTCTACCCTTACTCCTTTAGGCACCAACCACGCTGGAGCCTCCCCATCTTGCTTCTGGGCTAAAGCCTGATGGTTCTTGCCAAAACTTCCATCCTTTCCACTACCCTTGGTTTACTAAATCTTTTCTTTCTTTGCTTTGAGCCTGTAATGCTACCAACTCAACTGCTGCTTGTGTTTTCTTAGCTGCAGCCGCTGTGGTGCTGTGTCAAGTATCCATTCTGACTCTCCACTGGCTCCACATCTTGCCTGTAAATCCCCCCACCCCCCTTCCACTTGGCTTCTTCAGTTCCCTTTTAATGAGCCTTTACTAATATAGGTGGGTTTAATCCTATTCTTTGCTCGTTCCGATACACACAACAATTTGGTGGCATGAGCCAGTGTTTCCATCAGCTGACTTCATAACTCTTCTTGCCATACTGGGAGTCAATCCAAAACAGCTTTTACTACCCAATCTGAGTCAGAAAATACTGCCACTTGTTCATCTATTGGGGTATTTTCTAATGCTGCTGCTACTGTCACAATCTCAGCTGCCTGTGCCAAATGGGGGTGTACTTCCTTTTCACCACCTCTGTTTTAACATTAACTGCAGCATATCCTCTTAAGGGAACCCCTTTATCATAATAACTGGATCCATCTACAAACCAAACAACAACATAAGGTTCTTTTTCTGCTTCAGTGAGGATCAAGTTCCCTCTAATCGGAGAATGCCTCTCTGGTTTTGTCTCAGGCAATGGGTATTCTTGCTCTTCTCCCTGTGAGCAAGCTATATAGGATAAGCTGGCTTGACTTTCTGCACTGACATCATTGTTTATTAGTGTTAAGATCCATTTTGCTAACCTTGGGATGGGTATGTGGCCTTCATCAACTTTTCCAGACAGTATGTGTTTTACTAGGTTGTGCCTTGTCCTCAGTATTACTGGGGCCGAATCAACCACGTAATCTCAATCCTGCAGTGCCCACACTAATGCCAAAATGTCCTTCTTGCATAAGGTGAAGACTTGTTCTATTGGAGCTAGATGTTGGGGCACATATGCCACAGACCTCAGGCTGGTACTGTGGTCTTGACTCAACACACTGAATCGTCATGCAGTGGTTGCTAACTGGAGAATATATAGTCTATTCACTTGAGGATAGGCCAAAGCCAGTGCTGTACCAAGCCTTCCCTAAGGGCCTTAACTGCTTCTTGTGGCTCTACCACCACCCCTCATTCCCACAGATTCCTTTTTAGCAGCTTGTATAGAGGAGCTCCTTCTTCTGCATGCCCCTCTCTGAACTCCCAAGAGAATCCCATCAGTCCCAGGAAGGATTGCAGGGTGGTACCATCAGTTGGGACAGGTAATTTCGGTATGAGATTTATTTCTTTGCTTGTCCAAGGAGCCCCCTTCTTGCCCTAAAGTTACACCTAGATAGGAAAACTATTGCTGGCATAGCTGTACCTTCTTAGGCCTTACTTTAAACCCTGTCTCTTGTATCAGCTGTAGGGCCTGTCCTAACAATTCTAGATTTTCTTCTTGGGTACTGGAGTGTATCAGGATATCATCTACATATAAAATCACTTTCCCTAGGTTATCCAGTTTATTCCATATGTACATCATGTGAGTGTGGCATATACCAGGTGTGTTATGAAATCTCTGCAGTGCGCAAATAAAAGTATATTGTCTCTCCCAAACAGTGTACTGTCTCTCCCAAATATTAAGTGCAAACTTATACCAAGAGTCAGGGTGAAGCAGGATTGCAAGGAAGGCAGATCTAGCCCCAAGAACCACTTTGCCCCTCTGGCAATTGCTGCTATCACTTTGGGGTACTTTGCTACCACTGGGGCTGTCATAGGAGTAACCTCATTGAGAGCCCTATAATCCACTGTCAGCCTCCAGGTTCTCCCATCTGCTTTTCTTACAGACCAGATTGGGGCATTGTTTGTACTTTCCTGTTCAACCACAACCCCCTGTTCTAGCAAAGCATGTATGGTTTCCTGTAAGCCACTTTCAGTCTCAGTTGGCTATTTGTATTGTTTGGAGATGGGGAATCAGGTCCAGTAATTAACACCTGGGCCTCAATTTTTCTGTACTCTAATCAGTTACTGCCTGGACATCTTTTTCCCATTCAAGTTTCATTATGCTCTCTTTTAAGAGCAGCGCATCTGTGCCTTGCCACAGCCATATGAGGGAGCTCGTCCGCCATGTTACCTGCCATCCACATATCACTGTATTATTGGTCAAGTCTAAAGTTACTCATCCTTTTTTTAAACTATCTATATTCAGTATTGCCCGCTGCCCTAATTTCATCATTCCAAATGTTCCTGGGACCCATTAAGTCCCTATTCCAAATTGTTTCATTTGCAAAAACGGTACTAATGATTCTTTTCCATTAAACCCATCAAGACATTTTCCCCCTCCTCACTTCCACTGCGAGAATGGAGCTTCCTAATCTAAAACTCACAACTGACAACAAAGCACTGGGTTCTATTAGCATTGTTTGCCTCAGTGCCCTACCATTTAGATCACTTCCAAATTATACAATCACTCTAGGACAGCCCCAGCTGTCATATTATATGGGTGCTAAGAAAAGGAGGCTGTCAAGCACTGGGCGGTCCTAACACAGTAGAGGCAGAGCATCCGGTTCCAACCTTACTCCTTCTTCATGAGGAACTAACTGTCTGAGTAACTCCACAGTAGACAGGCCATCAATTTCTCCTTTCTTTTCATATTTAATTAACTGGCACCAGACCTCCACTCTCCAGGGATCTGGCTTTCTTTTCTCTCCCTGAAAGCCTACTTTTATTGCCCTCCCTTTTTCCTCCTGCAGACTGCTCCATACACTTCAGCCCATTATTGTTAAAGGTGATGGCTGTGATCTTTTCTTTCCCTTTCTGATAAGCTTTGTTGCTGTGCCACACTTGCAGCACTGCAGTTAGTATCTCATTCCAGTTTGACTTTGAGTCATACAACAATGAGATCTTACTTTTTGTTTCCCTGTTGAATGCTCCAAACAGGTTATACAATGGGTTAACATCCGTCAGATCTTGCACCTGCTGGAGCATGTTTAAAACAACCACTATTTAGTAAGCTAGCCACAGTTTATTTACAAATATCTTCACATTCTCAACCAGTTTCTGCACCATGGCCAGTGCCCAATCATTTCCCACAAATATTTTTGCAACATCTCTCAGAATGACCATCATTTCTGTTTCTGCACCTTGATGAATTCCTTCAGACAGTAAGGAACTACTTTCTTTCCAGGCCACCTTTACAATTTTTTGACACATCTCCCACTGTTAGCATATCTGACTCCTGTAGCTGATTTAAGGAGTATAACCAAACCCACAAATTATCCCCATTTATGGATCCCAAATTTGCCTCCTCTCTGGATAGAAGCTGAGTGGTATGGGTGGTTGTTTCTCATCCTGTCCCTCTGCACACATGGAAACATTTTTAACAGTAGGTGCCATAGGTCCCTAGCAGGCATTGTTTAACCCTGGGGTGGGACTATGGGCCATGGACAAGATCTAGCCCACCAAGTGATTCTGTCTGGCTTGTGGTGGGTCCCTTGGCCCCTTCCAGCCCAGGTATGGGGGGCAGCTCGGGCCATGGTGCATGCAGCTGGTGCTACCACCCCCTACCACAGAGGTGTCATCTGGCAAGGATTACAGCCCACCTTACCCCTGCACCAGGAGCTGTAGCCCGTGGGGTTGGGTGGCATGCCAGCAGGGTGGGGGTGGAACAGTGGCCAGACTTGGCTTCCTGGCAGCCCCCATTGCGGTGGCTCCCACTGCCATTGCCAGTGTCTCTGCCAGTGCCACCAGACCCAGCCCTGCTGTATGGACAACCCAGCCTGTCTTCCTCACACCCATTGCTGGGGGTACCAGATGGAGCAGGCAGGTGGGGAGACCAGCCCAGGACCCCCGTGGGCAGGGCACACTTAACCAGGTAGTTGGGATGGGACCATGGGTGGTCAGGGAGCAACATCCAGGAGTGGGATGGGTGGGCTGGGCCAGGATCACAGGGTAGTGACAGCAGAGGGCCAGGCCCCAGGGCAGAGCCACAATCTGCTCCCCACATGTCCCTGCTATGGGCATTTTTTCTGCAGGCAGGGATGGAGCAGATAGCATGAGAAGCACATAGTGGCTCTGCTGCAGACCCTGGCTCCATAGCCTGGCTCCAATCCCTGTCCTAGCCCCGGCCCAAGCCACCCATCCCACTCCCAGATGCAGTTCCCTACCTGCCTGTGGCCCCATCACACTTGCCCGGCATAATGCACCCTGCCCACAGGGGTCCCGGGCCTGTCTCCATAGAGACCCCACCTGCCTGCTCCTTCCAGCACACCGAGTGATCACAGCCTGCAGTGATCTCCGGCTGGCATGACCTTAGGTACTGCCTTGTCCCTTCACCGAGCCTGTTCTACTGCCGCACAGTGAACTGAGCTGCTGAGCTGCCCCACTGTGCGGCCTAGGCCCCAGGAGTCCCACCACCAGTGGTGGCCCCCACCTGGACAGGCAGAAAGCAGCAGTGCTCTCCTCCAGTGCTCAGCACCAGCTAGAAAGGGAGGGAGTTCCCCTTAGCTTTTATTCTGTAGTAAACTGACTCCATTGGGAGGAGCAGACACATGACGGGCTGCCTGCAATAGGCACTAGGACATAGCTTTGCTCAGGGCTAGGCAACCCCCAACACGGGGGCCAAAGCATGACATGTGAAACCATTTTGCTTGGCATGCACTCCTCGGGGTGGGTGGTGAGGAAAGGGCTAGGGCTGCACTGCCACAACAGGGATTGGGCCCCTTGCAGCTCTACCACTGTCTCCCCCAATGCACCAACATCTTAAAAATGTTTTTGGGTGTTTTTGGCACTCTGACCAAAAATGTTGCTGACCCCAGCCTAGCCACTAGGAGACAGGGGACTGAGTTTGCTACCCTATAAGTAAATCTCAGTGGTTCTGTGAGTGGTCACACAATACTTTTCATGCCAGTGATTTTTCCATCAAGGGAGGCCATAGCACCCTGGGGTCCTTGAGGTCCCTTCAGGGGTGCCACACAATATTACCACTGTTAGGTGTGCAAATATGATTCACAAGCTAAGCCCAGAAATTTCAAACCCATAGGCAATGGGGAACCCCTAGTGTCAAAAATATTTTGTCCTGTTGTGGACTTCATAAGAGAAGAGCTGCTCTGTTATTTTTCTGTCTCAAGAAATGATTGAAAACTAGGCGCTGAGGTTTTCCAAGGGGTGCCTTGAGACTAAGGAGGGGCATGCCTTGAGGCTAGAAAGGTTGAGAACCACTGTTCTACACAGTAACATTTCCTTATAGTAAGCTACTACACATGTTTTAAGGGGTAATTTTCCCCCGCATGAGTGATTTACTAGGTAAATGTGTTGTGTGTCTCATATCCACTCTACTTTTACTATGTGAGAGAGTCTTCTACTGGTCAGTAAATGTGGTGTCTGTCCACAACCCAAAGGGCTGTAACTTCATCTGCCCAACGTCAGCTTCCTCAGCTCAAAAATGAGAATGCAGGGTTAGATGCAGCAGGGCTGCAGTGGCGTGTATGTACCCTTACTTTCAGTCAACTACAGCAGGGGAGTAGCAGTGCATGGGGAGGGGAGGAACATGGAGGAGAAAGCAGAGGGAAGGTAAAGCTTTTGCTTGTTTGAAGGACAGAACAGTCTCTGATGATCGAATTCTAGCACTTATTTATTAAATTACTAAAAAAAATAGCAATCTTATGTCATCCCTTTGCCAAAGAAACATATGTCACCAAATCTGTATGATAAGTACTCTTGGAACCTTTGAAGAACAGATGGTTTCCATGAGACCTTCTGTCAATGATCAGTCCTCTATGAAACCTTATTTGCAGGGCTCCTAAGCAAATATTTTTCAGTGCATTTGGTACATATTTTCTTTGGTCAAAATTGATATTCCTGTCACTTCATATATCCTATCTGACTCTTCATATCCAAGGGGGGAACTCGGGTGCAGTTCAGACAAGACCAAAAGGACTGAGAAACAAAGAATAGGTTTTTGCTCATGAAAACCTAAGAATAAGATACCACTTTAGTACAGAAAGAGATAAATAGTAATATATAATTAATCCAGTAACTAAATATTCACTCATCTGTTTGTGTTTTTAGGAAATCTTCCCTTAAAATATTTTGAGAAAATATAAAAGACAGGCTCCACTATAGCCCAATCCATGATAGAGGAAAGTTTCAATTCAACAAAACTTCTCTGTAAGTCCCTATTTATTTTTATGAGCAGCTATATTTTTCCTTTTTGCCTGCTTGTCTGGAGCACAGGTTTCTGTGGAGGTTTTCTGCTGTAAATTCTTCAAAGAGATGGAGTTTCACTTTGAAGGAATGCTTGACTATATAAAAGGCTGCAAAAGTGTAACGCATTTTATTTTGTGTGTGTGATGTTCTGCACTTTGAAAAGACAGGTACACTGCCACCTCTTTTGTTAATTTGCATTCCAAGAGCTTGAAAAATTGAATTTTTGGATTCATGCTCCTCACTTGAAAGAAAAGCCATAGTAATCAACTCATTTTTTTTCTATTAAAGTTACCCTGCATATATGTGTGCTTAATTTACCTTCTTACCTAGGTAAGTGGGACATTCAGCACATCAGTAAATAAAAACATACCTTTTTTTTCTTTGGTTCATAAACGTTACAGGGATTCTGAGAAGCTGTAATATGCAAGCAATGCAAATAAAACAAGTACAACAGCAACAGTCCCGGTCCTGAAGAGCTTATGATCAGGAATCCTGGTTTTCTCTGATAAAAAAATTGCCATTTCTCTGATAAACCCCCCCAAATCTGCAATTAAAATGAAAAACCACTATATATATAAGTATCAATTGAACAGAATGTTTCCTTGATATATTTACAGTTTTAAAGGAAATTGGAAGCCTACCAGTGCCTCAATCACTATAATAAAATACATTCTAAGTACCTATTTTGGTATCTGATTTTGGGTTTTTTATCATGGAAAATCAGCTTCTCCTGCTCCCTTAGCTCATCAGGACAAAGGTCCAGGCTCCTCACTCCCAAGCCACAGCCCCCCAGCCCTGCTGGTGCCCCTCAGTCCCCACCCACAGTCCCCTGCCCCACCCCACCCTCAGCCAAGTCAGGCCCCCAGCTGCAGGGGGGCTATGGAGCCAAGGCTACAGGGCTAGGGACCCAGGCTCGCAGACCCCTGAGCCCTGGCTGCTGCCTGATATGACTGCCATGGTCCAAGCAGGGAGCCTGGCTCCCCCTTGCCCATGGACAGCATTGCTGAAGCAGAGCCCATGGCAGGGGAGGGTATGGGCTGCCCTCTATGGGCATGTGCAGGGCGGAGAGGGGACAGATCCCCACTGCTGCATGCACTCCCAGGGGGGAACAGAGTTGGTATGTGCCCCCAGATGTGTGCGTGGTGCAGGGGCAGGCTGCCAACTGCAGGCTTGGGCTTCCCACCCTTCTGTCCCCCACCTCCCCTCCGAGGCCTCCACAGCCCAGCAGCTGAGACCTGGTGCAGTAGGGCAGAGCAGAGCTGGGCGGGGAAGCCCCGCACTATCATGGTGACGCTCCCCCTGCCCACCCTGCAGCAGCGAGGGGCACAACCCTGTGGTGCTGTACTACTGCTCCATGGCGGGCGGGAGGCAGCGTGGAGCTCACAGCAGCAAGCAGCTTCCCTGCCTGGCTCCCACACCTTTGCCACTCTGCCCTCCCACACCAGGCCCCACCCACTGGGCTGCCAATGCCTCGAGGGGAGGGCAGCAGGACAGGGAACCTGAGCCCATGGCAGGCAGCCCACCCCACCCCTGCTCTGCGCACAGATCTGGGGGGCACATGCCCCCCCGCCTCTCCAAGAGTACACACAGCAGCAGGGAGCCAGCTTCATTCCCTATCCCCAGACAAGCCACCCACCACTCCATCCTGCTCCCTGCTAGGGCTCTGTGGCCAAATATTGTGTCCTCAGGCCCCAAGCCCCATGCACTGTCCAGCTGGGCAGCAGCCCCAGCCTCATCCTGCCCAACTCCCTCTCTCCCTATGGGGACCTCAATCCTGCCCCCCCAACTTACCTGTAGGAGCTGCTCTCCAGGCTGCCTGGTGGCTATATGCATATACGTGCACATGGCACCCCCTGCCTGACCGCCCTTCTTCTGTTCCCCCAGCCCTTTGCAGGCTAGAACTCTGCAAGCCTATAGAGATCTCTTTGCAAAAGAGCAAAATCCACATGTTTCTCTGTTTAAAAGAAAAGTCTGTGTTTTTCTCAGGTAAAAGGCAAAATCCTCATTTTTTTTTCCTTTTTTCCATGGGAAACAGAAAACCCAGATCCCTGCATATAATCTGGTCTCTGCCATACATTATATAATGATGCAATTAATTGGCCAATTGTGCAATAAATTTAGACTGGCCACACATGCAAAATAATTAGCACACCATAAACATGTCCATCTAGCCATAAAACAGACAAACAGCTACAAAATCAGTGCTTGAAAATGTGTAACAACTTTATAGCTGTTTTTTATCCAGTTTTAACTTGAACGTGTGGGTCCTCGGAATATAAAAAGAGCAAGATAAGGGAAGCAGCATAACTCCATAGAGAAGCTGCGGCAGAGTTAGAATTTGGACTTGGGTTTTCTAATCCAGTACTTTAATCATGGGACCATCCATACTCTTGGTGGTTCCTGTTCTACTGGTGTGCTCTAGCCTACAGGATAGGGGAATGATCATATGTCATGAACTAGAGAGTTTCAGCAGCAGAGGGATAGTGACTAGTGTCTCATGTCCATACTGTGGTGCAGCAGGACAGAGCCCCAGGGGTGACCATAATACCCCCTGGTGGCTGTGTGGCTCCTGCCCTGCTCTGGCCCTCTGGGTACCCTCCCTCTTTAGACCTATCAACTGCCATGGCTTGTTGATATTATTGAATCAGGAAAAAGGGAGGCTACCCAGGGTCCTAGACTGAATTGGTTATTATCTGTCAGTGAGACCTTCCTGTCCTACTGATCCTGATCCTGCCCTCAAAGGCTAAGTAGGCCTTCTTGGTTGGTCTGTGCCCCTGGAGCACTAATTGCCTTAAGGGGTAATTTTGAGGGCTAATTTTATGGTCTCTAACCTCCCCTACAGCCACAACCATGTCTTTCAGGTGTCACCATCGATTGACTAAGTGGACACCTTGCCCAAATTAATGTCAGGCCACCTCAGGCCTCTATTCCCTTGTTTGGGGCCTCAGCCTTTCTGGCCTCCACCCATTTCCTCTAGCTGGACCCTTTTGCCTGAGCCTACATCCGTCCTGGCCTCTGGGTCCCAGCCCTAGTCTGGCTTCCACCTACCCTAGGCTTCAGCCCCTTGCAGTCTTTTATGCTGGCCCTCTTGGCCTCAGGTCTGCCACCACCCCACTCAAGCTTGTGCCCTGGGTCCCTGTCCCTGGCAGGCTGTCTGTTGTGCATCTCTGGCACTAATGGGACCTGCTCTCCTCTGTTAATCCCAAGTGGTATAACTTAACCAAACAGTAAACCCTCTGGCTACAACACAAATCTTCCCTTCTGAGCAATCAAATACTATGAAAGGAAAAGCACGCTACTGCTTTTAGAAGAAAACCTCTTCCCCACCCTCAGAGCAGCCTCCACACTGGGCTCCCATGGCTCTACTCTGGTTCAGGGTCCCTTGGGTAGCTTTTCCCTTCCAGGGAGCTCCTCTCCCTGGCAATAGCAGGAGCAGGCTGCCTACTTGGCTGTGGTCCTGGGTTTATAAGCTTCCCCTTCTGGCCAGGTGGCTCCCCAGCCACCCACAAGGGTTTCTAATCAGAGTCTGATGGCTAGTTCTCAGAGAAGCCTGCAACAGCCATTCTGGCTGCTTTGGCAGTGTCCTTGTTGCCTGTAGTAGGGCTCAACCCTATTGCCCTATTGTAACGCACATAGCACTGCAAAAGGCACTGTTAGTCTCTGACTATAGTCCCAGGCTGAAAGGTATACCCACAAGGCATGGGGCGTGGTGAAGAGGAGGATTTGGAGCCATGCAATTAGTCTTTAAAGCTTGCGTGCCCCGAGTAGCACAGTTATGGAGTCCCAGCAAAGGGATAACTAGTGGGGTGACAGGACTAGTTATGGTGCATGGCCCAGCAAGGGGAGGACTAGTAAGAATTAGTGGGATGTCGAGGAACCCTAACGGGAGTTCAGTGGAATTGGGGCCATGCAAAGGCCTATGGGCAGCCTCCCTATTTGTTATTACACCACCAAGGCATGGAAGGTGAGACAGGAAGGTGCCCTAGGGATGGAGTAGGCATGGTTATGGACCCAACCAGGGGGCATCATGGCCACCCCTGGGACTCCAACATGTTACAGTTTTCTAAAGTGAATATTTTATAATGACCATGTCTGTACCAGTAACGTACTGGTCTCTGATTGTACAGAATCAGAAATATTGTGGCCACCTCGGCACATTGCTGCACATGAGCTAATTCACTTGATTATTCTTTGGTTCAGATGGGAATGCAAACCAGTGTCATTTTTTACCCTATTAAATTATTAAAAATCCATTAATACATTGTTTAATACTTCATGTGTTAAAAACATTTTACACCCACTAATTAATGAATGAAGGCATTATCACACTGCAAACACTGACATTTCAAATTAAAAAAAAATTCTGAAAACCTACTCCTTAGGAAGAATAATACAGTGATGGGGTTGCTAAACTGGGACTCAGGAGATATGGGTTCAGCTTATATGATCTTTTATAAATGTATATCAGTTACCTGTCTCTAAAACAGAGGAAACAATAAGTCCTGTGTCTTTCTTGTCTTTTTTGATTTTAAGTTCTTCTTTGGAGTAAGCACTGTCTTTGTCTATATGGTCTGCAGCCCCTACCATAATGTGGCCCTGATTTTGTCTGGAAATTCTAGGTGTAATAAAATAATACTTAGCACTTCTCAGTATAATGACTTTAGTAAGGTCTGCAGGTTTTGACCCAATAGGGTAATTTTAATTACCACAGCAATACAATATAGTTTAGATGCAGTACACACTGTGATGTCAGACCTTCATTCTCTGTTGCATAATTATACAAGTATTGTTTCCTTAGTGATTTGTTTTAGATCTTGAAAAATTCTTAATGTCTAGTTTCAATAGTCTTCAAAATTTCCAGAATTACCCCTAGAAAATTCACCAGAATTTTCAAGTAATGTGAACATCTTATTCAAATAAATAAAGTATTTTAATGTGAAACTAAGCATAAAATAAATACCATCATTAGAAAACAAAAATCATTAACAGCTCCATGCAATCCATCATCTAAAGAACTTTAGTAATTTAACTTTAGACACTTCATCTTCAATCCCAGACTTTGCAAGCCAACATTTCCTAAGGGTTTTTCACAGATTTTAAGGACAATCTCAGAGTTCATTTGTCTGCATATCTGCTCCAGGCAGTGGTAAAATGTTCTGCTATGAAACTATAGAAGCTGCAATGGTAGAGTTGTTTAGAGAGCAGAAAAACAGGGATGTTAAACTAAAGTAGCAATGTTTTCATTAATTTTTCAGGCTCTGTTATATACCTTTTAGCTTCTGGCTGTAACCAATCAAGTTTAATGATCACATGAGCTGTGACATAAGGCAATGAATCCTTGACAATGTCTTCCTTCATGTTCTTACTATAGTCTCCTATGAGATCTGTGCATTAAGAGGAGCCACTGCTTTTTCGGATGGAATGTATTCTTAGCGATCTACTGACACTTTGAAATTAGAAAAATATCAGGGCGATTCCCTTTGGAGTATTTACTCTTTAAACCACTGCCAGGTCTCTTCATTAATCAGACACTGTCATTTATTATATGTTTCTCTTTTCTCTTTTTCACTTAGTTTTGTATGAATGTAATACTGTGAAATTGAACTAGCTTATCTCACTTGCCTGGACAATGAAGTCCACTATTATTTTTTTCTAAAAACAGCAAGGTCACAGCGAGATCAATAAACAGATCATACTTCATCAGTTTACTTCTATAATTACCTGGGGGGACCATTTCAAAAAAGAGCTCCACAATAGTAGTTTTATAATGGTGTACATCTATCCTGTAGGATTGCACCCAATGAACTCCATTTAAAATATAGAACACTTGGTTCTCCTTTAAGAATTGCCTGCATAAATTCCTCCCACAATGTTCATTAGGAAAGATCTTTGATAGTATAAAGTGTTATAAAGCACAATGGATCACTAACAATTTAGATCAAATAAGGATCTGTGCCCTAGTTACATATGTTCATTTACAATATCCTTGAACAGTTCTGGCCTTTGGTAAAAAGCCACTGTTTCTGCATATTCCCATTCTTTGAACAAGGTCCTCTTGGGGCTGCATATCTTGGGGTCCTCCATATCTTGCATTGATCTGGGCAATCTTTTTTAGTAACCATTATTACTATAGTAATAACCTTTTGTCAGTACTAATTAGAACTGCATTGAACCATGAGTGAGGAGATGTAAGATTTGACAGAGCATTGCCAAAATCCTAAGCCATCTTGTCCTTCATATTAGTCACTGTATGTATTCACCCACAGTACCAGAATTTGGCCTTTTTCCTTATTATATAGGCTTGCTCCAAAAAATACCATTGACTCAAATGGAATTATTCTCATCATAAGGATGTGCTCAGCATGAGTAACAGTTTCTGAATCTGTCTCTTAATCTGTGTGCTGGAAGATAAAATTAAATTTCTCTACCTGTTTTGTCTGTACATTTTTTTTTAAAGTATTCTACTATATGATTTTCAGAGCCCCTAGCATACTTAAATTATTTCCTGAGTTAGTGCTTAGCCTTAGAGGCCTGTCACATTACCACTGAACTGAAAACAAGATCCTTTCAGAGTCTATCAAAAGGAGTAGAACAGATCAGCCCCTAGTCCATGCTAGCTCCTGGAGTTGGATTGGGGCTGGGTGTTAAAACTGTACTTGCATAGCATAAAATGAATATTCTTTATCATTCTAAGTCAGTACTACTCAACCACGGTTTTGCAGCACCCTAGGGTGCTACAAGATGGCTTTATGGTTGCCATGGGCTGCTGCACAATATTAACACTGCTAAAAGTGCTAACTCTACACATGATTCACAAATAAACCCAGAGATTTCAAATATGAATCCATAATATTAAGAACATTTTGACCTGTTGTGGTTTTTCCCAGTTCTTTGCAACAGAAGAATTGCTCTGTTCCTTTTCTTTAGTCAAAAAATTAATGAAAGATAAGACTTGGCATGTCTTGAAGCTAACGAAGGTGCCTTTAGCCTATAAAGGTTGAGACCACTGTTCTAGGCAAAGAAAAACTGTCTCATTTGGATTAATCTTCATGAAAAGTCTCTGATTTACTTTACACCTAATGCTATTCAAGGATTGTAAGAATTCTGACAAAGCAAGACACAGAGTATTTAAAGTACAAGTTGAAAATCAGATGTATACTATAACAAGCATCTATCTCCAAGGCACATTTTTAAACTAATTTTTCTCTTATCTGGACTGAATCTTTCTTGCAAGTGAATTAATCAACCTGTAGCACCATACAGGAGGGTAGGATATACACCTTTAATGAAGCCACATGCTCCAAGAAGAAGCAGTAACAAGTACAGTAGTTTGTTTATTTAACATTTATGCACACTCCAGTAAAACCTTGTTAAGTTTGTTTGGTTGGCTAAGCTTGTTTTCAAGAGGGACCTAGGAGGCTGAAAATCAACATAAGCAATTACACATTACAGCACAACATTAATTTGTATTATCATTTCTAGTTAGGCAGTGATTAGATCTCCTTTGAGAGACAAGTGATGTTATAATGAAGTCACAGTTTAAACATCTAGTATCAACCTAAAAAATGGTTTAAAAAATTCCAGAGTACTATACAGACAAGGTTCTTTGGGTGAATCTGATATCTTTTATTAGACCAACTTAAATAGTTGGGGGGAAAAAATTTAAGGAAGCTTTTCGGTTCAAAACCACTTTGTCAAGCTGAGGAAGAGTCAGCAGTTGGTGTGTGCTCTTCCTGGATGGAATGAAAAGTAAAGAAGCCAGAGGCTGGTATGCATACAAGATAGGCAGTCAACCTACACACCAGAGTACTATACCATACACCAGTCCACACTCAGCTTTAAACTAACTTTCCTTGTTTGGTCTTTAAAGACAGAGCCCTAAAATAAGTTCCCAAACCTTAATTTGGGCAGTTTTACATGGCAATCACGTGCTTTAAAGAGGTATTGTGAGAGATCTTTAATTAATCTTTCATCATTGATTGTATCTGTCTGAATATTCAAATACATGATTTTGGTGTTTAATTTCCACAGCTATCATGGCACTGTAGACATCTCTCAGCTCTGCATCATGCAAGGAGGTCAGCAGAGTTCTGACCTATAGCAGATGAAGTAGAAGGGTAGGTAACTGGCACATCAATGCCAAACCCCCCGCCCCCAGTTTTAAACCAAATTAGTTTATTTAGAGTATTCATAGAACCATCTGAAGTGATGGCAAGGTATCCTTTCAGCACCGTACCTAGACTCCTGGCAGCCCTGGGTGAACTTTCAGTATTGGGCCTCCCTTCGCCAGAGATAAAGATAATAAGAATTTTTCAATTACCATTTTCAGGCTCCATTTCTGTCTGGGGCCCCCTCAGCTGCCCGGTTTGGCCATGCTTGTGTCTGGCCCTGCTTTCTTTACTGTTGTTACCTCTATATGGATATGTCCACCGGACCTGTCCTAGACAGTTTGTTATCTAGTCAATAAGGATTGCTTTTGCTTCTTCCTTACTCCTCCACTTGGCAGAGATGTCATCTTACCTTCTAGGAAAGACTGATACACTTGCAGAGCATTCACCCACTTGTCAGACCTACAAGTAACACTGGAGAGGAAAGCATTTAACCCTCCCTGAATGAGGGCAGGTCTTTCTTTCTGATTCAGAAGACTCAGTGTGAAAAAGACCCCTTCCTTCTTTGGCAGGTTAAAATCAATGTGAGGTTACTTGGGCCCACTGCTGAAGAGAAATCATTAACTCCTAACTGAAGGAAAAACAATTTCATGTCCCTTAAACAATAGTTCAAGAAGACTGAAACCAGAGATTGAGTTCTGACAGGAGGACAGGGCACTCTTTACCTGAGTCAGGGAGATGAAAGCAAACTGCACTATTCCCTGGTTCTTCTTACTGGAGCTTCAGCCCTTAACCATGTAGTAGTCCCAGTTGTTGAACTAACATTGTTATTTGATGCCCACTCTCTTGTCAGCAATTACTGCTGGCTCTCTCTAATCTTCCCAGCATGAAGAAAGGTATTGGGAAAGTGCTGGTAACCTACTTTGGCTATATTTAGCTGCATCCAATATTTTAAAATCCTTCCAGTCAAATTTCACATCTGAATATGGCAAGGAAACAGCTGAGTTGACTGATAAACTTCTCAGGGCTATGGGAAGAAAATAAAATGAGGAGATATGATAGAAATGAAGAATGTGTTTAATAGAAGTTAGTTTAAAACTGAATATTAATAATAAGGGCCTAGCACCCCCACGCACCAACCCTGGCACATGAGCACTGACAATAGCATCCCTGGGCACAAACCTGAGAAATCTGGTTCAGGTTCACTGGGGGATGGAGAGGAGACCAAAGCCATCAGGTAAATGGAGGAAGCACAAGCAGGAGGGGGCAACAGGAGAGGCCTTCTAATTCTCCCTGAGAAAGTAGGGCAATCAGCTAGTTACCTCAAGTGTCTGTACATGGATGCACAGAGCCTGGGAAGCAAGCAGGAAGAATTGGAAGTCCTCACACAGTCACAGAACTATGATGTGATTGGAATAACAGAGATTTGGTGGGATAACTCGCATGACTGGAGCACTGTTATGGATGGGTATAAACTGCTCGGGAAGGACAGCAGGGAAGAAGAGGAGGAGGAGGAGTTGTGCTTTATGCTGTATGCTTGCTCAAAGCTCCAGTAGGAAACTGGAGATAGACCTGTTGAGAGTCTCTGAGTTAGGGTTAAAAGGGAGAGCAACAAGGGTGATGTCATGGTGGGGGTCTACTATAGATCACCAGAGTGGGAGGATGAGGCTTTCTTCAAATAGCTAGTGCAAGTTTCCTGATCATAGCCCCTGGTTCTCATGAGGGACTTTACTCATCCTGAGATCTACTGGGAGGGCAATACTGCAGCACACAGGCAATCCAGAAAGTGTTTGGAGAGTGCTGGGGACAACTTCCTAGTGCAAGTGCTAGAGCAGCCAACTAGGGGCCATGCTCTTCTTGACCTGCTGCTCACAAACAGGGAAGAATTGGTGGTGAATGTAGTATAGTGGATGGCAACTTGGGCAGCAGTGACCACAAGATGATTGAGTTCAGGAAAGGAAGGAAAGTAGCAGAATACAGACCCTGGACTTCAGAAAAGCAGACTGACTCACTCAGGCAACTGAAGGGCAGGATCCCCAGGAGCCAGTCTGATGGGGAAAGGAGTCCAGTAGAGCTGGCTGTACTTTAAATAAACCTTACTGAGAGCACAGGAATGAACCATCCTGATGCACAGGAAGACTGGCAAGTATGGCAGAAGACCAGCTTGGCAATGAGCTAAAAGGCAGATGACTAGCTTGGCAAACCTTCAGTGAGCTAAAACACAAAAAGGAAGCTTACAAGAAGGGGAAACTTGGGCAAAGAACTAGGGAGGAGTATAAAAGTATTGCTCAGGCATGCAGGGATGAACATTGACTAAATGGGGGAGGCAGTCTAGCGACAGAGCATGCAAAAAAGGCTGAAGTACTTAGTACCTATTTCACTTCAGTCTGCACAGGCAAGGTCAGCTCCCAGATTACTGAACCTGGCAAAACTGTTTGGCAATGAGGTGAGCAGCCAACCATGGCACAAAACAGGTTAGGGACAATTTAGAAAAGCTGGACATGTACAAGTCCATGTCGCTGGACAGAATGTACTCAAGGACACTGAGGGAGTTGGCTGATGTGATTGCAGCCACTGGCCATCATCGTTAAAAACTCATTGCAATCAGGAGAGGTCCCAGACAAATGGGAAAGGGCAAATCTAGTGCCCTAAAAAAGGGAAGATGGAGGATCCAGGGAACTATAGGCCTCTCAGTCTCACCTCAGTCCTTGCAAAAATCATGGAGTAGGTCCTCAAGAAATCCATCTTGAAGCACTTAGAGGAGAAGAAGGTGACTAGGAACAGTCATCATGGATTCTCCAAGGGCAAGTCATACCTGACCAACTTGATGGCCTTCTATGATGAGATGACTGGCTCTCTGGATGTGGGGAGACCAGTGGCTATGATATACCTTGATTTTAGCAAGGCTTTTGATACAGTCTCCCACACCATTCTCGCAAGCAAGCTAAGACGGTATGGGCTGGATGAATTGGCTGGGAGGTGGATAGAAAGCTGACTGGATCATCAGTAGTAGTCAATGGCTCAATGTTTAGTTGGCAGCTGATCTCAAGTGGAGTGCCCCAGGGACTTGTTCAATATCTTTGTCAAGGACCTACAAAAGGGGATGGAGTGCACCCTCAGCAGGTTTGCAGATGACACCAAGCTGGGTGAAGTAGTAGATATGCTGGAGGGTAGGGCTAGGATTCAGAGAGCCCTCAACAAATTGAAGGATTGGGCCAAAAGAAATCTCATGAGATTCAATAAGAACAAGTGCAAAGTCCTGCACTTAGGATGGAGCAATCCCATGCATCAGTACAGGCTGGGGACTGACAGGCTAAGCAGCAGCTCTGCAGAAAAGGACCTGGGGATTACAGTGGACAACAAGCTGAATATGAGCCAACAGTGTGCCCTTATTGCCAAGAAGGCTAATAGCATACTGGGCTGCATTAGTAAGATCATTGTCAGCAGATTGAAGAAAGTGATTATTTCTCTTTATTCGGCACTGGTGAGACCACACCTGGAGCAGTGGGTCCAGTTTTATGTCCTCTACTGCAGAAAGGATGTGGACAAATTGTAGAGAGTCCAGTGGAGTGGAACAAAAATGGTTAGGGGGCTGGGGCACATGACTTATGAAGAAAGGCTGAGGGTCTTTTTTAGTCTAGAGAAGAGAAGACTCCAAGGGGATTTAACAGCAGCCTTCAACTACCAGAAAGGTGGTTCCAAAGAGGATGGAGCTGGACTGATCTCACGTGGTGGCAGATGACAGAACAAGGAGCAATGGTCTCAGGTTGCAGCAAGGGAAGTTTAGTTTAGATATTAGGACAAACTTTCTCACTAGGAGGAAAGTAAAGCACTGGAATAGGTTACCCAGAGAGGTTGTGGAATCTCCATGCTTGGGGGTTTTTTAAGACCTGGCTAGACAAAACCCTGGCTGGTATGATATAGTTGGGGATGATCCTGGTTTGAGCAGGGGATTGGATTAGATGACCTCCTGAGGTTCCTTTCAACCCTATTTTTCTATGATTTTATGACACAAGAGCTTATTTTTTCACCCCAAAATGACAAGTCAGTCTCTTTTGCCAAGTCAGAAGCACAAAAAAAACTATAGTTCCTGATGTAACAGGTGGCACAGAGAACAAAAGGATCTTATGCTGGTATAATAATATCTAATTCTTATGTCTTTGAGTCAATTGATGTCAAAGTATTTTCAAAGGAGATAAGTATCATTATCCTCATTTTGTACATGGGGAAACTCAACACACTAAAGCTGAGTTTTTCTGTTTCTTGAAGAGTGAGTGTAGAAGGACCCTGGCCAAGCAGCCACACTGGGCAAGGCTTGGATGCTACATATTAAATGGGTGTCTAATTCCCCTGTTCCTGTGTCTCACTGCCATAATTTGGTGTTACTGGAAAAGCTGTCAAGAAGTAGTACCTGATAATCTGGGGTTCATTGAGATGATGTGGGTCCCAATGTCTGCAAGTGTTCTGTGGGGCTCCGCCTCCTTTACACCCCACCCCTTTCCACTCGGGGGTTGTCAGTGATTGGCATTAAGCATCTAGCTTTGCTTGTTAGGCAGATGGGTACACAATGGAGAGAAACAAATACACAACTATAACTCAAATAATGTTTGTATCTGCTTCAGGCCTCGTTGGCGCAGTAGCATACCTCATTTGCTTCACCTGGGGTGATCAGGACTCTTTAGGGTGTACCCCCTTCTATGAGTCAAGTCCAAGTGGGATGGTCTATCCTGGGCCAAGCCCTTTGGATACTCAGGGACCACAGGTACCATGAACCCTCATGGGGCCCCTATTTGTGCCTGATCTGCATCAGCTGAGGGACCATCAGGGTTCTCGGTGGAGAGTCGATGGTGTGCTGGTCCTTGACCCAGACCCTGGGTTCTGATGGGAAGATGTGGCATAGGCCAGTGCCCCCCACCTTATCTGAGGCTGGTGCTATTTTATACTAGAAGTATAAGTATAAGTATACCCAGGCCAACCCAGATCCCTGCTTGTTCCCACATACCCTGTGCTCACTGCCAGGTGTTGAGAGCCCCAGAGAGGCTCATTAGCTCTTGCACCTGAGATTTCCAGGCCCTAGGTGACGTTATCTGCTCTTGCCATCTTCTTGCTTTGCTGCCTGAGCTCCATGTTCGCATGGAGCCCAGGCTCCAGCTCTCACTCTGGCCTGGAAAAGTGGCCAGCTATGAGCCTGCTCCCTTCCAGCCACTCATCTCACCCTGGGGATGAGGAAGCAGTGGAGCATCACATTGTCCCACGGGCTTACCACTTCCCTGCTGAACTGGCTGTCATCGCCTTGGTAAGTATGGGGCTCGACCGGGTCCCTGCTGCAGTGAGGCATAGACGTTGGGAACTCCACTGTATAGAAACTTCCCCACTGAAAAATATCATTTTTTTATCATTTAAAAGCAAATAACCTATATGTGTAATGATAATTATCAATAAATAAGCCAATTGTGATGGATTCTGTGACATTTCCAACTTGGAAACTGTCAATTACTGCTTTTTACTGTTCTTAAATCTCATCATTTTTTTAATTACAGCATATTACAAACATTAACATTAATTAATCAGCTTAACTCAGTAAGATGAAGATATTCAAAGATGATGTGGCATTTAATCATGCAAAAACTTCTATGGACTTCCAATGAAATCAACAGAATATTTCCCTGAAGGACCGGAGGATCTGACCTATCATCTTAATTAAGACTTTAGGGCACCTATACATATGCTTACAACACACAAGCAGTAGGATGTATATATTTTTTCTTCTCCTTTTGAGATTATATGTTTAATATCAACTCTGTAGTACACAGATTATTCCCTGTGCAAACAGGAGGCTTCCAGGCAAACACCATATACATTTTGAAAAGAAAGAGCAAGTTAGCATAATTCAGTGACAGCCTGGATATTATTCCGAATTAGGAATCAGCATTTCCCCTCATAAGCATATGGTAAGAATAATCCAAGTTTCTCAACAATTAAAGCAGTACTATGAATTCTAAATTAGGACAATTCCAATAGAATTATACTTCTATAATTATAATTATAAAATATACTTTTGAACAGAAAAAGAAACAGAAAAATAGGGCAAAGAAGACCAACAACCATGCTAGAAAGTGATTGACATTAATGCAAAGCTTCTTTAAAATGGGCTCCAGCAAGTGGCTATGATCTATAATCAAGCAAGGAAAGAAAAACGGTTGTCTGAAGTCTGAGGTAAGTTTGTACCATTACAGAAATTTTACTGGAAAAGGTAGGGGAAGAGGTTGTGGGTTCACATTTTTGTTTTAATATTAATAATACTTTACGCTTCTATAATCCCTTTCATCTGAAGATTTCAAAGCACTTTGCGGACATTAATGAATTTAGCCTCACAGTACTCCTAAGAGACAAGGTAATGATTTAGAGATTGAAATTCAAAGAGATGAATGGATAAAAGTATGAATAGCATTCTTAAAATTTCACTGTCCTCCTCTGCATTTATATCATATGTGCCTTAAAGGCAAAACTGAGTGCTGAAGAAATTGTTTACAACTGCTTACATGTAGCCAAGTTCTGTTTTTTAGATATTTGGTAACAAACCCCAGCAGTTTTTCCTGCCCATGCATAGAGGATTTGGACCCGATGCTCTCATGAGGTCCCTTTTAGCCCCTAACAACTATGAATCTATGAAACAGGATGATTAGATCAGATTGGAAGGAAATGAATGGAAGCGCTTTGAACATGTCCTAAATTAAACTAATTTTAACTTAATTTCAATAAACTGATTTGGCAGGTTTTGTTTTAAAATTGCTTTGCTCTAGATATCATGCAGTTTAAGATCCCACCCCAAGCTGCAATTGCATTACCTAATCTTGTGCTGGCTGGCAAACACATACTACTTATGTGTTGTAAGGCTCAGTATCCTCATGCTACCCGGCAACAAATACAATGGGCACTAGAGAGCAAGGTAGAAGTCTTTGCACCAGGACAGGAAACTCAATATTGAACAGATTGCTCAGGACCTAGAACCCTAAGACAAGCCTAACACAAAGTTAAAAGGCTGGAAGTAATATGGGTAGTTGAGTTTAATATATAGATTATGGACAGATTATAGGACGTATTATGTCATAGTGTGTACAGCTCTGCACTGAAAATGGTCAATTAGCCCTACAGGGATATCTGAGCATTCCTCAGCTTACTAAAGAGTATACACAAGGTTATACAAGTCTTCCTCGTTTTATGCTATACATGTGTTCCTGGAAAATGCCACATAACTTGAATTCGCATAAAGGGAACCCACTTTACAATGTAACAAATAGGGATGTGTTCCAAGACGTCGACTGTACTGACCCCCAGACCCATTTCTACCACTTTCACACGACAATTTTGTTACTCACGGACAGCAGAGAGGTGTAGAAGGTAAGTTAGCAGGGTGCTTAGAAGCCATCGTGGGGATGGCAACTACAGAATCACATGTCACAGATGTGTGAGGAGCACAGATCCACACAGGAGACTATATTTTGGAGCAAGTCACTCCCACAAAGCAGCTGACTGCAGGCTTCCACCACACCAATTGCATAAGAGTGAATTTACCTCGCATATAACGGATTTTTTATATAAAAAGGGTCATTGCGGAAGAGCAAATTCACACATACAGAGCCCACATAAAGTTAGGGAAACCTGTAACTTCATTCGTGGTATGTAGTGTAGTGCCAGTAAGAAAGTCAGGGCCTGTCAGCTTTACTCAAAATGACATCATATTAGAAGTTATTGGTAAATGGCTCACAAAACCAGTTAAAAACAAATCAAGCAATGACTCATAGTAATGTGAATCTGAAGTAACTTCTTTAAATCAATGGAATTATAGCAACATTCACCACATCTGATCAAAAGCCATGTTTCCGTGCAACAAAGAGCATGGCATAAATAAGGGTTCTTACTGCTCATTTGGCAACAACTATAGAAATAGCAGGAATTTTTGAAGCAGACATAGAGAGTTAGAAAATACATAGTTCACAACAAATTCAGACGTATGTTTCCTTAGTGATTCATTTTCTATTGTAGGTCTGAAATCTGATCACTTGCTCTTTTGCTTGCTTGCATACCACTGAGGCCTGAATGAGATAACCAGAATTTGACTCATACCAGTCAAAAATATGTATTTTGCATGTAGAATCAAGAGCTTTGTTTTCTCCAGTGACAGTGTATTTTTAGAAGGCATGTCAGGCTTTTTGATGCATAGGCTCATGAATTCCCAGAGCTAAGCAAGTGTTCTCTGGGTACTTGTTTCTTCTGCTGTGTGTTAGCATTCTCAGTGCATATTTGTATTTCTCCATGATGCAAAAATTCATGCTTGGGACTAAAAGAGAAGGTGCTTCATATCTTTCCAGTAACATACATATTGTTTCATAGTTTGTAGGGTTGGAAGGGACCTGAGCAGATCATCAAGTCCGACCCCCTGCCATGGCAGGAAAGAGTACTGGGGTCACTCCTCGTAGGGCTCAGGGGGAACAGGGACTCCCCCAATGCCTGCTGGTCCCCTCTGACTAGTTTGTAACAGGCCACTAGATCCCCCCTCAGCCTTCTCTTGTGGAGGCTCTATGGGTTCAGGTCCCATAGCCTGTCCTCGTAGGGCCTGCCCTGCTGCCCCCGGTCATGCGACTGGCCCTCTTCTGGACCCTCCCAAGCTGTTCACTTCCCCCTTGAAGTGCAGCATCTAGTGTAACTATGTGCTCTCTTGATTTCTCTTGCTGTGCAGCTTTCTTCAATGGAAGAGTCAACAGCCATGTAAAGTGTACGTAATTTCTTGGCTCAGGAGTTCCTGCTGTTCTGGAGTTTTAGGGAATGAAACTCCCAACCATTTGGATTTTTTTTTTCAATTTTTAGTTGATTATTCATAGTTTACACAGAGCTAGAAACTGAGAGCTATCTGCTTATGCAAAGAGAAAGTAGGTTCACATCAATCATAAAACATGTACTTTACAAGTAGAAGCTCATTTCACACTCTCATAAAGAGCAAATATGAAGAGAAAAATTATAATGCATGCATATCATTTACCATTATAGTAATCAAGTTTCAGAATAAACATCTAGAAACATTTTTTCCCTGTAAGAAGGCTCTGTTCCAAGTATTCAAGTACAGAAACTAATGGATGAATGTGGCCAATGGTCTTCTGGTTCAAATGAGGTCCAGTGTTTAATTTCCCACTCTAATAACCTATGTTATTCTCTCTCATATGCCTCTGATTCTACAATTAGAAGGGAGACCTGAGAGATTTGCTTTGTCCATCAGTAATGCCAACTTCACACTGTAGATTAAGTATGTGGAAAACAGTAGTGGATCAAAGCAAGCAATATCTTTACCCCAAAACCACAGTAAGCCCTCGAGTCTTAAATTCATAAACTAAAAGGTACTTAAAGCGTAATAGTGCTTAGCGTTTACATTGCCTACATCATAGGCACTCTACCACCTAGTTACAAGTTGACACTGAGCAACTGCCTCATAAAATTCCTGGCAAAGCAAGTGGGTGCCAGAATAAGGAATCCTTAGAAATTGCTCAGCAGAAAGCAACTTAAACAAATAGGAGTGAAATGTCATGGTTATAGGTGGGCTTAGAAATAAGTCAGAGATTAGTGTCTGTCTCCAGCCAGGCAGTTTCCTCTGCTTCGGATTCCTATCCCTGAACCCTCTCTGTTAGGTGATCTAAGTTAGGTCAGCTGCTCAAATAGCACCTTCCCAGTTTCCCTGTCCAAATTGTGAAAAAACGGAGACTCTCTAGAATAGCCAACAACTGTAATTAGGCACTTCCCTGGGTTCCAGTCATCCCTGCTGTGCTTGAACTGGAGTAGGGACTTGAAAAATGCACCTTTACATTCTAGGTGAGTGCCCTAGTCAATAGGCTATACGGTGTCTCAGTCTGTCCTGCTAGACCTGCCATACTTTGTATAGATAATCAAATGTATTGTGCCACAGGAAATGATTCTATAGCCAAAAGGTTACGGTACTCACTTCAGATGTGGGTTCAAGCCCTGTCTCCAAGAGAAGGTCATTATTTCTATAAAGTGAAACAGCTTCAGTTGGAAAGGATGGGAGAAGCCCTCCCAGAATAACCAAAGCCTGGTGTTAGGGGAGGCATTTGTCTCCTCAGCACTCCTGGATGAAGTGTTGGGACACACATATATATACCCTGCCTCAGAGCAATATCTAAAGTATCAGGACCCTCTGCCAAATAAGAAGGGGAATATGTAGTTTGAGCATCCTGCTTTAAGGCTTCACCTCAGCTAGGGCTCTAACTGAGCTTGTTAGCTGTAGCACAGTCAGTGTTTAGGCTGTTTTGTGGATGTTGATCAATAAAAACATATGGGATTTAGGAGCCTATGGTGTTATTCAACTGCTGAACAGTGTTTTTGAGAATGGAAGTGGTGACTAAAATGTGGGCTTAGGTGACCAAAGAGGCAAACATGTGCCTATAAGCCTTTAAGGAGTTGACCTATGATCTTAGTGCAAAATCTTCAAAACTGATCAATCACTGAGAGACTGGCCCCATAGGCCACAAAATAGATATGAGATATTTAGCTTTAGGCATTCATATTTGAAAGTATTTCCTTAATTTCAGTTTAAATTCTATTTCTTCTGTATGTTAACATCAGTGGGGAATCTTCTGGCTACTTTTCTGGTGTAATCATTCCAAAATACAGCTCAGCCCAGCATTAATAAATAAGCATCCACATTTTGGTCCTCATCCTCTGCTGGATAAGTCAATAGGAGTTGAATTCTTAAAATGAGATTTATTGTACAGCAAAAAAACACAGGTGTAATTATTCTGGTTCTGATTTACATCAGGGGTATCAAACTCACCCCATGTCCTAGGTCAGATCCAGACAATGGGGCTCCTCCCAGGCTGAATTTTTGGGCCAACGTCAGCTGTAGTGGTGGCTGCAGTGACAGCAGCAGCTGTGGCAGGTGCAGTGGCAGTAGCTATGACAGCAGTGAGAGTGGTGGCAATGGCAAATCCAGCCGCAGGGGTGGTGGGGCAAGCAGCACTGAGTGTCCGCTAACCACTTGCCATGGTAGAGGCAGTGAAAGTGGCTGTGAGCCAAACAGCTGCAAGGCAAGTGGAGCTGTGTCAGCACAGCCCTTGCTTGCCCATCTGCTGCTGAGGGCCATGTCCAAAGACGCCCTGCAGTAAGCTCTGGCTACTGCTAGCTATGCCTCCAAATTCCTGGGCCTACCAGTAGCTTGGCAGTCTAGATGAAGAGGCTCTATAGGCTATATGACACCTCTCATTTAAGTGGTCTTTTCCTCCACATGAACAATTTCCTGCTCATGTCATGGTCTGTGGCCTTCTCTGAAGATTCACAAAAATAAAATACCAGTAATTACCAACACCTGTTCCCCAGTGTTTTTCTGTGATCTCACCTGAAACTCAGTTATAACTGCTCATTTCCTAGGAGAGCATCTTCTCCACAGGACATGAGTGCAAAGGTCAGGTAAATGTGAAGGAGAATAGTTCCTTACTAAAATACCTCTGGGTTGATCCTCTAAACAGAGCATATGTTTTCCCATTCTGTGAATGTGTATAGAAGCGAGAGAGAGAGAGAAAGAGAGAATGTTGAGCAAGAATGTTACAACTATTGACCTGAGACAGTCTCCTGGAAATAATCTAACAGCAGGGAGCAGCGAGTCCTTTTTAAAATCAATGAAGCAAGAAAATGCTGTTGACCAAGCTATTGTGAGGTTTGAGAGGGAGAGGATAGAACTGTCCCCTAGCAGCAAACCCAATATTCCCTTTGATTTTTTTCCCAACATATTTTCATGCCCATCACTGTTATGCTTTCTCTACTGTAACTAACCCTTGCTCCAAAACAGACATTTGTTTTTAGTGGCAGCTGACCAGCATTCTTAGGCACATGAACCCATGTTTTTGTGCACAATGCACAGTGCTGGACTGCCTTTGATTCCCCCTCCTCCATCATCTTGGTGATGCCTTCAGAGAGCTCTTGAACAATATTCCTTTAGGCACAGTGTCAGTGCTACCCTTTGAATGAGAGTCTTTCCATCTGTATACTGGACTTTTATTCATCTGACATATCAGAATTCTAATGCTTTAATTTGTATTTATTGTACAAAGCATGCAAGAAAAGGAAGTCCTTGCCCTGAAGAATTTACAATCAAGAGCCAAATCCCATTTGTTGTTCACATGAAATCAACATTACATTCATGTATAGATACAGTGCCACCTACACAGAGGCATTAGAAATACACAAGTCCCCCTTCCCACATAATGCAAAACTCAAATATCCAGTTGTATTCTTGGTATTTTTGCAGGGAGGGAGGAGGAGACAAATCCTTCCTCCAAGTTCTGGGCAGGCTGTGGAGCTGCTTCATAGCCACTACGGTATCTTCAGTAGCCCTGTAAATCTGATGTGCATCCTCTTTGTGAAGGAACAGCAGCAGGAACTTGGCAGCAGTGAGTCCTCTGTCTAGCTCCTGGCTACCTACTTACCCACTGTGTAAAGGCCCATGAGGGGATGAGTTCCCTGCAGCTGCCTCAAATCCCAGTACCATTTCCACTCTGGCAGGGCTCACCCTGTAAGCAGAGAGGACATATGAATGACACATATGTTTCTTGATTTCTGTGGATGCCTCTGCCCTTCAAAACCTAAGTCTCATGAGACAGTGGATAAAACCGCTACATTGTGGGACCTGCTTCTGGTGCAGGCATGGCTTTGCTAAATTCCTATGGGAGCTTTCACATGACTTATGCTCAGTCATTCAAACAACTTCAGAATGAGTGAAAAGGGTCAGACATAGGGGTCCTGGTGGAATATGCTGCTTACAAAGTTTTCAATGTTTTTCCATTATCTTTGCTAATCTTCCACTCTCTTCTCACACATACACATAATGTTCTTTGACTAAAATGCAGGAAATACGTGTGTTAATGCAATGCTTGGGGCAGACATTTTACACACTGTCACTACATTGAAATAATGATTCTCAAAGTCCCATTGTACATAACAGTATGGAGCACTTTATATTATTTGGTGAGCCTGATCCTTCAAGGCCTCCAGCTCCATTTTCCAGATGAGTAAACCTGGCCTGAAGGAACCCACCCTTAGAATGAAAGCAGGCATTAGTAACATGAGCCAAAGGGTAATGTATTCAGAAAGTCGTAAGTGCCTGAAAATAAGGGCTTAGAATGAAAGCGAGTCTTCAACCATAACTATAGTGTCACTAACTCAAAGCTATAATCTTTTTTCTGTGTTCTGACTATTATCCAAGCACTGTCAGTTAAGAAGATGTAGGAGTGCAGGAATATTCAGCGGGCTGAAAATCATCCTGGTTTCTTCTATGCAGAAATGTTAAAAACAAAATTACATTTTTATCACTGATTTTAAGTGATCCTCACTTTACTGCTGCTGTGACAGTCTTTTAAGGAGATGGACTGTGAAATGAAATGGTGCTTTAATACTATGACTGAGAGACTCAAAGTGTCCTTTTAATCAGAAATAGCAGTTTCAGTGCTAACACTAGGAAGGTTGTAACCCAGATCTGTGTTTCAGAGAGAGGCACGTAAGTGAGGAAACAAGAAGAGATGCCAGTTCAGGTTTCATCTCTCTCTTTTTTTCAATTAAATAATGTTCTAGGATTTAAAAAAATGCAGCTTTCTGGAGCTAAGGAGACTCCTTGTTTACAACTATCTGATTGCATGACATCATAACATGGTAATATAGTGGTAATTCTGGAATACATCTTGGCACAGCTGATCTTCTTCATTCTACATTTATTTATAGCCTAAGGGGTGATTTACCTTGAGCAGAGAGTTGGATCAAATGACCTCCTGAGGTCCCTTGTTTTTCTATGAGTTATTTGATTATAAATATTTAGCAGCCACTGACATTGGCTGGACAAGGCTGCCTGTCTGTTGTTCCAGCAAAGGAGAGACCTTAAATGCACTCTCACTCCATCAAACAAACAAACTCCAGTCAGGCAAATATTCAGAGAGATCCTCAAAGAAATCATCCTTCTCGTGATGTAGAAGAAATAATTATGATTAGCCTACTTCTGTATTAAGATAAACCCATACTAGTGCAGGTATGGATCTAAAGCGATATTGCTAGTAGCATTCCAATTGGGTGGCCCTGACACTGTGAACAATGATTTTTTATTATCCAAATACATTAGGGTCCAATCCTACCTCCAGTGAAGTCAAACATAAAATGCCCATAGTCCCAAATCTTTACTAAGGCTGAGTTAGGCTTAAACATAAAGAGAGGGGCAACTGCAAGGAACTACTTTGCTTCCTATTACCATCCATTCCTTCCCCTTTTACTGTGGGTTGGGAGATAGTTGTCACAAGAGACATCTCTATCATTTTGACATCACAAGGAATAACTAAATCCCTCCTGGCCTTTTCTAGGTGTTCAAGATGACCTTGAATTCAACACTCATTCATTTATAGTACATTTCCTGAAAGACATCCCTGTTTATTTTTTTAGGTTCTTACACCATGCCCATTGTGGCAGGGACCCTAACAAGATGCCCAGCCTGAACTAACTGTCCAGTTCATCAAACCTACCGGAGATTCTAGCTGGCAGTCTCACACTGATTGATGAACCAACTGGCCACTATTGGGGACTCTTGATTGACTGCTGGAAATAGCAGCCTCTTTAAGTCCACGTGTGGCAGCGGACTAGAGATCAAACCAACAATTCTTCCTGAAGGTCAGCTGTGGTAAGCCTGTCAGGATCCTGCACTCTCCTGTTTTCTGGCTTCTGCCCCTGCTCAGCTCCACTCCTGGACTCTGGCTTTTGGGAACTCCATTCAGCTTTGGTCCCTGGCTCCACAAGCCTGCCTCTGCCTCTGGAGCTCCCCCTTGGATTTGGTTATTTGAACTTGGGCTCTTGCCTTGCTGTGTGGCTCTTCAGCTCTTTCTCCAACTAAGAAATAACTTTGCTAACTAAGAAATAAAATGCTTCGCTTGCCTATAAGTAAAGTACTTACATTGCAGTCATTATGGTACTCAGTTTTGCACTCTGCTAAAGGCACACAATATTCACAGTTTCGGTGAACTTAACTTAAATAGTTAGTAACAGATAAGTAAGTCTTGCAATTCTTGACATGTAGACAATATCCTTCCCAGTTATGTTTTGCCTTGGATACCTCCTAACCCTCAAAGGCTACCTATACACATGCTCCTTGGCTTTGGAATTAGAATGCATAGGAGCAGCCTTGATTAACTGAGTCTGCCCCATGTTCTAACTAGAACACTGCAATGTCACCTGTATTAAACCCTGGCTTGTCTTAAAATGGGCATGGGGTGCTTTATCTAAACCTCATCAAACTAGGTTTAGATAAAGTGTCCTATGGCCATTTTTCAATGCACAGGGGCTTAATACAAGTGATGCTCTAATTAAAACATCCCCTCACCTCAGAGCATGTGCATAGACACCCAAAGATACTCTGTTGGACAAATATATATATTTTCCATTTATGTAGCTCTTTACCCCCTAATGGTTTCCAAAGAGAATCACAAAGTAGATATTTTAGGAGTCAATAAAGCCTTAATTATGAAATCCATAGATGTGGTAGGCATTTCACAGAGGACAAAGAAAACTGCCATTAAGTTCACAGTCAGACAACAAAATGTATCCCCTCTTGGTTTGACAAGAACCAGCAATGTATCGCACATTTAAAATGCTATGTATTATTTACTTACACATGCAAGTTAGACATTAGATTCTCATGCATACACCAAAATTCAATTCTCATTTACATGCCTATAAATCCAGAGGAAAATGGGCCTCAGTGAAGCTACCAGGGTGTAATTAACTTACTTTTGACTGTGAGTTTATTTATGATCATCACCATTCTATTAATATTACAGAAGAGAAGAGCAAGTCAATCCAAAGCAAGTGTGGTGCTGTATAAAATTGCTACATTGATTGTTGAGTTGTTACAGAAGCAGCAAATTGGTATGGACTTCAGCCCTATAACCATTTTTATCTTGAACATAGATAGTTACAATTCAGTTGAACAGCTTCTGCATTTCACCCATTTTCACCCACTTTCACAACAACTGCATTACTCACAAAGCAATGCAATTGTTGACCAGACAGTCTCAGACCAGCGTATGTTTTCTTGATGGTTTATGCTCAGCCTAAACGTTAGTTATCCCCCAAATTTTTTTTCCTCATCTTCCTCTTAATGCAAGAACAAATGTAGTCTACTACTGAAGTTCATTCTACATTTTCTATAATTGAACCCTGCTGCGAAACTCATTTTAGAGAGGGACTTCCTTTTCAGAGAGAAGGGAAAACAGACAGATTAATTCCTTGGCAACAAAATTCTAATTAATCAAAAAAGTGGCCCTATTCATTCCTAGCTTCCTCAACACAATAAAACATCAGATGTTTACTACTGAAATTATAGTATTGATTCCATGTAAAATCAGATGGCTTTTAAGATTTAATTATAAAAATAAGAATTAGGTTTATTGACTCTGCACAAACATTTATCTTGTTTTGCAATTCACTGATTAAGGTATAAATAATTTTAGAAAAGAAGCAGGACGTTCTGTAAACAGCTGAAGAAACATAGTTATCTCCAAACTGTAGGCTGTCAATCATTCCACTAAACTGTCTCTGTTTTACCAAAGGAGATTTGCCATGGCTTTGTTCCTCCTCAACCTCATTAAAGCAAGACTTTCTTGCTTTAATGGGAAGGAGAAAAAAATGGATCTATTGCACATGTATGTAAATCCATTCAGAATCCCAACACTGAGGTCAATTTTAAGACTTTCACCCACTCCAAAAGGAACTTGCTTGCACTGTATCCTGAAGATTTCCTCAGGTGTCTGTGTTAATGTCACATCTATTCACTTTTTGGGCCAAATCCTAATCCCACTGAAATCAATGGCAAACATTCCCAGGTCAGGTTGCCTGTATTCCTTCCTAATTAAAGAGACCCGATCCTATAGTCCCAGAACATTCAAATCTCTTGTGTTAATTAAAATACTACTGTTTTAATTAGTATTGTTAATTTAATTTATCTTAATATTAGATATTTTATACTTTTAAAGAGAAAATGTATTGGGATATTTATATTACCAATATCTACCTGGTGGTGGATAATTATGTTATCACTACCTAGTGGTGCCTCCGTGATTAAATTTGCATGTGAAAAAAACTGGGGGCATGAAAACAGAATTGGTGTTTGCTTTTTCTCTTTTCCCTCTTGAATTCATTAAGTTGGATGAAAAAGGAGTCATGTCCAAGCCCATCCTGTTTTTCTTCATCTTGTTTCAGCAAAACACAAACCAACCCTGGTTTTGCCTCATGGCAGTTTAAAGATGATAATTTAAGTAGACTCAAAAAGTGATTAGTGGGGCATGTTCTTGGATTTCCCATGGGTTTATGAAACTGTGAGATGCTCAGTGATTAGCAAGTTATTTCAAGTCATTTCATGCTCATACAATTTGTTGTACAATTTTTATCAAGTGTAACGTGCTATTTGTGGAAATGGGCCTGAGCCAGAGTCCCAGTTCTTAACACTTTGCAACTGAGATCTACATCTGAGTTTCGCTTTGGTCTATATCTGTCCAGTAGATCAAGCCAAAACCTCAGATCCAAATACACACAACTTCACCACAAATTTTGGGAAAGTTTGAATCAAAATCTAAATCCAGGATTTAAGCATGGTTTAAGGTGCATAATTTATGGGGTGCCAAAAATTAAGCCTACCTTCTCCCCAAGTGCCCCTTCAATACCCTTCCCTGCCCCATCTGCTGCTCCGCTTTCTGCTTCCCACCCTACCTGCTGCTGTGCTGCCTGCCCCCTCTCTGATCTGCCATATGCCATGCACAAAACCTCCCTGTGCCATTTGTGGCAGACATGCTGTAAGTTGGCTACCCCCTGCTTTAAGACATACAGCAGACACAACTTCCACTGATGATAGAAGGTGCTGAGGAGGTCCAGGACCTTCCAATATTCCCAGTACCCACCACTTTTCAGGATTAGGCTCATAAAAATCCCCTTGTACTTATTTTGGACAGTTCTTTGTGCAATGTGTATGTCGATCCTGGTATGAGGTGACAATTTCAAATGAAAACATTATTTTATATGTGCTAACAAAAACATAAGGTACCATTGCTGAAAAAGAAAGGAAAAGAAATTCTTGTCAAGACTGCTCTAAAAGTGTCTTAGTATTTTAAACCTGAATAACTATTTTCACTCCACTTCTTCTACTCCCTCAAAGATTAATGTACTAAAAATGCATTTCAAACTGACATGTATATTGTCAATGAAGATCATATCTGTGGTTCTCAGTCACTTTGACTGACAGTCCTATTAATCATGGACAAAGACTAAAATGAACAACTTGCATGAATGTATGTAGCTTCTTTTCTGCTGCAGCTGTTAATTGTGCTTGGTATTCTTATTAAAGGTGGTGTAAATCAGATAAAATACTTAGTCTGTGTTTATTAAAAAAATAGCTACTGGCATAGAGCCAAAATGTATAAACCCATCTTTAATCAGTTTATTTTTTTTATGGACAGAAGCTCTATATTGTGTTTTTATCATGCCTGTTAAATGAATTATATTTGGGTTTTACTAGAGCAAGCAGACGTTTCTATACATGGAAAATTTCTTTGATTAAATAATTAATCCAGTTAATGACTGGAAGCTATTTCTTTACAAGCAGCTTTGTTTCTACCCAATTTAGGGATGCGTACTTCGATGTTAATATTAATGATGTACAACAGTGTAAATAAACATTTTAACTACATGATTATATTAGTGTCTAGCATACATGCGTGCGCGCGCACCCACCCACACGTTTTTTAACTTAATTTGTCATATTTCCTTTCAAGATAAGACCAAGTATTCAAGTTTTACTTGCATCTGGTTTGAAACTAGCCTGCTCTATGCCAAGACTTTTTGCTCTGCTTGTGTATTGCTGGTACAGTTACACCATACTACTGAGAGCAGAAATACTGTATGGATTGTCAGCTATTTTACACCCCCCCACACATCATTTTGGTCTCAAAGTGCCTTGTTACATGTTATTACACTTTGAGCTGTTCGAATGGTGTTCAGCATAGTGCTAGCTCAAGTTTGGAGCAGTCACACCTTAAGACCAAAAACCTTTGCTGACTGTCCCCCTCCTGCACAGCTGTGACTTGGCACTAGAGGGCTGGTGAGCAGGGGCCTGACTAGGAAATAGAGCTGTAAATTGCCACTACAGGGCCAGTGAGCCAGGACAGGCTTCTATTCCTGCTCTAGGTAGGGGTGTGAGATATGGTTTGGGGGAGGATGCAGAAATATGAAGCAGGAAGGTACAGAGTTAATGGGATGGGGCTGGGTAATGAAATGGGGGGTAGCTAGGAAACAGGAGTGGGGGAAATGAAAGAAGTCAGCCACTGAAGGATCAAATAAAAAGAAGTTAAAAAACAAAAAAAAAAGATTTAAGAAATGAAGAGGAAGGTCACACCCTCAGGGGCAGGAATGGGAGTTGGTTTTGTGCCAGAACGCATAGGTGAAGGGAGAAAATATTATTTGCACACACACACCAAGTTGTTCATTTTAGTCTTTGTCCATGATTAATAGGACTGTCAATCAAAGTGCCTGAGAACCACAGATATGACCATATACCACACCCTCCACCCACACGCATGCTGCGCAGCAGGGAAGTCTCTGGAGCAGGCAGACTGAGGCCCCCACAGTGAGGGGGAGAGTGGGGCAGAGGCAGGGGCAGGGGCTGGGCTGAATGGGGCCCTGGGTCATGGAATGGTCGGAGCCGAGGGAGGCTCATCCAGGAGTACGGGAGGGCTCCCGCCACAGCATGCACCCTGGGGGGCATAGAGACCACATGCCCCCCCAGATCTGTGTGCAGGGCAGAGACAGGCTGCTGCTGAGGGCTGGGCTCTGCGCCCCACTGCCACTGCCTCGAGAGCCACGCAATGCCATGTGCGTCCCACCACCAGGCAGGCAGGGGACATGGCATAGCCCAGCAGTGGGATGCACATGGTGTTGCGCAGCTCTGGAGGCAGCAGCAGTGGGGTGGAGAGTGCAGCCTGCAGCGGCAACCCACCTCCGCCCCATGCACAGATCGAGGGGCACATGCCCCCCATGCCCCTAGATGAACTGCCCATGTCTCTGACCATCCCATAACCTGTCCCAGGGTCCCATTCACTCCAGTCCCTGCCCCACTTCTGCCCCAGTCCCTGCCTCACTGTGGGGGCCTCGATCTGGCCCCCTCCCCAAGCCCCTTCTCCTTCACAGAGTAGACTGAGACTTGCCTGCTGTGCTGGGCAGTGATCCACACACTGAGCTGTGATCCTGGCTGCATGTCTGAGTCTGTGCATGCCTCTCCCCCCCTCACTGCAGCCACACTCGTGGCCAGGCTGCCTTGTGGCCCTACCCACTGCCTATGATCCCTGGCCTTCCACTGCCTATGCTGGACCCACCCCCTGGACAGTAGAGTTCAGGGGATGGAAAGATCTGTTTGCATAGAACAAGAGGGTGTTGGAGGGGACACTGAATCCTAGGATGCAGGAGGACTGCAACTTGGGCAGCTCATCTGTAGGGAGTGGCCACACATTAATGAAACACAAGCTGGGAAACATGGATCAGAGATAAAACTGACCTGGAGTGGTGTAACTTTAAGCTGCCCAAAGTAGCTTTACGTGTTAACATGTGAACAATCCGGGGGTTAAGAGCTCCAAGAGCCATCTAAAATTAATGTGTAATAAGGCCCAAAGGAGAGCTGAATGAAAAGTATGTTAGCACTTCCATCTTTGTTAGCACCATTGCAGCAGCAGCAGTATAAGAAATTCAGCAGTTTAGGTTTCTCTCCAAGTTATGCCCTGCCCTGCCCTGCCCATTTGACCTCCAGAAGATCACTTAACTTCACTGTGTTTATGTTTCCCTTCCCACCATTTATCTATCTTGCCCATTTATATTGTAACTATTTTATCAGACCAAAGACTATCACTTTGTGAATAATGGAGTCAAATTACCATAGTACCTAATGCTCATGAATGTGTTCAAACCAGTGACGCATCTGTGAGGTAGGGAAGTGCTATTATTTCCATTTACGAGTGGAGAACCAAGGCACAGGGAAACTAAGGACTAAATGCACAAAAGGACTCAGGTACTGGTCCTCAGACGGCACCTAATCTTTAGATGCTTTGTCATCTAATAGAATCAGCTGCCTCAAGATAGGTAGGTTAGGCTCCCTATTCAATGCATACAGAGAATTAAGTCCTTATTGTTATACTACCCAGACGTGGGCAGTCACACTCAGAAGTAAGAATAAGTAACATAGTCAGACAATCCTGGAGGAAAAACAGCACCCTGAAAGGCATCTGTTAAAATGCCTGGAAACAGTTGATCTAGGTGAGCATAAGTAGTGGCCTTGCTTCTCCTTCCAGCCAATCAGAAGTTATATAGGCATGACCATCCTGCTACACCCAGCTGGCAAATGAGCCCAGGATGCCTAAAAACTAGTATGCTTAGTGGATGCATTGAAGCTTGCCAGTAAAAAATAAATACCAAGCAGAAAAGTTTATGCCTTGTCCATCTAAGATGTACACTAATTTCAGTCTGCAAGGAGGAAAGTTTTCCTATGTAGGATTCTCAGCCATGAACCCTAAGGCAGTCCTTTTCTCACCAAATTTACAAGGAGCAAAGACACCCCCTGTTATCCAAGCATGCCCTACATATCTACAAGAGCAAGATTACAATTCAGAGTACAGACTCAAAGATATTACTGACCATACACACTTCATCCGCACACACAACAACTTCACTTTCAATAACCAACATTTTCTCCAGACCATGGGCACAGCTATAGGCACCAAAATGGCCCCACAGTAGGCCAACATTTTTATGAGTCACCTGAAAGAATTCCTCAAGGACTGCACCACCAAACCCTTGCTATACTTCAGATATATTGATGACATCATCATTTGGACTGAAAACCTGCAATCTCTGATTTATTTCCATCAGAAATTCAACATGCAGCACCCCTCCATCAGACTATCTCTTGAATACTCCAGCATCAACATTTCCTTTTTAGGCACAATCACTATCCAGAATGGTAAAATTCAGACCACCATATACAAGAAACCCATGGACCAACATATATATCTGCACAGAACCAGCAATCACGCTAAATATACCAAGAAAACTAATATACAGCCAAACCCTTCAGTACCACCAAATTTGTGCTGAGGAGAACACCCGTGATCGTCACCTCACAAATCTCAAAAGGGCTTTCACCCAACAGGGACACTCCTCCAGAGAGATAGAAAGAGCCACTTGGATACCACGTAAAGAACTGTTGCAGTACTGAAGAAAACCCCCCATGAATTGCACACCACTGGTTATGACATTTCTCCCTAGGACCTATATGGAAAAACCTGAAGCAACTGCAACCCATACTAAAAGAAGACCCAATTCTTAAAGAGATCTTTCCAGAACCACCCATCCTAGCTTTTATATAAGCACCGAACCTCACCAACCTCATCACCAAAACCAAACTTCGTACGGCCCAGAACACACCAAATGGATCCAGACCAGGGGTGGCCAAAATGCAGCCCACAGAGCCCCTAAAAAATTTAGAAAATTGATATTAATCTGCCCCTGGCTGCCTGTCATGCGGCCCTTAATGGCTTGCCAAAACTCAGTAAGTGGCCCTTCACCCAAAATAATTGCCTGCCCCTGATCCAGACCAATGCCACGTCAAGAAATGTAAAACCTGCCAACACATCTCCACCCCCCTACAATACCTCCACCCCCCTACAATAACTGCAACAGAATCAGCAGCATTCCTGGATCTGACACCTGCACCTCCAGAAATGTAATATATCTCATCCAGTGCACCAAATGCCCTGAGGGAAAACATGAAGGAGAGACCAAACAACAACTGTGTACCAGAATGAACGCACACCAAAAACCTATCAAAGACAAGAATATCTAATTACCAATGGGGGCACATTTCTCACAGGAAAATCACTCTCTCTCCAATCTCTCAGTTCTAACCCTCAAAACACCTTTAACAGACAAGCCTACGAACTTCACTTCATCAATCTACTGGATACAAAAAATCATGGACTAAATATAGACATTGGATTTATGGCACATAATAACCTGCCTAACATCTGACTCCTCAGGTAAACCCTCCACTTTTTACCAGCTATATTAATTCCCCTTTCCCCTCGCCCACCTGTCTCTCACCCATTGATTACCTCAATTTACATTTTCACTGACTAGCATTCTTGCATATGTACTAGCCTCTGGCTGCTTTACTACGCCATCCAGGAAGAGCACAAACCAACTGCAGATGCTTCCTCAGCCTAATGAAGGGTATGCAAAGAAGAATTTTTCCAATGATTTGAGGTGGTCTAATAAAAGATATTAGATTTACCCAAAGAACCTTGTCCGCCTGTGTCCTCAGACCAACATAGCTACATCCTACACCCCTGATTGAATAGCTAGAGCACTCAATCAAGATGTGGGAAATCCTGGTTTAAATTCCTCCTCATTATACTGAGGCTTGAATACAGTTCCAAGGAGGAGACCCCAACTATCAGCCATAAATTATCTTGGGGTAAGATTGTTCTCAATTCCTCCTGTTGAAGATGTTTCATATTGCAAAAAATAAATATTCATTGCATAAGAGAGAGACTGCCTCTATAGACTAGTGATAAGGGCACTCACCTGTTGTCCGGTCCCTCCTCTAATGAATATTTATTTCTGTATTTATAATATTTATTTCTTCTCAGTCTCTTGAAGGGTCAGATCAAGTGTAGTACTGGCTTTGTCATCTTTTTGGATTCACAATCCTAAACCTCTACTAATAAAATTCACTGGAGTAGGAACTGAAATCTGGGTCTTTTCCCTAGAGTGCTAACCAGTAGGCTACAATTATTTCTCTTGCTCTTTCTTTGTTCCAGTGTAGATTTAAATATGTGATGCAAAGTGGAATTGCTGCATTTTCAATGGAAGGATTGAAAGCATCCCCACAATATCCTGAGAATACCTTGTAGCGCGGTGGTCAGGCCTCTCTCAGGTCAGGGTGGACTCAAGTCCCCCCAGGGAATAGAGAGAATGACTCCTGAATTCCCATGTCCTGTGCAAGGTGTCTAACCACCACTGAGCTATTGAGTAAAAGAAATGCTTCCTCTCACCATGTTCAGTGTGAGGCCATATCCAGTAGGAATGATCTGAGCATTCCCAGAGTCAAGACAGGCAGAACTGGTTGGTTTAGAATTCCAACTGGAGGATGTGCAATCTGTGTACCTAGCTGCTAAGCTCTGGCCATATTTAGGCCGTTCCAAGCTGGTATGGAATGGATGAACAAGTGAAAATAAAATGAAGATGGATGGGTAAAATTCTGATACTTTCTGTGGCTCATGGGCCCTACATGGAGAGCAGTTGTAGATCACTTACACTGCAAAAGGCTGCAGACAGGATTTGCAGAGTTGTTGCACATTCGCTACATTCCATGTATCAGTGGCTTGTAGCAGGTCTCTCTCTCTATGACAGCATGGAAGGTATTTTGAAGGCATCAGTGTGGCCACTGTTTCTTGCAAACTACCACTGGTGATGAAGAAGCCCCAAATGCTAACACCGAGCCTGAGACTATAGGAACAGTTCCACTGCTGTTCTTGGACTATAGAGGTATTGGTTCGCGTGCCCTTCGCACTCTGTTAATGAGTCCATATACTGATTACTTTGGCTTTGTGAAGCAGTTCAGAGTTTGGCCCTATCATTTAGGCACACAACTGAACACATTTCACATGAAAACTCACTTTAGAGGGAGGATTCTTCTTTATTTAAAGCAACAATGAAACGGTGTTTCCTACTTGAGAGGACATAGGGAGCTTCACTTAGTACAAATGGCCCTTGAGAAAAGGTGCAGGCATGATTGTTAACAGTCTATTATACTTCATATCATGAGTGTAGCATGCTGAGTGTCTTTCCAGCCCCCTGTCATTTTAATGGACAACTCTCCATTGTGACTAAATACTGTGTCAGTCCCTTTAGGGGAAAATAGAGCAGACTCTACAGAATTGTATATACCTGACTGACAGGTTGGGTTGTGGAGCAAAGCCAGGAGGGCATTCACAATGAAAACCTGAGTTAATCATATCTTCAGCGGATGCAAAATTTCACTGTATGGGATTATTCAGGGAAAATAGAAAAAGGTTTCTTTGTTAGAAGGCTGAATTTTGTCTTGCATTCTCCCTGAAAAAAACAAGAATTCATAGCTAAGAGATGAATACTCAAATGTAATTTTGTTTCTTTGCCTTTCCATCTTGCCATAAAATATCCCCAGAGATCTATTGTTTCTGTGAAGAATTGATGAGGTTGCCAAACAAAACACACAAGCTTTTATTTTGGTGGGTGTACATGTGGTATTCTGGGTATTATTATCCTTTGTGTCTGTTCAGTACATGGACGTTATCGTAGTCTTTTCTGTATAAAATAACCTGTGAATTTTAGAGCTTTGTACATGAGATATCATAAAGCAGAGATGAGACTCTAAATGGATGTGTCTAATTACCACTGAATCTTTAAATATGCTCCCCAAGCAGGAAACTAGGAAAAATCACCTTTTGGGATACAGGAGGATTTTATTAATAAAACTAACAAATATTTTTTGTATTATATTAAGCTGAGGGTGGTGAAGTTTGGTCTTAAAAGACCTTAGGCTTATTTGCATTTGATCAAATTAAAAAGCTCATCAGTAAAACTAATCAATATTTTCCAGTGAAAATATTTTCATTGGAAAGTGTTCTGCTTTAAATGAAGATTTGCATTTTCAGTATTTCTCGCTGTTCCTGAATTTGTTGTGGTTTTCTTTAATTGAAAACTATATTGGAAAGGTCCAGTGAATTAAATTGTTATGATCATTTTTATAATGACTTTAATAAAAATATCAAGCAATAATAACTTTAAAACTGAAAATAATTGTGGAATAGTTTTGATGTGCTGTACTTGTCTTGTGTACAGTCTATTCTGAAGTTTTTTTCCCATACACTGACATTTAAAGAACCCGAGAGCTCCTTGCCAAAGGATTGTACAGTCAATCTAAAACTCATGTTTATAAAACAAGAGGGTTAGCTTGGGCATCTCTATCTTTGCTGAGTCAGAGATTATGGGGTGGCTATATCTCTTTGTACAGTCGGTGTGAGAGAAATAGTTATAAAACAAGAGGTTACGCTTAGGCATCTCCTTTTGGCTGAGGTAGGGGTTCATTTCTGTCCTCTGTGAGAGACGGGAGCACTAGATACCTCCTACAAAATATGTACACTTCGTAAAATCAGTCTCTTAGAAAGCTGGGAGAAATTCCTTCTCATAGTTCCAAGATGGGAAAGTCCATTGACCTTATGAGATTCCAAATGTAATATATACTTAGAAAGGATCTTAACTATGACAGTGGAATAACATTTGTCAATAATGTAACTACGGATGGGTGAGAGGGGCACTAGCTCCAAGTGCCTATTTAGAAGGGGTGCCAAAATTTTCTCCTACCCCTATGGAGTCTATGCTCCAGCAGCAAGAGCAGCTCCACAGGCAAGGGACAGAAATTGCACATAAACCAGTATAAGTGGTTGGAAACTGGTTCAAATCTGTAACACAATAGAAGCTCAGTGCCCAGAAACCACTTTCAAAATGGACAAAGCTGGCTTAAGATAAACCTGGTAGTATCACACTTAACTGATTTAGGATAAATTGGTTTATTGAACTTCTGCCCGAGATCCCCTCCAGATACAAGCTAACTCACAGTCCCCAGGCATGCTAGGATGCTTTGCACTTCACCCAAACCCTCCACCTCCCTTGCATGGTGGGCAGGCTAGCCTTGGTCCAAGCTGTGTACTCCAGCCAAGCAGGGAGGCATGCTCAAATCCCCCCTGGCTTTTGCAGGAATGCAGCTGCATTTCTGGAATCAAAAGTGAATGTCTGTTTATTTGCTTATCAGTTCAATCTATGCAGCTTAGGCTAACCCAGGGGTGGGCAAAATACGGCCCATAGGCTGGATCCATCCCAGCAAGCAATTCTATCTGGCCTGTGGGCACCCACCAATTAACTGTACCCCACTCAGCCCACATGCCTCGCTCCCACCCTAGTGTGGAGAAGGGCCCGGCTAAGCCAGCATGCAGCTTCTGGGCAGGGCTACTGCTGCCGCTGATGCAGCTGCCTAGGGACCTTCATGGCTTTCCCAGGCTCCAGTAGCTTCTCCTTGTCTCCCTGCTGCAGCACTTCCTCTGGGCAGCAGGTAGAGAAATGCGGGTGCAGGGAGAGCTGTGGTTGGAGAGGAGCTGCACCTGGGTGGGGGCGGGGACATGGGATTGGTGGGACCACAGAGCCCATGCCCAGGGGGCAGTGGGAACATAAAGCTCAAGTGGGCAGGGTGTGGGTCCCCCTATATTCTCCCCCCCCCATAGTGCACAGCTCCCGCCACTGGCAGCAGCAGCAAGAGCAGGTGAAGGTGCTTGTGGTGCTGACACCTGGCCACACATGTTTCCAGCCAGTGATGCAAGTGGTAACAAGGAGCACAGCCAGGCCAGTCTGTCTCTATTGTGTGGAGCTCTCTGTGGCACATGTGCAGCTCCCAGTACTCATACGCCACTGCAGGAAGCCCCACGCAATGGAGCCAACTACCTTTCCCATCACGTGCAGTTGCCAGGACTCTGCCAGATGTGGTGGGGACCCCCACCCCCTGCTTCCATGACTGCAGGGGGTGGCAAAGGCAGCTGGCTCCATTGCATGGGACTTTCCCTGGGGGCATGCAAGTACTGGGAGCTGCACATGCACGATGGGGAGCCCCACATGATAGAGGTGGGAAGGCTTGGCTATACCACTTGCAGCACTAGTCAGAGCTGTGCACCATTGGGCAGCAGTGCCTGTGTGGGCCATGAGAGCCCCAAAGGCCCTCGTCTGCTGCTTCTGCTGCTGCCAGCAATGGGGGCTATGTCATGAGGGGAGTGTGTGAGTGGTCCTCACATCCCCCCATGCTCCCTCACACCCCACAAACCCCACACATCCACACCCTGCTCCCATAATCCCCCACATATACACACACCTGCAACATAGCCTACACCCCTCCACACACAGCCACACCCCCTCACATACCTCCCACACCCCACCATATACACTCACCCTCATCCACACCCCACACACTCCCCCACAAACAAAATACAAGAGTAATACTTTATTTTTGATGTATTATGCATTCATTTCTATATACACTACACAAATCATGACAAAAATATTTTTTTATATAAAATTAAAATACATTATACTAAACGTTTGACTTTTAGTATATGATGTAGTTTTTTTCTGAATCAGATGGCAACCCCTCCCCCCCCCACCTTCCAAAAGGAATGCTTCTGGGGGCAAGGGGATGGACTTCCAGTGGCAAAGGTCAGGGGTTAGGGGTAAGACTTCAAGTCCCAAGATGATGACTGGGGGCGGGGCTTCTGTCAAGGGGTGGGGCTACACTTGCAGCCCTTGACAGCTCACCAGAACTCATTAAGCAGCCCTCCAGCTGAAATAATTGTCCAACCCTGGACTAATCTGTAAAGACTGAATCAATTCAGGCTTTTTGACTTAGCTACAGTATTGTTCTTGCAGCGGCAGCCAGTGCACAGGCACCACACTGCTGCTGCTTTAAGAGCAAGACCCGGGGCATGCAGAGCATGTAGCAGCAACAGCCAAGGACCATTTTGGATAAGACTGCAACTCTCCCCTAGCCTTGGACCACCACAAGCTCTCAAATTTCCACCCTTCTCCCCCTCAGCACACTCTCCTGCAGGCTCCAAACCCTGCTTGTTACATCACTGACATTACACAACCGTGGACCATCTTCTGTTTGCAAGAGTAGACACATGTATCTGTATTTGCTGTGCTTGCAAGTGATACTTTCATGGATTTATTTAACAAGAGATTTAGTGGAAAAGTTACAATGAAGCTCATAGCATATTTAAGATAGACAAACTATCAGAAAATGAGGCAAAGATCGTTATTGTTAGCATGTTTATCTTCTTAGTGGCAGATGAAATAACTCTTCCTAGTTAAGGTGATACATACAGAATATAGAAAAATATTTCAGTAGTGATGCCATTTGGAAAGAAAGATGGCATGTGCACATAAAGTTTATTTCACATCCTGTGGGCTTTGCTGGGGATTTGCTATACACCGGCAAAATTTTCTTAGGGGAACAGAAAAAGATTATTTGTTCAATACCCCTAGTATGAACATTGACAAGTGGAAAAATAGCTAATAGAAAGGAAAATGTGATTTCAGATCATCCCAACAGTATTTTTTACATCTCAAGGTACAAGTAAAGGTAAAGGTATCCTATTTACAACCCACAGAGGCCCCCCTAGGGCAGTGAAGGCAGGGACCCCCTGCTTTTTAACTTAAGCATGAGCAGAGGGTGATGTGGTCAGCATCACACTCCCACTACCTTTACCCTCAGATAGCTCCTGGTACCAATTGGAGAGGAGGCTGAGTGGGCCTCAGAGCTGTACTGAAAGTGGAAACAATGAGTGGAAACTCAGCACCTTCACCTGGGGTCAAATCCAAACCCTTCCAGTCTGTAACCACTTGCCCCTACTAACTGAGTTCCCATTTTGTATATTTAAGAATTTCAAAATCCTTTATTGCTATTATGCTGTTATAATCCATACCACCTTGTAACTGGGAGCCCAAGCAGCTAAATAGGGGCCAGCTGTAAGAAGAGGGCAGCAAGGAAACACTGCTGCTTAAGCAATAAGCTGCCCAGCAAAGTAAAAGGGAACACCTGCAGCCAGTCAAGGGCATGCTGCCCAGAACAAGCTGGCTGACAGAGCATAGACAGTTAGGAACCAAAGGGTAGGAGTGCCTATTGCAAGGCTACTTGCCCTGCTGTACAATAGGGCAGAGCTCCATTATAGGCAGCAAGGGTGCTGCTAGAACAATAGGTGTAAGCTGCCTTGGAAACCAGCTGTCAGGCCCTGATGAGAAATCCCTGCAGGTGATTGGTGGAGTCACCTGACCAGAAAAGGCCAGGGCTTGAGCAGCATATAAATCCAGTGCCTGAGACAAGAGTGGTAGTCTGGTCTTGATGGCAGAAGAGCTCCTGACAGATATTTGAGCTACCTTAGGCCAGGCAGGTAGCTTGCTGATGACTTGTATGAGTCAGGTGAGGAGCTGCTGTTTGGGTTAAGGTACATCACTGTGTTATAGCCAAGGTTAAAGTACACCATTTGTGTTACAGGCAAGAAAGGGCTTATTCTTTTGTTACAGTTGTAACTGGTGGCTTGTGTTGGGACTAGCAGATGTGGTAGGAGGTCCTTGTAACACCAGAGAGGCATGTAAGGTTTTAGCTTGCTGGGGGTAGGGAGCAACCTGTAGTATGGTCCAAGAGGGCAGGGACTAGGAGGGGTAGGGACTGACCAGGGCATTGAAGCCCACCATGGTATGAGATTAGACTGTGGTCAAGTACCCATCAAACTAATTGGGAACACCTGTGAGGCATGGGCAAGACCATAGAGGAGGTCAGAGGCCAAAAATGGCTCATAAAGCAATAGGTGTCCTGGGAGCATGTACAGGCCAGGAGGGCCAATGTAGTATGAGGATTGGATTTGGACTAGTGTGGGCTGGAAGGAATCTGCTGGTGGGTAGGCAGCTCACTCCAGGGCCCTTAAGCAGCCTTCCTGTCAAAATTTTACCTGACATCAGAATGCAGCAGGCAAGAAGGGAGGGAACCCTTCAGCCAGAGCAGGGCAGGAGCTGTGGGTCCACTGGGGATGTTGTGGCTGCCCCCAGGCACAGTCTCTTTTAAACGCCTCTAAAAGCCAGAGAATACTGGATCTATTTTGCCACACAACCTGTATGCTAGGCTATCTATGACTTACACAAGGTCATGTAGAAAGTCTTTGTCAAAACTAGTAATACCACCTGGGAATATTGATTCCCCATTCTAGTGTATTAACTGCTAATGTAGAGCCAATTAATATGCATATTCTGTCCTGTTCAAAGTCCTATTCTGTACCCATCACTGTGGTATCTGAGAGCCAATAAACATGTAAGAGAGCTTCTTGTGAACATGATCTGTCCAAGAGCAAGCTTAAAAGAAAAATCAATGTGAGATAAATTAATTGTCAGAAGTTTAGAGGAACAAAACCTATTGGGGAAGCAGATTCCTAAAATGAAAGAATGGTTGAGGATAAAAAGAGAATCTGTCCAGAAAGCTTAAAGGAAGAGATGTGAAAGAATGAAGTCTAATATTTGAAGAAGCAGCTATCAAAATAATGTGGAAGAAAAGCAGTCCAGGGAAAAGAAGCACTAGAAAGAATTTTAATACTGTATGCAAAGAAAGAAGAAAATATTTAAAATAGAGGGTAAAAATATCCATATTTCTTGGGATAAAATTAATCCCTGCTATAACTCAGGAAAACCTAGTGCTGTCTGTAGAAACAACTGAGTGACACTTGTAAGTGGAGGGATGACTCCAAACCGGTCATGAATATTGTTAGTAAATTTGCTTGGACTAGAGGAATAATGGGCATCTGTACCTTGTCACTACAGATGCTTGTTTTATTAATCCAACCATGTGGAATGTGCTACAGTTAACATGCCTTTTAAAGTTAAATGTGTCGATTCTCATATTGAAACATCAGACTGAGGTGGCTGGTGCTTGTGAAAGGTTGTCTTGTGTTTGGTGTATTTATCGGATGTGGATAAAGATGTGCATTGTGAACCCTAGGGGAAAAAGGACTCTAGCACTACTCACTGCAGGGTGCCATATTTTATTAGATCCTAGGCAAGATGTGTGCTGGTCTGCTTCTGAGACTCCTGACTAGGCCCATTACTGATTCATTACAGACCTCTGGCACAAGAAACACAGCATTATACATGCATTCACACATGCAGTTTTCCTAGGCCTATTCTTCAGGGACACACTTGTCACTTGCAGGGATCTCCTGGTGACATCTTCCCCCAAAGTTTACCATATATGCACACATCTAAAGAGAACTCATAACACTATTGATTATAATGCTGAGTGATGTTTTCCAAGGATATTACAGAAGTGACTTTCTTCTTACTAGGGCTAAAAGTACAGATATTTGGGGGCATTAGGGAGAGATTTAAATTGATTCAAAATGGCTGTCCAATATCCGGTAAGTCAGGATGGGGGGTCCAGCAGGCTGATGTGGGGGCAGGTACAATCCATAGGTGGGGTGGGAAAGCAGGTGTGACCCACAGTTGGGGGGTCCCCCCCAGTGAACCTATCCCTCCTACCTCTCCCCACACCACCTTACTTGCTTGATTCCAGCAGCAGCAAACACTGATAAAAGCAGCTGCACCTGGAGCAGCTCATGGAACAGGGGTTGAAAGCACTGGTTAGGAGGAAACAAGGGGCCGGGGTGGGGCAAAAAATAGACCAGTGTGAAGGGAGAGTGGGTTAAAAGAGCAGCCCTGGGATGGGCTAGTGGCTGTGCTTTCCCAGCTCTGGGGCTGTGCAGGGAAAGTAGGCAGAAGTTCCATGCACTGGTTTGACCTAAATTGAATGAGTCTGCTACTAAAACTGGCTTCTGCAATTTTTAGACTGGTTTGTGTGCATGGAACATCTGTTCAGTTACAGGTGTAGACTGATTGCTGGTCACTGAGACTGGGTCCTTTAGAATAAGGCTGGCACAGGGAGAAGCTAAATTTTAAATTGGGTGGCAATTTTGAACCCAATTTAACTTCCAGGATATCTGTTCTTAACTTTCCTATGCCCCCTTGTTACATATGTGATCATAACTGCCACCCCTTCTCCTTTATTTGCTTGTCCCCCTTCCCCTCTCCTGTTGTTTTTTCTGTACTTTCTGCCTATGGGCCTGGAAAAGTGTCATGCTTATATTAGTATAACCTCTCCTTATATTGGGATAACAATTTCTTAAACAGAACAGGCTATGATGTGCCTTCCCACCATAACCTAAAGTTGCAGAGCATCTGCTTCAGCAAATACCCCAGAAGATGTGGTCAGTTGTTAACTTCAGATACTTAGTATGCAAAACTAATGCAAATATCACAGGTGTTAATATGCTGTGTGTGTCCAGGTTCTGCCTTTCTTATCTTCATCTTGCTTTTCTTTTCCTCAAGCAATCAGCAGCAGGAGATACTGCTAGAAGAACAGAGAAAAGAATCTTGGGCCAGTGAACTTTGTAACTTGTATCTGTAACCTTGTGTTCCTGACCAGGGGCACCATGATGCTTGGCAAGCCAGTAGCCTTCCTCCTAGTGTCGGAACTGCTCTGGCTTGAACCTGGAACGTGGTCACCACTAAAGGAAGCCCAGGCCCTTGTACTACCAGGCAGCTGATCCAGCACTAGTCCCACCACAGCCAGGAGGTTCCTGGGAAAGAACTAGGTGATTTGGGGCTAACCAGAGGGCTAAAACCCCTTCCTACTTCCTCCAGGGCCTTGTGCCTGGAACAAAGTTACTTGGTGCTGCTGCTTAGGGCTGTCCTGCTTTGATTCCAGTTAAACTTTATTTCTGCCTTGGATTTCCTGGTTTGGATTGAATGCTTGACCATGACCTCAGTGTGACATTCTGAAACCTGGGCTTTATATGCAGATTTGGCCTTGGCCGTCACTACTTTAAACCCTGATTTAGGATGAATCGCTAAGGCTGACTGCCTATAACCTGGTCAACACTTACAGTAAATGCTAGGCTGTGGTTCCTATCATAGCTTCAATAATCTCTTCTTAACATTCCCAAAATGTGTCTCTCTTATCTGACTTGAAGATTAACTTATTTTAATTCATTGCCCTCTTAACCTACTCTTGAATTCAGCCCCTTGTTGATCCTTGCAATTTTCTTTTTTTATCTCAGTATAAAGAAAGCATTTTAGTCAGTATAAAGAAGGCATTGCAGTACATTAGAGTAACAATTATTAGGCTGACCATACTCTTCCAGATACCAGGCCACAGAGTAAACCAGGTCCTTGCTCCACAACACATTTTGACTTGGATTAATACATAAAATATAATTAGGATTTTCTTTCAGCTTGTTCTTAAATTCTTCCTATTATTCATCTATGATTCATCTGTGATAACTTTAAATTTCCAAGTTGTCTTTATGTCAGTGTATGCTAAATGGCCTGATGTACTGTATTTTAAACCCCAAAACATCTGAAGGAATCCATTAAGCAAACACCAAAAACAAATGGAAGGTCAAACATACCTTGCCATTTAAAGGGAATACATTAAAAATAAAGCCCTTTTGATTCTGGACATGCATGCACATGTCTGCATGCTGTAGCTTTCATTCCCTGTCAACTCAAATCAATAAAACAACAACAGTGCATGCTTGCAGCAGTGAAGCAGTTAACACTGCATTTTCTTTTCTGTGTATGTGCCACCTCCTTAGCATTCTTTCAGCATCACTTCTGGTGTATGCATTAAGTTTTAATTAGCATTCCCTGAAAGAAGGCAAGGATCCTGTTATTAACCACTGGAGGTGTAAACTTGTTTAGGGAGCTGAGTTACCATAAAATATTTCCTGCTCTACCCTCTTCCATCAGAAGATTCTGACACTACTTAATGTAATTTGACCATTTTTAGAAGATCATGTAACAATTAAAGGCAAATAAATAAAATTAAAAATAAATTGAATCCTTCCTCTCAATCATACAACTTCTGATTTAATCTTATCCAGACTAATGAATAAAAAATGAGGGTTCCCCCCGCCCAATGCTTGAGTGAAACATGTCTTGCCGCCTTATGGATCTGACAGTGCCACCTACTGGCTAAAAGCTGTCACTAACCTTACCATTGCTACCCTTGAGCTTTTAATGATTTTACATTGCTCCAACATCGTTGAAACAGCTGAAGCATGGTGGAAGAACAGCTAGGGTGCCTTACTGCAGAAGCATAGGTTTGAGCCCTGCTTTAGACTTGTGTTGATGGCTGTCCTCCAAATGATCCAACTGCATTCAGTTTGGGGAGCCAAACCTGACTGTATCCGAAACACTAACCTCATTACTCCTTTGGTGCCACCATAGAAAAATCAGGCTAGAAGGAATTTCAAGAGGATGCCTAATCCAACTCCATGTTCTAAGCAGGATTGTCTAAATTACCCCAAACAAATGTTTGTCTAGCCTCCTTTTAACATTTTTCAGTTATGAATTTTTTTGCTTTGCTTAACCTCCTTTATAGATATTATTTAATTAGGAAATATCTTTCTAACTTAAATCTCCCTCATTGCAATTTAAACCCATCCATTATTTCTTGTTTTCTACCCTGGAGACGCAAGGAACAATTGATCACTTTTTTCTTTATAACAACTTTTTTTATATTGGTAGACTATCAAATCCCCTGAGAAGCATGTTTTGGCTAGTAATATCTTTTATTGAACCAACTATATAGCACCACTTAGGGTTGGTCCAATAAAAGATATAACCAAACAAATCTTGCTCCTCTCACATTCCCTGGGCTATCATTGCTGTGAGCACAGCAACATTACAAGACTGCTATCAAATCCCTTCCTCAACTGTTTCTTGTCTGGATTAAAGACTCCCATCTCTTCCCACCTTTTCCTGAATACATCTTGTTTTCTATATTCCTATGAACTTGCTTTAAAATAAATGGCTGTTACTTCAAAAGCAGCTAAATGTCATAGACTTCTAAGTCCATTGTTCAGAAGTGAGGAGTTGAGAAGTTTGGCATCCAATGTTATATAGACTCTGCTAAACTAATTTTGAAAAAGAGAAATACATGGATACTGAGAAGTTTTAGAAAATCCAATTCTGCAATCCATACTCATGTGAATAGCGTTTATCTTGCTAGCTTTGAAAATTCAGGAATATCACACAGATCCTCCCTAGTTCTGCCAATAGATTTATCAGATGTCTTGGAGCATGTATATCATGAATTCTTATACCTTAATGAGAGCCATGGTCAAATCTTTGTTAAAGACTCCCTTTCTCCAGAATGTCCTGTACATATTGGCATTAAAATGGACATCAACAAAACCAGCAAGTTAAAAATATGTAAATGTTGTCCATATCAAGTGCTCAGTGTCCAGAGGGTAATGGAAATAATAGAGGAAAGCATGACAGAAGTTAAAAAAATAATCAGCAAATAGCAGACAATCATGAAGACCGAGATCCAGAGAGGGACTTGAGTGCTGAACACTGAATATTGTAATACCTACCTTGTTGGCATCTGACCATGGTACTGGAATCCACAGCTATGAACCAGAAGACTAGACTCCCTGTGCAATACATGGGAATGGTCCTTATAAACTAACACACTGAGCAGGGAGACATGGCTAATAAGGAAATGCTGAAAGCAGGGATATGTCTTAAATTATATCCCTCTCCAGGGCTTAAGCATTTTGCTTCATGTTACCCCAAGATACCTCCTTCCATTCACTGTCTGAAACCCACTCCTGAGCCTTTTCTTCCAGAAACTAAGGGGGCATTTCTTTTTCAAAACACAGTTGGTAAAGAAGCTACTCTTATCTTCCCTTTGTGCAACAGTTCAGGGGTTTGAGCACTTGCACAGGATGTGGGAGACCCAGATTTAATTCCTTCTTCTTCCTGAAGGAATTCAAACATCTCCCATGAGATGTAACCTCTAGCCTGCTAGTCAAGGTACTCGGTGTGGAGTGACTAAATGTTCTTTTAACATCTTCTCAAGCTCTTCCACTTAGCATAAAAGAATGAAAAATTAAGCAAGCATGCAAGAGATTGTCCTTTTCTTTTTCATGCCCTTGTATCAGGTATTTAGTAGAATTTGCAGATTTGTTGGAACCTGACAGGCCACTCTCTGTGAGTACTTCTGGTTTGGCCTCAAACTTGCAACCTCTGGGCTGTCAACGATGCACCTTAGCACCCATGTCACTGGACAATGCTCTTAGGACAAGTTAGGACACTTATCTGGTGACTGCTCCAAAGCCTGTTTATACATTTTATCCCAAGTTCTTTTAGGGCAGGGGTGGCAACCTGCAGCATGTGTGCCACAAGTGGCATGGGTGGCCTCTGTATGTGGTACTAAGCAGGGGGCAGAAGCAGAGCAGCAAATCAGGCAGACAAAAGATCAAAATGGCATTTGGGAAGGCTTGGGGCTTAACTTGTGGTAAGCCTGCCAAAAAGGTTAGCCCCACTTGTGTAGCATATGTCTACACTAATAATTAATGCCCTTATCCTCCTGATAATCCAAATTGTAAATCCATATATTTGAATCCAAGTGCAAATCTATTCAAAGTCCAGATGCTCTGAGGGAAGTGTTTCCAGAATAGTATCACAATTGCCTATGATAAATGTCAAGGGCTATAGGCTGTACAGGAGAGACAGGACTGGAAGGAAAGGTGGAGGCGTGGCACTCTACATTGATGAAGAATACTCAACCTCATCAATTAGCAAAGGGTCAGAGGAGGGGCACTTTGAAGTGCTTTGGGTTAGATTACAAGGCAGTCAAGGGGGAGAGAGACTTAACAGTGGGGGTCTACTACAGACCACCCAACCAAGGGGAAGAGCTCGACCAGGAATTCTTAGGTCAGCTCATGGAAGTAGTGAAGTCAAAGGATGTAGTAGTCATGGGGGACCTGAACTTCCCAGACATCTGCTGGGAAGAGCAGTCAGCCTGGTCTGACCGCTCACATAGGTTCTTAGCCAGAATGCAGTACCTTCATCTAACCCAGGAGGTGCACAGCCCCACCAGGGGGGACGCCTTGTTGGACCTGGTGCTGGCCATGGGAGACAACCTGGTGAGGGGGCTGCGGGTGCTTGACCACCTGGGCAACAGCAATCATCGCCTGCTGGAATTCACCATCCAGCGCAAGGTGTCAAAGGCCTGCAGCAAGGCAGCAGCCCTAGATTTCAGGAGGGCAAACTTCAATGAGCTAAGGAGAATAGTCGGGGAAGCACTGAGGTCCCAGAGGGGAGGGGAGCCAGGTGTCCAAGGAGACTGGTCGTTCCTTAAGGAGACAATCCTCCAAGCCCAAAGGGAGGTAATCCCAACACAGATCAAAGGGAGCAGGAGGGCACGCAAGCCCCCATGGCTCACCAAAAGCAGCCGGGAATGTCTCCTAGCTAAAAGGGAGGCGTACACCCAATGGAAAGGAGGGGCCATCACCAGGGATGACTATACTGCAGTTGCTCAGGGATGCAGGGGGGCAATCAGGAAGGCCAAGGCAGAGATGGAATTGGGACTAGCTTCCTGGATTAAGGACAATAAGAAGTCCTTTTTTAAATACATAGGGGGTAAAAAGAAGGTTCCGGGTAATGTGGGGCCCCTGCAGGATGTTAGGAAACTTGGTTGTCACACCAGATGACAAAGCCAACATATTTAATGATTTCTTTGCCTCCATTTTCCTAAGCAGGGATCGGAGGAGTCACCCCCTGCTGGGTCCCCCTCCAGCCCCAGGGGAGACATACCGAGGCCAAGAGTTAGTGAGGGAACTAAGAGAAGTCAGGGAACTTCTGGAGGGACTGGATGTATTCAAGTCAGCTGGTCCAGACAATCTCCACCCCAGAGTACTGAGGGAATTAGCTGAGGTCATTGCAGGACCCCTGGCACAGCTTTACGAGCCCTCATGGTGCTCTGGTGTGGTGCCAGAGGACTGGAAGAGGGCCAATGTGGTTCCCATCTTCAAAAAGGGGAGGAAAGAGGACCTGGGAAACTATAGGCCAGTTAGTCTGACCTCGATCCTGGGCAAGCTTTTTGAGAGAATTATTCTGGCGCATATCCACGACAGGCCAGCAGGAGAGATCGTGCTTAGGGGCAACCAACCCAGGTTCATTAGTGGCAGGTCCTATCAGACCAACCTGGTGGCCTTCTATGACCAGGTCACCAAATCCTTAGGTGCAGGGGTAGCAGTGGACATAGGCCTTCCGAAAGTCCAGGAAGACTTCGACACTGTCTCTCACCCTGTTCTCATTAAGAAACTGGGGGATTGTGGTGTTGACACCCACACAGTCAGATGGGTCACCAACTGGCTGGAGGGCTGCACCCAGAGAGTGGTAGTGGATGGGACATTGTTGACCTGGAGAGATGTGGGCAGTGGGGTTCCGCAGGGCTCGGTCCTCAGGCCCGCACTGTTCAACATCTTCATCAGTGACTTGGACAAGGGGGTAAAAAGCACCCTGTTCAAATTTGCGCTGGATGGTGAATTCCAGCAGACGATGATCACTGTCGCCCAGGTAGTCAAGCACCCGTAGCCTCCTCACCAGGTCGTCTCCCATGGCCAGCACCAGGTCCAACAAGCTGATGACACTAAGATGTGGGGGGATGTGGGCACGCTAGAAGGGAGGAATAGGCTGCAATCAGACCTAGATGGGTTACAAAGGTGGTGGATGAGAATAGGATGGGATTCAACACCAACAAGTGCGAAGTGATGCACCTGGGGAAGAACAACTGGCACCATACCTACAGGCTGGGCAACTTCCTTCTTGTCAGTACAGAGGCGGAAAAGGATCTTGGAGTCGTCATTGACTCCAAGATGAACACGGGCCGGCAGTGTGGGGAAGCAGTCAGGAAGGCCAACTGTACCTTGTCATGCATCCACAGATGCATCTCAAGCAGGTCCAAGGAGGTGATACTCCCCCTCTATGCAGCACTGGTCAGGCTGCAGCTGGAGTACTGCGTCAGTTCTGGGCACCGCACTTCAAGAGGGATGTGAACAACATGGAGAAGGTCCGGAGTAGGACCACTCGCATGGTCAGGGGGAAGCAGGGCAGGCCCTACAAGGAGAGGCTACAGGACCTGAACCTGTTCAGCCTCCACAAGAGAAGGCTGAGGGGGGGATCTAGTGGCCTGTTACAAACTAGTCAGGGGGGACCAGCAGGCACTGGGGAAGTCCCTGTTCCCCCGGGCACTACCAGGAGTGACTAGGAATAATGGTCACAAGCTGGCAGAGGGTAGATTTAGGCTAGATATCAGGAGGCGCTACTTCGCTGTCAGGGCGGCTAGGATCTGGAGCCAACTTCCAAGAAAAGTGGTGCTGGCTCCTACCCTGGGGGGAGGCTAGATGTACACCTTGCTGGGGTTGTTTGACCCCAGTACTCTTTCCTACCATGGCAGGGGGTCGGACTAGATGATCTACTCGGGTCCCTTCCAACCCTAAAAACTATGAAACTATGAAATCTTCATATAACCTGATGTTAAAAACAAGCAGGAAAAATATTCTTAGGCACTTCATTTCTTCTATAGGATTTATAAGAAGAGCAAGAGCAAATCTCCTTTGTTAGTTTTTTCTTTATACATTACACTTATCCCTCCATTTTCTTACAATGGTAGTTTTTATAAGCATTGATTTTGTTATATGTTCCTGGCAGAAAGAGATTTATAGTACTACTTATATATAGAATTTCCTGACCATAGTGATCTTGGAGCAAGGCTTTATGCATATTGTATTCATATATGCTTATGAGAGCCATTAGCTACAACTTAAATAGTTTCACAAGTATAGCATTATAAACGTGGGCAAAGTTCATAAACACTTAAAAGTATGCCATTTCATAATTACAATAAAATAAAACTGTATTGACAACATATGTTAATCCAGAAGTGTGACTGTATGCAAAATTTGCAAAAATTGACCACATCTGGCTGTGTTCTGTACTGTAGATATAGGATTTACCTATAAAGAAGGCACCTGGGTTACAGTAGAAAAGACAAGAGCAGCCTATTGTTACTGCTTTTCAACACTAGGATAAAAGAGATTATATGAATAATTGAAAAAAGACAGGTGGCACATAAAAATTAACTATAGTACCATAGTGTTGATGAATGTACTTATTAATTTATTGTTCCCTTGCTTGTACATTGTATTTATGACATCTCAAACTGACAAGGGAGTTTTAAATATGCTGTAGGATTCATTTGCTTAATGTTGGTCATCCTGCTGCAGTTAGTTTCACGGTGTTTTTATTTGTGATGTAAATGATGTTCTCAGTGTAAAAAGAGGGGTGCCAGTCATGTGTGCAACATATCACCTTGAGACGAAAAGGAGTCATGCCCCTCAGAATGAAGGACATGTGATAGATGTGGCTGTGTGTATGTTTGGGCAGGGATCATGGGGTTATGCTTAAATGATGAGGATAGGTTCCAAAGCTCAGTGTAAATGAAAGTGGATCAGGAACAGCTTTAATTTCAAAGCCTGAATTGTTCCAACTTGTTTGATTTCTGAAACAGAAGAATGTGTTTATTATTAATTTAGATTACTTGGGGCAATTCCACCTCTCTTAACATTATGCTCCTCTTCATGATGTCTACCCTTTCTTGACTACTAGAATATTCTTTAGATGTATTGCAAATCTGGTCAGTCAGCCAGTTATCTTGACTAGTAAAGAAAATACAATTTGTGACTTGCTGTGTTTTCATTCCCTAACAGCTAGGGACAAATCAAGGTTACCCTTTCAAAAGCATAAGGGGAAGGGAAGTTGTCTGATCCTTGGTGTTCCCCATTTATATCACTTCTTAGTTTCAGGTACTGATTTGGAAAAAGACACACAATGTATGAAGAAGGTGATATCAGGATAAGAGTTAGTTTCTTGGGTGATCCACATGTTGAATTCCCCAGCTTTCAATGCTGATGCTGCTTTTTCTCTGAGGAAACTCCAACGTTATCTTAAAAACTCTTCTCTTTAAATAATTGTTAATATTCACAACTCTAACTTTACTGTATTGAAGCATACCGTCTGGAGTATACATTTCAAAATGAAATACCAAACGGTAAGGTTTGCAAGTATAAATAATTCTGTTATTTCTTCGTTCTGAGTGATACAGGCCACCTCGATACCAGATAATTCTTGCATTCTTATCTCTAGGAGCTGTAAGAACTCCTTTTCCACAAGGTAAATAATTAGTGATTCTTTTCCACAATAAAATCACAGAATTAGTAAGTTATTAAACTCTTTTTGTAAATGCATTTGCTCATATGGAAAGCTAGAGAACCAGCTAAATTGGTGCATCAAAGGAGAAACATTCATCTTGTCTGAACCCATTTTTTAAACAGGTTCATCTAATACAGGTTAAACAGGCTTTCCTTGGGCAATGTTTTTGCATTTCTGGCATTGTAGTATTACTCAGAATAAACAAGTCTAACTTGTATAAGCTAGGTTTCAAGGATATACTTAATAGATTTTTTTGCAAGAGTAAAGGTAGGCCATCTATGACTCAGCAGAGGATTGAGGCCTGAGCATGACTAGATGTATTTACTGTATTTATTGTGTTGACTTGATATTTTTTTTCCTTTTCTCTTTGTGCTATGTATATGTGATTACATGTTTAGAAGTAGCAGAGCTCAGCCATACAAGAAACTAAATTAACAGGAGCTTTGTATGTAAAAGAATGGCAGGAGCATGCCCCAAAAGAAGCGGTTGCCTAGTTTCAGCCGAAAGCAGCTGAACATAGTGCAGATGACCTGACCAAAGAAAAGGCAATGAAATCATCAGTACATAAATGTTTTACAAACAAACTGACTCCATCTAAAGTACTGGGAGGCCTGCAGAACTGGATTTATCCTGAAGAGTCAGGGACCTTGCCACATAAGTGTCATTAGCACCAAAGAAGAAGAAAATAATCAGGCTTTGCTAAAACAAGGGCTGACCCCTTCGCAGGTCTATTACACAAATGCTCTTCTGCAGCATTTTCATCTGGAAGGTGTGGTGCATGTATAATTTGTTTCAAAGTCTACAAAGTGATTGGACCACTTTACATAATTGGGAGAGATAAGAAACCAGCTTTCAAGCAAGGAAGAAAGGGGGAAGATAGCCAAACAAGCTAAAAACAGATGACTAGTTTCATCCAGGGCTGATGAATCTGAGAACTGACTCACGTTGAAGTAGGCACAGGACAAACATTTACACACAGGCTTCAATGGCAACAAACTTTAATTAGTGGCTGTTGTTTCCTGGAAACATGTTAATTTGGAACCCTCAAAGGTACTGAACACAGGGCTGGGGGCTTGTCCCTCAGTAAGGACCAAGGTTTGCTGCAAGACCAGATGCTCAAATGCAAATCAAGCAGGTCAAGTATGTTCAGCCCAAGTGCCACCATAAGCAGCTAACAGGAAGAGCTGCCAACTTACAGGCCTGGGCATTGCCACTGCTGGCAGCAGCAATCAGCTCAGGCTGCCTGCCCAGTCCACACCCTTGATTTTTTTTCTAGTAATCATCCACTTTGCTTTTCCTAGTCACCCATCTGCTACCTGTGGGACTTTCCCATGGAGGCTCTTCATTAGGTTGCACCTGCACACCTGAGGAAGCCTGCTCAGCACCCAAAAGCCTGCTCAGATGTATCCTAACTAGGCAGCTGGTCCAATAAAAGAGCTCATCCTAGGAAAGCCTGGCCCCTCAGCATAATTCCTGGCCCATCACACTTAACCAACCAAACGTGCAGAGTATTCAGCTGGCAAACAAGGTTCTTTGGGTAAATGTGAGATCTCTTATTAGACCAATTAAATAGTTGGAAAAATTGTTCTTTGAAAGCTTTTGGGTACAAGCACCCTTCTTTGGGCATAGGGAGAGTCTGCTGGTGTTGTGTGTTCTCTTGGATGGAAAAGGAGCCGACATGCAAAATGCAGGTCAGTGAAAATGCAAATGACTAGCAGGGAAGATCAGAGGCTGTGGGAGACAATAGGTGAGAGGGGAGCGTGTGGGCCTGCATGACTTTGCCTGGTTTCTCCAAGGGGTGTGTGGGTGTGTGTGTGTTGGGGGGGTATACATGTAGCCTTGTTTGGGAACTGGGATGTTGGGGGTAAACTGGGGGAACTGTCTGTTTAAAGTATATGCATATGGCTTTGCTGGGGGGGAGAGGGGGGCTGCAGGAGTCTGTGTACCTATAGCCTTGGTTGGGGGAAGGGGGGTTGAGTGCATGTGTTTAGGTATGTCCGTCTGTCCAAAATATGTGTGCATAGTTTTGCTCGAGGGCGGTGTGGGTGTGTGTACACGCACAGCGAGGGTGTGGGTGGCGTTGTTTGGGGGCTGTGGTGTGTGTGCAGTGAGATACGTCTGCCTAAAGTAGGTGTGTGCGCCTGTCAAATCGTGTGTAGACACACCTGACGGTCTGAAATGTAGGGAGGTCAGGCGGTGTGTGTCGGGGGGCTTGCCCCATGTACCTACACAGGCAGTAGGCCTGGCGCCAAAGGCCCAGCTCCCTCGACTCGCAGACCCCAGGAAAGGCGCTCCGCCCCCCTGCACGCGCGCTCCGGCTTCCCGCCCCCGCCCAACTGCTGCGCGGCCAACTTCTTTTCGAACTCGCTCCCCTGGCGAGGGGTGGGCGGGGCCCCGACGCCGAGCTGCTATTGGCCAGGCAGGAGGAGGCGGTAGATTGCAATTGGCTAGGGCGCGTCCCGCTTTCCCCGCAGGGGGAAGGGGGAAGCATTTCGTGCCTGCGGTCTCCGCTGGTTCAATTCAAATCGGCTGGAGGACGGGGCTCGCGCGGAGCGCAGGTGGGCGGGGTGGGGGGAGGCCACGCCTCATGGTGGTGGTGTGGGGGGGACACCGGACGACACAGGGGCTAGCCCCGCCTCCACTTTGCGACACCTTCGGATGGGGGGGGGCGCCCGCGGGAACCTGGGGCCGGTGGCGCCAAACGTTTAAACCGATCCTCGCAGGGCCCCGCCCACTATGCGCTGCCAGCCAATCGGCACCCGCCAGCCGCGCCGTGATTGGTGGCCGGGGGCGCACGGGGCGGGGTGGGTCCAGCGGCGGGGCAGCAGTTAGGGCGGGGGGCAGGTAGGTGCGGCCGTGGGGGCCGGGTCATTCTCAGACCGGATTCGACCCGACCCGACCCGACCCGACCCGACCCCTTCCGGCCGGGACCCGCGCGCTTCGCCGTTCTCACCCCGTGTTCCTCCCCGCAGGATCCGGCCCCCCCGCGATGCCGCCCGGTGCTGCCAGCCCGTGAAGTAGCATTTCGCGCCGCGCAGGGGACATGGACCGCTGCGGCGTCGCGGGGACGGAGGGGAAGGTACCTGGGACACTCAGGGTGGGGTGTACGGTCGGTCCCGTGCCGCAGGGGTCCGCTCGAGATGCCGGTGGTGGGTGGCGGGTGATCCCCGCGCCTGTGAGTCAGGGGGATCCGGAGAAGTGGATGCAGAGGGTCTCAAGTTGCAGCCAGGGAAGTTTCGGTTGGATATTAGGAAGAATTTTTTCAAGAAAGGAGCGGTGAAGCACTGGAGCGGGTCACCCAGAGAGGTGGCAGACTCTCCATCCTTGGAGGTTTTGAAGACCCAGCTAGACAAAGCCCTGGCTAGGATGATCTAGTTGGGGATGGTCCTGCTTTGAGCAAAGGGTTGGACTAGATGACCTTCTGAGGTCCTTTCCAACCCCCGTTTTCTATGAAAAACACTGCTGTAGAGGGAGGGAGCTAGGTTGTGTCACCTTGGGGAAGGGGTGCTGGGCAGGTGAGACTGGCGCCTCTGGCTTCAAATAAGAGATGCACCTTGCGAAAGCTGTTGAGAGGAAGAGCTCCCTTCACCTGCTCCAGTGCTGTGGCAGGCTGCCTTATTTTTTTCTTAGGCGTAGTTGGCCTGGTTAGTCTGAATGCTGAAATCAGGGAGCAGGTGGGGGAGATTTGGCACTTTGTACCTACCCAAAGGATGTGTATATTTAGTGATTTCTGTCTAAAGTGTGTGTGTGTGTGTGTGAGATCTGTTTCTACCTGTCTATCAAAAGTGTGTGTGTACTAACATTAGGTATTTGACCAGTTAAATAAAGTTCAGTCAATTGACTGGTCAAACATAGGTCAAAAATTGTAAAAAAAATAAATAAATAAAATCACTAGCTAGCCAGCCGCTCCTATAAAAGGGGCCATGCTGGGAAAGCCTGGCCTCTCAGCATAGTTCCTGGACCATCACTCTTAACCAACCGGAAGCACTGGGTATTGGCAGACAAGGTTTTTTGGGTAAATGTGATATCTTCTATTAGGTCCAACAGGTCCTAATAATACACAGAGAAAAAGCATGCATTTTTCCATTAAGGAATGTGACAAAACAATTTAAAATTATGTACATTTCTGTGGAGAAAACTACAAAAAGAGTAGGTTTATTTGTAAAATTGCTATAATCTTTGACTGGTTTAAAAAATAGGCAGTCAATTAACGAGTCAGACAGACAGACTTGTCTAAACTAGGGTTGGCAAGCCAGCCAATTAATTGGGCAATTGACTGGCTTGCCAGCCCTTGTTTAGACCTGTCTGTCTGTAGTGTGTCTCTGTTTAGATACACCCACTTTGATTAGGCTGTGAGTTGCAAATCGACCCTGCCTTCTACCTGACTGCAAACTAACACAGTTAACTACATCTAAGAAATACCCCAACATGACAATCCATTATGAGCTTAGCTTTCGTGGGCTAGAGCAGATAAACTGAGCTCTAGCCCACCAAAGCTTGTGCTATATCTGTCTGTCTATATCAACTTCATATGGTTTGTAAGGTGGAAATCTACCCTGGCCATTATGTCTTAACCTGTGCAACATACCTGTGACTTGTATATCTGAATTACTTTATTTTTGTTATGCAGATATCTGAGCAAAGGGATATAGGTGGTATAGGTCTGTTATGGTAGTTACAAAATCTCCAGTCAGCACTGAAGCCCTGTTATCTTGGATGTGGCAAATACACAGATAAGAGAGTGTGCAGTTTGAGATGTAGAAGCAAAGGTTATCCATCATGCCTGCTATGTTCTAGCAGCTATTCAAAATGCACAAATACATGTCGTAAAATGTTGAGTAAGATTCATTAACACACAGAATAGTCCTCTAGAAGTTGGAGCTAGTATTTGAGTTCTTTTTTTTTTTTTTTTTAGTTTTGCTTGATGCAGGCCATTCCATTGTCTACATATTGGGTATAACTGTCTTATCGGAGTTCAGTCGAACTGATGCTAAAAACATTTTTTCCAGAATTCTGTTTTGTTTTTGTTTTTTATTTCATCTTATGTCCAAGAGCATCTTCTGTCCCATAAAATATGGTTTGCCATAGTATGGCCTGTTATTAGCGCAAGCAAGACAAGTCCCTTTGTCAGTAATTCATGGGCTTTTATTTTCTTTAATCTTTTTTTCGTTACTCAGTCACTTTACCCAAACTTATCTCATCTCAAAGCAAACCAGACACTGTATCCGGCAACTTTTCAGGAGGGCTAGACATTTTTCAGAAACCGTATACTTGACCACTTCATCTAGCAACCTTTGGTATTGTTTTTCAGAAGATGGATGAACGAGCCTTTTTAGGTTGGGTGAACACTCAGACTTATTTTCTTAGGAGCTAAATGGTAGGTACTGTTGAACACTGTAAACCATTGTTGATTTAATGGAAGCCTTTATTTGTAAGCCTGCACAATTTAGTCCAGAATAAATGAATCTTTATTTCAACACTGAAATAAGTCTTATATTGAAGTCTTATGCATGATATTGCCTCCAAAAATCGTGGAGTATAATTGTTTCCCTTTTTCTTGCTGCAGGAAAACTGCTCTTCTGAGCCATGTAAAAGTACATTGAAAACTCCCCTGAAACAATCAGCTACCTCACATTCAGTATTAGGAGAGATCCAGTCTAACTCTGGACCTTTGACAACACCCCCAAAACTTAAGGAAATCCCTCTTGGAGACCCATGGACACCCACTACTAACCTTAAGATACTGATCAGTGCGGCTAGTCCTGAGATTAGAAACAGGGAACAGAAAAAGGGGTTGCAAGATAGCGGAAGTGAAATCCTAGAAGCAAAACACTGTTTACAGGTATGTTCTCAATATATATTTTATTTAGTTAGTTCGTATTTTATTTGGTTTTTTTTTTTTTTCACTAGATAGTTTTCAATGTTGAATGCATGCAACAAACTGTAAGTTGATATTTAATGTAATTCAACTGCCTTCTTTAATTATGGACTAATTACTTTTGAAATGCCACCTTATTACTTTTAGCCAGAAGTTCTGCAAGCCTTTTGCAACTCTGGCTGTTAAAGAAAAGACCTGTAGTATTAGTTGTTAGTTTTTGTTGCCAGCTGTAAAACTATCAAACTTTTGTTTAAAATATGCAAATTCTTATTTCTTGTTTTGATGCAGGAGCATTTGTCAGGAGATGAATATGAGAAATCTCAGCCAAGCCGTAAAGAGAAAAGTCTAGGATTATTATGTCATAAATTCTTAGCTCGCTATCCTAATTACCCCATCACTGGAGAGAGTAATTATATTTGCCTTGATGAAGTAGCAGAAGAACTTAGTAAGTTTGTGCATCTACTACAGTATCTATAAATAGGAAATAAGTAAGCACTTATTCCTCTGAATATGCTGTTAAGGGGTACCATATGCTGTTTAGTGTACTCTCTTTAACCTTTAATTATTAAATAACAATATCCTGACTAGTTTTAAGCTAAAGTTGAATACCTTTTTATAAAATGGGAAGCTACTCAGTATTTCACCATTATTAATATGTTATATGCTTAGTTTTATAGTAACTTTTTCAAAGTTTGAAATGATAATCTGTTTACTTAGCAGAAATTGTTCTCCATTTTCAGATTTTTATTTTCTTTTTAGGAAAAAGAGTCTCGAAGTGTGTATATATTAAATATGAATTATTATAGATATTGCATAAAACTGAATGCTGGGCTTGGACCTGAAAACTATTGGCATATTAAGGAGTTGGATCTGTAGAAGTAGTATTTCCAAAGTAGCATCTGCAATTTATATCCTGTCCAACTGTAACATCAAAACAAGGTGCTACTTGCAAGAAATCCAGATAATATCAATATGATTGCCCTTGTTGGTATCATATTTAACTTACGTTCTTCATCCAAAGTTGAAATTTTAAATTATGATCACTAGGGATAAGTGGTGTTATTCCAAGGCCTAGAAAGAAGGTGGTTTCTGTGTCTGTCCAAGTTAATGAAATGTAAATTCACGCTGCTTTTGTATCAGCAGATGGTCTTTCACAGGAAAAATTGGACTTTACTAAAAACTACATTGTATTTAATTATTTTCTACCAATTTCAGATTTTTCTGTGCATTATCTCAATAGCAGTGGTTCTCAGCCTTTCTGAACTGAAGGCACCCTCTATAACCTGTGAATTGAGTGGCACCCCATTTGAAAAGCTAATTTATTTATTACAGTGTTTGATTCCTTGCTGAGGGGCCAGGTAGTGGGAGAAGGGGAGCAGCCGTACAGGAAGAACCTGAACCTGTACTTATCTGCTTATTTCCTCACACTCCCTGCACACCCTTTAAAGTTTGTTCTGGCACTTCAGGGTACCCCCAGCACTTTGGATGAGAATAGCTGCTGTATGCCAAGGCAAAGGGTCAGAAGTTTAAAAAAAAAATAGATGGAAGGTCACAATGACTTATAGACTATATATAAAAAAAGGCCTTATAAAACGAATGACCACTTTATGATGCTTGTTCATGAATGTTCAGTGAGTCAGTCTAAATAAATTTTGATGTTGATGAATTTATTTAAGGACTTGTGTTTTCTAAATTGGATTGTCAATCAAACGTTTGCTGTTATGTGTTTGTTTGTCAGTTCAGAAAGCAGGCAGGACTCAAAAGGAAGTTTTCATTTCTATAGATGCTGCAGAATCCATGGAGCTGTGGAAAAGCACATTATCTTCTAGTCTGTTTTATAGGTTTTGTTTTTCTTCTGGTAGCACTGAAAAATTATGGCAGAATGAAAAAAAGTTTTATTCTGAAGAATGGAGTATAGTTCTTTAATTTTTTTTTAATGGAGCATAAATAAGGAACATCACATTTTAAACCAACTTTCTAGATAAATTATACTTTGAAGAAGTCAATAATAATAATAAAATTTGATTACCATAATGTCATTAAGATATATTAAGATACCTTTATATTCTCTTCATGCAGCTGTTGAACGGAGACGCATATATGATATTGTAAATGTGTTAGAGAGTCTGCATATGGTGAGCCGTCTAGCCAAAAACAGGTATGCCTGGCATGGCCGTCATAATCTCAACAAAACCCTGCAGACTTTGAAAAAAGTTGGTGAAGACAACAAATACATGCAACAAATTCAGCTGATCAAGAAGAGAGAATATGAAAATGAATTTGAGTTGGATGGTGAGAAAAATGAGGAGACAGCAACAAAAACAATTGGCATAAATGAGCATTCAGAAATGTGTTTTGTTGAACTTCCAGGGATGGAATTTCGTGCTGGTAATGCTTTTTTTTTTCCCCCTTGTGCTTTTTTCCTTGCTGCTTTAATTAAATTAAAGTTAGAAGTAGAAATATGTGTATATGTGTAATTACAAATAACCACTCACTCACAGGGCAGGAATATTTCTTTTTAAATCCTAAAATCTGGTGGTCACCAGATTTATATGTGGAAGTGTCAACTATTTTAATGAAGAATTCTAAAATTCCTGTTGATAAATTTTTAAATTACTTATTTTTAACGCTGCTGTTGCAAATTACATGCGACTTGATTCATTTCAATCCTTTCCTTTCTTTGCATAGCTTCAGTAAACAGCAGAAAAGACAAATCTTTAAGAGTGATGAGTCAGAAATTTGTGATGCTCTTTCTTGTATCAACTCCTCAAATAGTGAGCCTTGAAGTTGCAGCTAAGATTTTGATTGGAGAAGACCATGTGGAAGATTTAGATAAAAGCAAGTTTAAAAGTAAGTAAAATGCTCCTGTGACTACTTAGATTTGGTCTGCATTTGAGACAAAACTTGCAATTAAAAATATATTTATGTTAGGTATTTCCATTTGATAACAGTTGTTTTCTAGTGATTTTTAGTAAACTGTAATCTTATATACACACTTATGCATTGTGAAACATGGTAGGATTTCTGCCTCCTTATAATATATTTCTAATTAAGCTATGTAGGCTTTAACTAGAATTGTAACACAGATTTTTTTGCTCTTGGATCTGGTGGTAGGAAAAGCAATAAAAAAGAAGAAAGACACTAGTAAATCCCTTTTTGTTAACCCTAAAGCAGTATTATCAAGCTGCTTATTTGTGATTTGTATCTTTGACAAATTGGCTAAGAAAAAAAAAAGGTACTTGTATGAAGATATTTGAGTGTCACTACATCTGCCAAATCTATATCTTGACTATGTAGTTCTACTACTTGGAAAGTTTTAAAGACAATTTCTAGAGTACAGGCAGTAGTTAGTTAGGTCTGTGGGAAGAAGTGGAGTTTAGTGTTTTAACTGTCAAGTCTTTCTTTGTTTCACTTCCCCATTCACTGCTCCCACTCAAGTAGTTACTACCAGCTCTTTAATTTCTTTTCTTACAAAAAAGAAAAATTTGTAGGTATCTGATGCTTTGAGCTCATACAGGAGGCAACAGAGGAAGGGAGGTACCTAAGAGTAACGGTTGATTGATGACCATGTGTAATTGCTGCAAGCAAACGGTAGTTATGGATCTATTTATATCAGAATGGCGGGAGACTACGTGGAGTCTAAGGCCCAGTGCTCTCCAGTGTGTGTGTGTGTGTGTGTCTTTTTGGGGGTGGTGCATTATGATTTGGTTTGTGGAACAGAGGGCTTGTCAACTTCAGATTTGCTCTAAACTGGGAAGGACTGTGAACAAGTTGGAGGACAGGAGTGTAATTCACAAGGATCTTGGTGGATTGGAATGCTGGGCTGGAGCTAACGGGAAAAACTCAATAGTAAGAGATGCAAGGTGGTACACCTCAGGAAGACTAATAAAAAATACAAATACAAAATGGGTGACCCTGTGGCTGGATAGGAATAGTGGTAGGTAATAGACTCGGTATAAGTCTGCAATGTGATGTAGCTTGGGGATGCATTAAGAAGTGTTAGGTGCGTGACAGGTGGTGAATAGTACCTCTATTTGGCAATGGTTAGGCCACATCTAGAGTACTGTGTGCAGTTAGACTCCACATTTTCAAAAGGGACATGGAGAGAAGCAGGTGAGAAAAATGATAAAGGGTTGAAAGGGAAATCAGACCAGGAGAGGTTGAAGGAAATGGGCATGTTCGGATTGTGGAAAATATGCTTAAAGAGGGAATGTGATAGCAGTCTTCAAATACTTGAAAGACTGCCATGAAGAAGAGGGAGGACACCTTTTCTCCCTTGCTGCAGAAACTAAGATGTGGACCAGTTGCTTGAAGCTGCAGCAAGGTAGATTTAAATTGGAAAAATGTCTTCACTGTTAAAAGAATAAGGCAGTGGAATAGACAGGCTAGAGAAGTTGTGGACCCTTCATCACTGGAGATGTTCAAGAAGAAGTTGGACAGGCATTAAATAAGGATGATCTAGGCTTAGCTGTGCCTGTGCTCTACTATGGGTTTTTTTCCTATGCTTCTGGGCTCTGCTGGTTGTCGCATAGAGCTGTAAAGGAAATTCTGTCCTCCCCCTCACCCTATGCTAGATGTCAGGATGGATGGACATTTGTCTTTTCTCCCCCATCTTCAGAAGCATTGGATGTTGGCTGCAGCCAAGGCTGAGGATTTTGACTTGGGTTGTGCAGTGCTCCTGATGAGACCTAAACCTGGAAGTTCCTGTTCTGCTCAGGGTCAGACCAATTGCCATATTTGGGTCAGAAAGGAATTTTACCCCATGGTCAAATTGGTACAGATAGGAGGGGTGGAGGGGATTGTCTTCCTCTGCAGGTAGGGAGGAGAGGGGCTAGGGTATGTGGTCATGGGCCTCTTCTTCGGATTTCTCAAACATATTTTAACAAACCTCATAGCAGCAGGACATTGGCTGCCTTACCTGTGGCAGGTTAAGGTGGTATGTCTTGTGGCTGTACCAGGGTCAGCTGCAGCTTTGCTAATAAATTAGACAGTTTTGTATAGGATGGTTTGGATAGGGGTGATCCTGCCTCAGTCAGTGTTGGACTTAAATGACCTGTGGAGGTTTCTTCCAGCCCTACTTTTTTATGATTGTTACCATGGAAAAGCCTAATACAATTTTAGGCTATGTAAAGTGGGATATATGTAGTAAAGACATGGAAGTGTTAGTACCATTAGTGCAAGGTATTGGTAAGGCCCCCATTTTAAAATGTTATGAACAGTTATGATCTTCTGTATCTTTTAAAAAGGGATGAATATAATCTGAACAAGTGTACAAGGAATGGACAAAGCATCTTATGAGAGGAGTATTGAAGGAAGAGTAGCTGAATTGCTTTAAGCTAGTATACATTTTGTAGAAAGGATAGTGTGATGAGATTGGAGGTGTTCTTGAAGCAGTAATCAGAGCACATGATATGAGGGGTTTGGGAAAGGAAACATATCTATGCATTGTTTGCATATATGGCGTAGGGTTTCATGACTTCAGTGTTGGTGAAAGCCAGATTTAGAGGTAGAGGATAAACCTAGAAAAAGTGGGCTCAAAGTGAAACTGTGACTTCCTGGCTCTAGAGAGTGGTTGTGCAGTGCTGCAGCATTTTGATGGGGTAGTGGGCTTGCAGCATCTCAGAGTTCTTGAGGTACATTCATATATTTTATTCATGATGTTCCTTTGTTTAGGTATGGGAAATTCTGTGGCTTTGTGTAAGTTGCAAGTGGATTCTTGCAATCAGTATTTCTTTGGACTTATGTTTGCGTTCTTTTATGATGATAAAAATATTCTTTGCAAGGATATGTAGCCTCAAAGCATTAATATCTGTTCCAGGGACTAAAGGATCCCAAATTCCTCCAGTGAACTGAAAAACAGTAACTTCACTCTGGACCTAATAATCTTAGTTGCCACTTTTGATTATATGTGGTAATGGAGGAGAAGGCTTGGGGGGAGTAGGTAGCATCTATAGCCTGACTGCAAGTCTACTTCGATGAACCAGAAATTCTCCACAGTATCTGTATGAATTTCTTCTATTTCAGCCAAAATTAGGAGACTATACGATATAGCTAATGTTCTTAGTAGCCTGGAACTTATCAAGAAAGTTCATGTTACAGAGGAGCGAGGCAGAAAACCTGCATTCAAATGGACAGGACCAGAGGTTTTATCAGATATTCAGGGTAGGTGTACTATCTTCTTTCCTTCTCTTTTTTGGCCTGAATTGATTCTTTTTTTTCCTCCTGGAAAAAGCTTAATTTTCTGTGTAAAAAGATGTCTTTGACAGTTTGTCAAATAACATCTATAAATATCTAACTAAATATATGAAATTAACAGTTTGGGTTTTTTTCTTTTTATGTTCCATTTTAGGTACAAAACCTGTATCTACTGTTTCTACCTTCATCCAATCTAATTCTGCAGAACCTAAACCTTCCAAAGAACAGTGTTCAAAAAATCTTTTCCCAACAAGAGGCAAGCAGATCTTCACTCGCCACCCATCTCTGATGAAGCTAGTCAAGACTATAGAAAGTGACCGGAGGATCCATTCTGCTCCTACCAGCCCTGTTAAAACAAGTACAAGTATGTATTTGAAAAGTAAATGCTATGTCTATTTTTTAAGAATATGCCATTCTATATAGATAGTGCTTTAAATCTGAGGTCTATGTGGAAGTAGTTTTATCTCCAAAGGGTAACCTCTAACGAAATAGAAGAAGCTTTCCCTCCTTGGACTTGGTGTGAGCAGGTGCAGCAATATAGATGCAGTCCTTTATATCTGACCTGAATCTGGTTCATTGTTTATAACTGTACCTTGTTACAGAGCTTCTAAGTATTCCATTTTTTTGAACAAAGAATGATTTTATTTTCATGTGCTTTCACTTAGCCTTTTTTGTGGCACTGCATTTAACAGCATTCAGGTTTCTGTTGATCAGAAGGGATCTGGGATTTCTGTTTCCTATGGAAAAACAGAGAAACACACAGATTTCTCATTTTAATAGAGAAACTCATGGATTTTACATTTTTGCAAAGAGTTCTCTACTGGCTGGCAGAGTTGCAGGCTGCAAGGGGCTGGGGGGAGTGGAAAGAGGGCGGTCAGGCTGGGGGTGACGTGCATGTATATGCACATGGCCTGAAGAGCAGCTCCCACAGGAAAGTCTGGGGGGCAAGAAGGGGGATTGAGGCTCCCGTAGTGAGGGAGGGTTGTTGGGCGAGGCTGTTGCTGGGCTTTGGAACTGCTGCCCAGCCAGGCAGTGAATGGAGGTTGGGGCCCAGGGCCACAATGTGCAGTCACAGGGCCCTAATGGGGAACAGGATGGTGTTGCAGGCAGGTTGTCCAGGGGGTGGGGCTGGATGCCTTTGCCTTTGCACACACACCCAGAGGAGGTCCTGTGCCTCCCGGATGTGTGCGTGAGGCAGGTGCAGGCTGAGGTTCCCCCACCCTGCTGCCCCAGGGCCTCCACAGCCTAATGGGGGTGGGACCCAGCACGGCAGGGCAGAGCGGGGCTGGGGGTAAGCTCCTTGCTGCTGTGAGCCCTGTATCACCCTGGCAAAATGTCCCCTGCATACTGGGCAGTAGCATAGGGTTGTGCCCCTGGCTGCTGCAAGGTAGGCAGAGGGCACATTGCCAGGGTGGCACAGGGCTTCACAGTGGCAAGAAGCTTCCCTGCTTGGCCCCACTCTGCCCTGCCATGCTGGGGCCTCCTGACAAGTGGGACCCCGGGGAGTACAGCAGGGCAGGAAGCCCTTGTCCACAGCCTGGACACTCTGCCCCACCCCCCCCCACGCCCCTGGGCTCTGCTCTGGCCGTGCTACCTGCCAGGGAAGCTGGCTCCACACTCCACTCCACTAGTTGCCATCTCACAGGCAGCAGCCAGGGCTAAGGCGCTGCTGCGGGAGGCAGGGGGCTGCAGACCTGTAGCCCTGGCAGCTGGGGATCCCCTCCAGCAGGGTGGAGAGGAGGCTGTGGGTGCAGGGTGAGGGGCCTGTGGATGGGGAGTGATAAGCAGCAGAAGAGCTGGGGGGCTGTGGTTTGAGAGTGAGGAGCCTGGACCTGCATTCTATGACTTCAGGGGGTAGGTGGAACTCTGATTTTCCATCATAAAAAGAACCCAAGATCAAATGCCAAAACTTATAGGTATTTAGAATATATTTTATTATAGCGATTTGAGGCATTGGTAGGCTTCCACGTTGCTTTAAAATTAAATATGTCAATAAAACATTGTGTTCAATTGATACTTATATACTGGCTTTTTATTTTAATTGCGGATTTTGGGGTTTTAATCAGAACTTGCAATTTTTTTGTATCAGAGAAAACTAGTCCCTGTTGATCAAGAATTCTGTCTGTTCTTTCTGTATGCACTACTACTTTCCACACTTCTCAGGTCTCTTTTGGACCATCTTTAAGGTTGAAAGAATGTTTATTTTTCTATGTGCAATTCCATGTTCTCTCAAACTGTCAGGAAAAAGTACCAATTAGTGTATGCACTTTGGAAGTAATTGAGCTGGGGCTCCTATCACCCCTTATGTGACTTCTGCTAGCATGGCCAACTGGCAGTACATTTCACACGCTGCAGTTCAGGGAAGAGACCAGCAGTACTGTGGCAGATGGGACAGAAAGCAGAACAGCAGATGGGGAAGGGGATTGGCATGGAACTTGGAGAGTGTAGGGTTAATTTATGGCTTGGCTGCTAAAAAGGTTGGTCTAATAAAAGGTATCATCTCTGAAACAAGAGTTCTAAATCTTTGCATGCTAAAAAGATTGGCTCCCAGTGACTTAAGCTATCGGCCAGTTGACAAAGCCAGTCTGGGTTACAGTTGAATGATCACTCCCATGGGTCAAGTAAAGGGTTCTAGATGAGTCGGTAGATGGCTAAGAAGGCCAATCCTAGAGCTGCAGACTCTCTGGCAGATGCCGCAGGTGGTGATTTAAAAGGAGGGTTGAACCGCAGACTTCTCATTCTTGTTTGCTTTTGTTTCCTTTCCTTCTGTTTCTGTCATTTTGTCTGCTTCCAGGGTGAGATGGTTTTTCTCAAAGTAAGGTGTACCTTCTTTCATGAGGCATTGCCATGTAGCCCTGTCCCTGGCTAGTTTTTTCTAATTTGTGATGTCAGTGCCACACTTAATGTTTGCCTTGAAGGTGTCCTTGAAGCATTTTCTCTGCCCCCATCTGTCCTTTGTCCTTGGCTGAATTGAGAGTATAGCAGTTGTTTTGATTAAACTTACATCAGGCACGCTGTAACATGGTGGTGAAAGGCTTGGTTTCTCATTACTAAAGCATTCAAACTACATAAATACAGATGAAATCTTTAAAAGGAAATCCAACTTTCACTTAACGCTTTATTTAATTATTTGTTTTTCCCTTTCCCCAAAGCAGGCTGTGATCAAAATTCTTCAACTTTCCCAAGTAAAATGGCTCAGCTTGCAGCAATATGCAAACAGCAGCTAGAAGATCAATCAAGGTATGTTTACATGAGTGTTGTGAAATTTTTTTCTTGCTATTAGGTCACTAAGTTTGAGGTGTATTCAGCCAGCAACTGACTGGTTCTAGTTCAGTCATTAACTACTGTTAGAACTGAACATGGGCATTTATACATACTTTTTCTGTCCTGCGACACGCTGAAGATCCACCGCTTCCAAGCAATTAATCAAGTCTGGTCTACATGCAAGCTCAGGCAAACTGTACTGGGCTTCATGCAATTGTATAAGTGGCAAAATGTACGTCAGCACACAGAAAATGGCAGCAATGCACTTTTGAACCAAAGCACCTCCAATGTGTTTTAGTTCGAAAGTGTGCCGTCGCCATTTTCTTAGCACTGACACACATTTCGCTGCCTATACAACTGCAAGCGTCATAGTACTTGTTGCGGCACTTGCCAGTGTAAAAAATGCCCTGAGTTGGTATCTACCTTAATACTGTAGATGCAAAAGTGCAAATTCATGTTACATTTGTGTTGTGACACAAAACACTGCTTCTGGTTAACATAAACATGTGGGTTTTTGTTTTGTATTTTAGTGAACTGAAGATGAGAACAAAATTGTCATCTAATTTGGAATGTAACTTGGCAGCTCCTGAATCTATTTTGAAATCTGAAACTTACACTACATCAACCTCTCCAAATCCATCTCTTGTTCATTCACTAGGGGTCCTGCCTCTGAGCCACAATTCAGTGTCTCCAGTAATGCTACCTCATCCCCATGCTGGTGTTTCATATACAATATACCTCCATCCTTCTCAAGCCCAAACTGCAACTACGTATAGCCCAAATTTTGTGTTACAGTCACTACCCTGTACTAATGTGACTGGAGTTATAACTGCTTTGGAAGCTAACTCAAAAGTACTGTGTGGTAACATGACCACTGAGGAGGGGGATGGTAATGTAGTTAAAGATGACACAAGAAACTTCTTGAATGCAAAAGAGAAAAAAATTACAAAAATTGAATCTACTCCACGGAGCTTTCTTAAAAGATCACAAGCATTACAGGAAAACAATTTAATTAAAAAATGCAAACATGGTCAGAAGAGTCTTGGTGTTTCTATGGTAAGTAACATTAGAAATGTACAGTTCTTATTTTGTACAAATATGTTATTACTTTAAATTGTGTTTGGGATCTTGCTGGAAGCCATAACGTTTGTAAATTGTCCTGAGAACTCTTAGTCCTAATGTCTTACTGCAATCAACTTTGGAAGAAGGACATAATTTGAGAACATCACCAACAAGATTTTTTCATGCCACTTTGTAGACTGGAACTGTCTATTCTTGTAGCATGAAAAAAGGCTTTGGGGGCAGGGAGATTTGGATGGAAAAAATGACATTGAACTATAAGGCGCAACTGAAAATTGTCTCTTGTACAAATATTTAGTGTGTTCACATATAGTTTAAGGTACAATTCCTTCTTTTACCTTTAGCTTCCCTTCATTGTTAGGGTGAGCATTCACTAGTCCTTGCTGTTGGTTTGCCTGGTGCTTGGTAGACATTTGGATGTGATATATAGTGCTACTGGTCATCCTTGAATCACTTTCACATTTATTTGTTTGTTTATTTACTTGTTCATTTGCTTTTTTAAAATGCTTGGATTCAGAGAAAACATCCAGAAGTGCTTACTAAGGCATAAAAATGGAAACCAAAACATAAGCTTGGTAACACTAGGGATATTGGTACAATCTTTCTGGGGCAGTTTTGAGAACTTGGTATCTTGTGTGGTCTTTAACAGTCAGTGTTGGCTTTAAAAGCTCATAGGAAATATAGCTGGAAGGGACTTCATGTAGTTTAGCACCCTACTCAAGACAGGAACATCCCTGGCTAAACTATTCCTTCCAGCCAAGTGTCTGTCTAATCTGTTCTTGAAAACTTCCAGGAATTGACACTCTAAAATGTCTCTAGGTAGACGGTTCTAAAGCTTGACCTCCTTCTCCCCCACCCCCTGCAAATCATAAACAGGGCTGTCCCTGGGGGAGGGGGCAAATCAGGGCAACTGCCTTGGGACCTGTGGAGCAGTGCAGCGACTTGGCACTGCCACCAGCCTCATGCCCAGCTGCCTGCCCCACCCTCCTGCCACTGAATCTGCCATTGAATCCAGCATGTTTGTCCACTCGCCATCCCCCACCACCCCTCCCTGCCACCGAATCTGCCACTGGCTTCCTTATGTCTGGGGGTGGGGCCCTGCCCTCGCTGATTTGCCCTGGGCCCTGCATGCTGCTCAAATTGTCTCTGGTCATAAAAAGGTGGTCTTTCTAAAGTTCTCAGAGATAAGGTAGACTTATAAAATTGAAGCATATGATAAGGTCCAGAATCTTGAAATGTTTCAAGGATTTGTATCTAATTCATAGATTCCTAGATGTTAGGGTTGGAAGGGACCTCAGTAGATCGAGTCTGACCCCCTGCATAGACGGGAAAGAGTGCTGGGTTCAAATGACCCCAGACAGATGCTCATCTAACCTCCTTTTGAATACCCCCAGGGTAGGGGAGGAGTACCACCTCCCTTAGGAGCCCATTCCAGATTTTGGCTACTCTAACTGTGAAGAAGTTCATCCTAATGTCTAGTCTAAATCTGCTCTCTTCCAACTTAAGGCCATTATTTCTTGTGACCCCTCCCTCCCCCCCCCCCCCCCCAGTAGAGCCTCACCAATTTCCTTCTGTGCCCCCATGATGAATTTATAGGCAGCCACAAGGTCACCTCTCAACCTTCTCTTGTGGAGGCTGAAGAGGTCCAGGTGCCCTAGTCTGTCCTTGTAGGACTTGGCCTGCAAGCCCTTAACCATACGAGTGGCCCTACTCTGGACCCGCTCCAGGTTATCCACATCCCTCTTGAAGTGCAGCACCCAAAACTGCACGCAGTACTCCAACTGCACTCTGACCAGCGCCCAATAGAGGGGAAGTATCACCTCCTTGGTTCTGTTTGTCATGCATCTCCTGATGCATGATAAAGTGCAGTTAGCTTTCCTGATGACTTTTGTCACACTGACAACTTGTGTTCATCTTGGAGTCCACTAGGCCAATGCAGTATTACAAGGCCTACAGCAATACAAAACATTGGACCAAGGATAAGCTGAAACTTGTTGAGCCAGATTCATAGGTGCTCCTGAACTGTTTTTAGTGTGTACCTGAGAAATTGAGGTAGGGCATGGCTTTCTACCCCTTCTACCTTGCTCCTGAGGACACGTTTATTACCTGGGTCTCCTGGTGCAAATTAGCAAATAAAAATAACCAGGGTAGGAAAGCAAATGTATTTTTAATGATGTGCACACAGTAGACTTGTAATTAAGAAAGCATATCGTAATACACATACTAAAACAAGCAATATATTTCAGGGAGAGTCTGTCAAGAATGAAAGACTATCTTCTAGAGCTTTGCACATGGATACTGAAGTTGTCAGTTTTCAAGAAAGAGGACAGATCAAATTTGAAAATCTAGACCAAAATATGGAATGTTGTTGTGACAAAGAAAGGAGAGAAGGTTTTCCAGAAGATCAAAGCAAAACCAATAATACACAAGAGAGACCTGTTCCATTTGCTGTTCATGCTCATGAGGTATACTTCCCCCTGAAGACCAGCAATTTCTAGCTGCTTGGATTTCCAGGACTTTAAAGAAAAAGATTTTGTATACAAGATCTCTCTGGGATGCCAAGTACTATGCTTGTTTTTCATCTGCTATCATGCAAAATTCATTTTTTTCCACAGTGAGATTCCCTTACTAATGAAGGTCAGGACTGGAGAAGGGAGAAATGAGCAAAAATATATAAAAATACAAAAATAATTTACTTTGTATCAAACTTTTTAATAGCAAAAGTTTGAGCTGAGTTGAGAACACTATGACAATGCCATCAGTTGAGTTGAGACTTAAAGGATTTGATAAAACAGTTACATTTTAGACTTGCCTTTTAAGTATGTCTGGCTTAAGTTGTATTGCATGAATTCAGGTTGGAGTCCCAATTTCAGTGTGTTGGTTTAGAGTCAATAGAATGCAGCACACTTGACTCGGGGAAGGGAGGGTACTGAATTACACTTGATTAGCAGTTAATCTCTACTGTGATGGTTGAAGGAGTCTTATTTAAGCCTCTGGTAGGATGTCAGTGTGTGGATGTAGTATAGGACCTGGTGGATGAAAGGGTGAAAAATTAGAATCAGAGTTTCTCCAGAATGTCATCTCAATAGAAGAATATCAAAAACATTTTGTATTTTGTCTACAAGAAAAATTATCCTTTCTTTTTCAGGCTTTGTTTCCATCGGGGTATCTTATTCCTATTGCTCGGTGCACCCAACATAGCAATGAGACAACTTTTTCTAATAAGGAAAAAGCTGGAATATGTTCATTACAACCAGCAACCTACAATTCACCTATTACTGGTATGTATTTGTACAGCCCTTACCACTTTATGTGAAGCTAGTTGTCTTTAACCATTGTGGGCCAAACCTGTTGAAGTTATTCAACATACAGGGTTGGACTTCAATACTATAAGAGGCTTAAGTTTTTAAAGGTTTCTTTTTTTCCTTTACCTCCCATGTTTTCCCTAATAGGTGTCATTCCAGTGACAGCATCTGAGCTCACGGCAGTTAATATTCCTGCCTTCCATGTAACACCCATGAATATAATGGTATCACCATCTTCTATAGCTGCTGCACCTGTGGTAAACAGCTCATGTCTTAATTCAGGCCATACAAATTCTGTCCAAAATCCAAGTTCTTCCATTCTGAACTTTACACTACAACACTTAGGATTGATACCTGCCGGTGTGCAGGTTTCTGCAAATCCTGTTCTTCAGTCTGTGCCAATCTCTCCAAAAGCAGAACATGTTAATATGGTCTCAGAAAACGTGAACTCACAACGAGAAAAAGTGCTTAAAAATGAATCTCAGATTCCTGATTGTGAGCTGAATGGAAAATCAGTTGCAGTAATTCCTTTACAGCAGGTATGAGAACTATCAAATACAGTTTGTTTGTTTGTTTGTTTGTTTGTTTGTTTGTTTGTTTGTTTGTTTGTTTGTTTGTTTGTTTGTTTGTTTGTTTGTTTGTTTGTTTGTTTGTTTGTTTGTTTTTTTCCATTTTATGTTAAATTTTAGATACTTATGGTACAGTAGTACCTCAGAAGATTGGACTTAAATGGCAAAGCTGCTATGATTGCTAGTGTAGAGGTGGAGGTTAACTTGATACCTAAAGTGGGGCTGTACTTCTAAGCAAAAAGAGACAAGTAATTCATATTTGTAGAGAAAGCGGAGCCGGTCAGAGGAATGCCAAGGGTGGGATGAAAGGCTAACTGCAGAGATGTTTTGAATGGGCTGCAGAAGTTAAGATGGCACTTGACATGGACAGAAGAAGCAAGTTGTCTAGTTAACTTTCCTTTTCATCCCTATTAAATTCTTAATTTCCCTCATTGTATACCTAATGTTAGCTTTCAAATTCTGATTCCGTATGCAGCAGTCCACAGGGTAGTATGATATATGTAGCTTGAGTGAAGAATTAAGCTGTGTATTTTTTGCCCCTAAATTCTGTTACCTAAAGGACACTTGGTTGTATAAACAATAGAGACTGAAAGGACAAAATGATACTCTTACAAGTGTGCTCTTTCCAGTTCTATAGATTAGTCATATTCCAAATTTTTTAGCCATTCTTATTGGTAGTTTTGTTTTTGTGTTTTTTCTGCTCATTTCCAATGACAATAACTTTGTTTTCTCTTTCAAGCAGCCTAGTGTTCCAGCAAAACCTAAGGAGTCACAGGTAGTGACTGAAAATTTCTTCCGTACTCCAGGAGGGCCAAACACAATTGCTAGTTTATCTTCATTTCCTGAAAATTCAGATAGAGCTTTTCAAAGAACCTTGACAATTCCACAAAGAAAACTTGAAGTGTCAGATGACTAGCTTTTGATTTGGGATAAAGCCATTGGACCAGGTTAACGTGGATATAATTTATGGGATAACACTCTGATGACATCTTGGTATTGGAATTTGGAAGATGTGTGCCTGGAAAATGAATTGTAAATGTATTGGAAAATCCACAATACTGGAATAGCCTTATTTAAAAGCTTAGGATTAAAACAGCTCTTACTGTAAGTAAGTTTAAATGTCCATTAATTTCTCCAAAAGGCTTACCTAAAGTATTAAAAAGTTATGGACTCTACTTTATTGTGTACTGTTATAGAGAATACGGCAATCTGCAAGTCCATAATGCTCTGTACAGAATTTGGCTAAATATACACAGGTACAATATATCAGTACATTTTGCACAATGGAAGTACTGGGATTGTAATATATGGTCTCTTAATAGAATGGCTGTAGTTTTAAAATTTGTTTCTTTTATTCCTTTGTTCTTTCAATAATGCTCTTGTAAAGTTAGTAAAAAAATTTAATCAAGTCTATGTAAATTAAGATTTTTATTTATAATGTATTTTTAATCAATTTGTTCAAATTAAACTTTAAGTCAAAAGTTTCTAATTTTGATAAGGTATTGTTCAATCAAATGAAATTACCATAGTGAGTTACACAGTGTACTTCCATTAAAACCTTGTTTATAACCTATGTGTGATAAGAACTTTGCTATTAATTCCTATTATACAAAGAAGAAAACAGTATCTTACTCTACTAGGTATGTCTCAGGAAGATGAATAGAAGAAAGCTTTCCAGAATTACTGTCCTAGTTGCATCTGCATGTATCTGAGTATAAATGATGGTGCTCCACAGGTTTTTTTTGGTTTTGTGTTTTGGGGTTTTTTTGATTCAAAGCAACTAGAACTCTGAAAAAACTAGGGACAGAACTGCTGTAGACTTCTGCATGAATACAGAAGCTTAAGGAAAACATGAGGTTACTAGGGCTGGGCCTGACATTGAACACCACATTGGAAACCAACCTACCTTGTCTTCCTCTTTCTGAATTTTGGAGATTTCTTTTTGTGGTCTAAAAGAAAACAGGAGGCCAAGAACCTACTTTTTTCCCTTAAACCCAAACTACAGGAAGATGGGTCATTCTACAGATCCCGTTGTGGCCTATTAATAGGGGTAGGTTCTCCTGGTGCTGTGCAGGTTTGAAAACCTTACCAGAACCTTCACAGAGGTACCACACTGCCCTGATTCGTCTTATTACTAAAATAGTAAAATAGAAGCAAATAAAGTGGAAATGATTTGGCTAACCTTGCCTTCTGGGTAAACTAGTCATAGAGATAAATGTGTTGGCTAAAGGAGCCCTCACTGAAATCTAGTTAGCAATTGAAAAGTTATATGCCTCGTGTGTTGCACTTCTGTCAACCTGCCAGTTTTTTGGTGCGGGGCATAGATCATAGGGCTGGAAGGGACCCCGAATGATCATCGGGTCCAGCCCCCTGCATGAGCAGAAAAGACATCTGGGGTCAGATGACCCCAGCCAGGTGACTGTCCAGTTTTCTCTTCAAGACCTCTAGGGTAGATGATTGCACCACCTTTTGGGGCAGCTTGTTCCGTAGTTTGGACACCCTGGTTGTAAAGAAGTGTTTCCTAATGTTCAGCCTGAAACTCTTCCAGGAGTTTCTGGCCATTGTTTCTAGTTTTCCCCTAGGGTGCCCTGGTGAACAGGTATTCACCGGGCCCCGATGTACACTTTTGATATAGCGGTAAGCCGCAATTAGGTCCCCTCTCAGCCTTCTTTTCTTTAGGCTGAAGAGTCCAAGATCCTTTGGCCTGTCACATGGCTTGCCATGCAAGTCCCTAATCATACAGGTGGCCCTCTATAGACCCTCTTGAGTTTTAGCACCTCCTTGTTGAAGTGTGCCCAGAACAGGACACAATACTCCAGCTGTGGCTGCACCAATGTTGAATAAAGTGGGAGAATCACTTTGGATTTACTGGAGATGCATCGATTGATGCATGCCAGTTTTATTGGCCCTAGCGGTGACTGTCACATTGCCGGCTCATACTCATGCTGGGGTCTATTGTTACCCCCAGCTCCTTTTCATTTGTAGTGTTGGTCAGGTTAGCGATGCCCAGCCTGTAAGTGTGCTGGGGGTTCTTCCTTCCCAGATGCAGCACTTTCCATTTTTATGTTGAACCTCATCTGGTTCCATTCTGCCCAACATGCCAGCCTGTCTAGGCCTGCTTGTATCTGCAGCCTATCTGTGGTGTGTCCACAAAACCCCATATCTTGGTATCATCCATAAACTTGACCAGTGGGCTCTTCACCCCCTCACCCAGGTCATTGATGAAGATCAAGTACCAACACCTGGGGTATGCTGCTGCCCATATCTTGCCAGGATGATACTGATCCATTCATTTGGACTCTGTGTCCTACCCCGCAACCAGTTTCGCACCCACTTGATAGTCCCGCAGTTGAGCCCATATCTTCCAGTTTTCTGATCAGTACCTCGTGGGATGCCAGGTTAAAGGCTTTCTGGAAGTTGAGGTATAACTGCTTTTCTCTTGTCCAGGTGACAAGTCACCTGATCATAGAAAGAAATGAGGTTGGTTAGACCAGACCTGCCCACGATGAAGCTATGCTGGCTGTCATTCGGTATCATGCCTTCTGCAAGTTTGTCACATATAGCCACTTTGATGGATGGTTCTAGGATTTTCCCTGGAATAGAAATTAAGCTAACTGGCCTGTAGTTTCCCAGGTCTTCACACTTCCCCTTTTTGAAGATGTGTACAATATTGGCCCTTTTCCAGTCCTGGGATTTCTCCAGAGGCCCGTGATTTTTTAAAGACCTTTGCCAGGGGCTCTGCAATTAGTTCAGCCAGCTCCTGCAGCACTCTTGGGTGGAGTTCATCCAGTCCTGCTGATTTATATAAATTTCTTTAACTGATCACATACCAGTCCTGTGGGAATGGTGTCAATCCCGCCCTGCTCATTCTGTGCCCTGCCTGGCATGTTGTTCCCCTTGATCTTGTGAAAGACTGAGGCAAAGTAGTCATTTAGTAGTTCTGTTTTTTTATGAGTGGTAGTGACCAGGTATCCTGAGCCATTGAGCAGCACCCTCACACTCCCATTAGTTTTCCTTTTACTCCCTATGTACCTAAAGAAGGACGACTTCTTGTCCTCGATTCTCTGGATCAAACTCAGTGCTGACTGTACTCACAAGCAAGTACTAAATTACTCTGTTCCTGTGTTTGAAAACAATGCATTGGAAAAAAGCTAAATCCAGTGGCTTTATTGGTGTAATTCCTGGTGTTAAGTGCTTTGACCATGTTGGACTTTTAGTATGACTTAAACTTCTCAAAGTAACAAGAGACTGTACTGGAAAGTAATCTTATTAGTGCCTGCTAACACTGCAGACTGAGAGATCATTTCTTTTTACATGATTTTGATTGTATGAGATAATGTAGAATATAGAAAGTGAACTCACTACATGTCTTAATTCCTCAAGTCTTAAGTGAGGAAAATTCTAATGGCAAGTGCAAGCTTCCATTTTTTTTCTGTTAAAGTAATAGTTACACTTTTCAGGAGTTAGTTAATTTGTAGATGTTAGTACTGATTGTGTTTAATGCATGTTTTTTAAGCTCCTATATGTCGTGGTGTAGTGAAAGTTTACAATAGTGAAGTTACAATAGTGAAGGATGCACTGCAGAGTAGTAGTTTTGAAACGATGGGAGCCCAAGAAGGGTGGCTGTGCCTTAAGGAAGCTATCCTTCTCGCACAAAGCGAGACGATCCCCGTGCGAGGTAAAAGAGGGAAAGGGGCCAGGAGGCTTCCCTGGCTGACCAGAGAAATCCTGGGCAGACTAAGGGCCAAAAGGGGAGCACATAAAAAGTGGAAACAGGGAGAGATCACCAAAGAGGAATATACCTCTTCTGCTCGTGCTTGTAGGGAGGCAGTTAGACAGGCCAAAGCTACCATGGAGCTGAGGATGGCAACCCAAGTAAAAGACAATAAGAAATTGTTTTTTAGATATATAGGGAGTAAAAGGAAGGCCCAGGGAGGAATAGGACCCCTGCTAAATGGGCAGAAACAATTGGTGACGGACAGAGGGGACAAGGCTGAACTCCTCAACGAGTTCTTCGCCTCAGTGTTCCTAAGCGAGAGGCATGACAAGTCTCTCACTGGGAGTGTAGGGAGGCAGCAGCAAGGCACCAGACTTCCATGCGTGGACCCTGAGGTGGTGCAGGGTCACTTGGAGGAACTGGATGCCTTTAAGTCGGCAGGCCCGGATGAGCTCCATCCGAGGGTACTGAAGGCACTGGCCGACATCATTGCAGAGCCACTGGCGGGAATATTTGAACGCTCGTGGCGCACGGGTCAAGTCCCGGAGGACTGGAAAAGGGCCAATGTGGTTCCCATTTTCAAGAAGGGGAGGAAGGAGGACCCGGGTAACTATAGGCCAGTCAGTCTCACCTCCATCCTTGGCAAAATCTTTGAGAAAATCATCAAGGCTCACATTTGTGAGAGCCCGGCAGGACAAATTATGCTGAGGGGAAACCAGCACGGGTTCGTGGCAGGTAGATCGTGCCTGACCAATCTAGTCTCTTTTTATGACCAGGTCACAAAACGCCTCGACGCAGGAGGAGGGGTGGATGTCGTATACTTGGACTTCAGGAAGGCCTTTGACACGGTATCCCACCCCATACTGGTGAACAAGTTAAGGGGCTGTGACTTGGATGACTGCACAGTCCGGTGGGTGGAGAATTGGCTGGAGGGTCGCACCCAGAGAGTTGTGGTAGATGGGTCGGTTTCGACCTGGAAGAGTGTGGGCAGTGGGGTCCCGCAGGGCTCGGTGCTTGGACCGATACTCTTTAATGTCTTCATCAGCGACTTGGACGAGGGGGTGAAATGTACTCTGTCCAAGTTTGCAGATGACACTAAGCTATGGGGCGAAGTGGACACGCCGGAGGGCAGGGAGCAGCTGCAAGCAGACCTGGACAGGTTAGACAAGTGGGCAGAAAACAACAGAATGCAGTTCAACAAGGAGAAATGCAAAGTGCTGCATCTAGGGAGGAAAAATGTCCAGCACACCTACAGCCTAGGAAATGACCTGCTGGGTGGCACGGAAGTGGAAAGGGAGTCCTAGTAGACTCCAAGATGAACATGAGTCGGCAGTGTGACGAAACCATCAGAAAAGCCAATGGCACTTTATCGTGCATCAGCAGATGCATGACAAATAGGTCCAAGGAGGTGATACTTCCCCTCTATCGGGCACTGGTCAGACCGCAGCTGGAGTACTGCGTGCAATTCTGGGCGCCGCACTTCAAGAAAGATGCGGATAACCTGGAGAGGGTCCAGAGAAGGGCCACTCGTATGGTTAAGGGCCTGCAGGCCAAGCCCTATGAGGAGAGATTAGAGAAACTGGACCTTTTCAGCCTCCGCAAGAGAAGGTTGAGAGGCGACCTGGTGGCTGCCTATAAGTTCGTCAGGGGGGCACAGAAGGGAATTGGTGAGTATTTATTCACCAAGGCCCCCCCGGGGGTTACAAGAAATAATGGCCACAAGCTGGAGGAGAGCAGATTTAGATTAGATATTAGGAGGAACTTCTTCACAGTTCGAGTGGCCAAGGTCTGGAACGGGCTCCCAAGGGAGGTGGTGCTCTCCCCTACCCTGGGGGTATTCAAGAGAAGGTTGGATGTGTATCTAGCTGGGGTAATGTAGGCCCAGCACTCTTTCCTGCTTATGCAGGGGGTCGGACTCGATGATCTATTGAGGTCCCTTCCGACCCTAGCATCTATGAATCTATGAATCTATTATTAACCTTTCTGTGAATTAGTTATTTTCCTCCTGATTTACCAGAAATTTGCTAAAACTAAAGAAATTATTGTCTTAGTTAAGAGGGAAATCCTCCAGACCATTGTTTAAAACTATATCTAGTTTAAAGTATTCATCCCTTGTGGGTCTCCTGCAATTTACAAAGTCACATATGCCTGGTCTGCTTGATGACAGGAGTGAAAATCATTTGATTTGTTCACATATCTAGAATGCCAAGATTTAATTGACCAGTAATACAGTTGAAAACATTTGGTCTGTTAGAGCCCCTTATGTATTGTAATCATGAATTCAGCAGTGCCTTTTTACTTTTCCCTTTTCATAATTTTGGAATAATTATTCATATCATATAAATTTGCTGCTGCCAGTTCCTCACTTGGCCTTACTGAATAAATTAAATCCACAAAGGGTCCTGGGCCATGCACCATGAAACTTGTAAGTGTCCTGTTTCCCAGTGGAATTCAATGACTTAGGAGCTTCTTACACTGCATGGGAGAATTACAAACCAAGAATGGGAGTTACAAAAGCTGGGCAGTTGAATGGGAGCTACCTAAACTAGCTGATAGAAACATGAGGGGGCTGACTTACATTTTCTCTGTTCGAGATTCTCTCCAAGAAATCTCTCCTGGACTTAAGTGCCTATGTCAGGTCATGTTTACTATGGTAACAAATAAGAAGGATCTGCTCCAATATCTTGAATCACCCTGTGGTAGGTACTTGCATGGAAGGCAGGAGAACAGTTTTCAAATCCATGTTCTGCCTAATTTGACTTGGGGACTTTAGACAGGTTTCCTCCTTCGCTTGCTATTTCCACTGCTTTCTCCCTCTATGCCTATCTAATTGCTTCATGCAAAGTGAAATAATCTTAGTATGAGAAACAGGGAGCTCTAGAATCCTAAAACTTTGTCCTGAGAGCAGAGTTAGAGAAGTTGGGATTCCCTAGGCACAAGAGGGACTTGAACTCAAGTTTCCCATATCTTGGGTGAGCTCACTATTTGCATAAAGGAAAACAATGGCATGCCTATATTCTGAAATTAAGAAAAATGCCTAAAGTTGTGGGTCAGGGATTTAATGTATGCTCCCATCCTTGGTGTTTCCTGGTGGCTAGTTTAGGCAGTTCTCTCACTGCTGCGAATCCCTTTCTGCAGTGTTCAACTTTCCCTAATACACTACAGAGACACAGGGAAAATGGCATCTTGGGCAAACTTGTATTTAGCTCCCCTGCACCTTGGTGGTGCTGTTGTAGGCAGAGGCAGGTGGGTAGGGATGCAGAAGTGGAGCAAGTGCTATCCTGCCCACACTACCCAGCTCAGCTCCTCCTGAGCTTCCAAGCCATGGGCAGATGGTACTGCCTCTGTCCTGTACTGGCCCCCGGTGGGCTGCACCCAGGGGACAATTATGGCAGGGCACAGATGCATGCTGCCATGACCTGAGCCTGGGCTGGGGCTGAGCCCGCTCAGGCAGAGAGCAGTGTGGCAGTGATCAGAGCAGAGCAGGGTGCTTACCTGCTTCATGCTCCTGAGAGAGTGAGGTAGGCCAGGGTGGGTGTGTGGAATGAAGCCAGAGCTGGAAAGGGAAAGTTTGTGCAAGGGAGGAGTGGAAAGTTGGAAGTCAATCAAGAGGCAGGGGGGCTGGCCTGGTCTGCCCACTCCCTCTGCCTGCCTCTCCCTGTGCCATGCCATGGTATGCTGCACTGGGCTCTTGGGGCAATGGGGCGAGGGCTCTGCCCTGCATGGCTGAGATGGGGGGTGTATGAGAGGACCTCATGGGGGTAGGGGGTGGTGGCTGGGCACTGCTTTGCCTGCTTGGAGCAGGACAGCGAGGTATTTGGCACTCCCCTGGCCACAATGCCCTGTGTGGTCACTCACATCACCCACCCCTAAAGCCAGCTTTGCATAGAGAGACAAGGTATTTAATTCAGGTCTGAGTATTTTGCCATGGAATCAGGAGCCTGATACTTACGCTACAGGGGTCACAATTACAGACCTTAAAACCTTTTGTGTTTTTACCTGTTTGTCACTTAAGTCTTCATGCAGCCTAAGGGTATTAGAAACCTAGCTATAGGAGGATAAGGATCATTCATTTTCAGGTGTAGGCATTCTGAAATCAAAAGGCCTTAGGTTCTTATGCTGAGATTTTTCCAGTAGCCCAAGTGATGAGGTGCCTAATTCTCACTAAAATTAATGGGGCTTATGTCCAGTTCCAGAATGTAAGTCCAAGACTTTCAAAGGAAGTGCTAGATCCACAAAAGGTCTTGAGTACTGTAATACTCTGGCATCTTGTTTTATGCACTTGTCACCTATAGCAAAATCCAGAGTCCTGAATTAGGCTTCTCACTGCCAAGGTCCCTTCTGAAAATCAGTTTTAGCTCATATGTCATTTAGGCCCTTTTTAAAAAAATTTTTCCCTTCATCTCTTTGTACCTCAGCTTACTACCTTTGTAGTGTAGCTGCAACAATACATGCTTCTCAGAGGTCTTATGAAAATGAGCTAATGACTGTAAGCATTTTAGGATCCTTAGACTATTTTAAAAGTTAAATTGAATATAAAGAACAGCCTTCATATTTTAAAACTTATTGGGGAACAAAGGTTTTCCAGTTAAAAAATGACCCACTGGCTGAAACTTCACTTAATTTAATATTACTGAATTATGATTTTGACTCTCAGCCGTTCCTTGTTCTGCATATTTGTAGTATTTATAGAATTTTTTAACCACTTTGCATATGTTTATGACAATTCCACTATTATTTCAGTAGCCTTTTGTCGCATATTGAAGCAGTTTATGAACATCAGCCTGTAATTTTATTTTTAAAGATTGAATCATGCTGCTCTTTAATCTGGTCCCAGGTCACGAGTCTCTAGTTAAGTGAATTTCTTTATGATCTATAAAACTGCATTTAGAAATGTCTTCTGGGTGTAATCTGAGGGGCTGCATTGTTCTCGAACTTGCTCACAACGGGTGTTAGGGGAAAAAATACCAGGCTTTTGTCAGAGGTTATTTTCAGCTTGCTGATAGTTATGGCATTGCTCATGTCCCTTACACCCCCCCACACACTTTTCCCTCCCCTCCCTTCTTATATGCCTGTGACTATTTAGACATATTTAAAGAGTGCAGGAGCCCTCCAGTTCAGTCTCTTCCCACAGCTGAAGAAGATCAAGTAGCCAGGTAAGTATTGCCAGAAAGGGTTCTGGTGGGTTGGTTTGCTAAAAGGGACAAGAGAGAGAGATCTTCCCTACCAAGCAGTACAAGTGGCCAATGTCTGTACTCACAGGCATGTAGAGGTTTAATGCAGAAGCGTGAACTCTATTAGAGATGATAGCTGTACTCAGGTCCCTTGCCATAGTAGTGTTTTATGAAGGTTCATTACCTTTTCAGGTTTCCTAATGGCTTTACAGATGTGGGTTTCTGGAGGCAGAATACATTTCTCTCTTTTTTCCACTTTAATTAAAGTTGCATTAATCCTTTTTAATGGGATTAAGGAAGGTGCAGAAAGTTAATTTCAACCTTGCTGAATGATGCTTTCCACAAGACACATTACCTTGTATACAAATTTACCAGCTTGGAATGTGTTGGTAAATTGAAAAAATGCCAAGTTAGTTCAACTGAAAACATTTACTGATTTTTATAGAATTTAGAAAAAAATATTGTAGTTACCAAAATTTGAATGATGATTTTAATCTCAGACAGTTGTTCTTTTTGTGTTGATCTGGAATTAAATTTCAAACAGATGTCCCACAAAAACACAAACAAAAATCACTGAATATATAATAAATATAGATACAAAATTGAATCACTCCATCGTACATGGGGAACACTAAATACTAAGAGAGTTAAAACAAACAAACCCTAAAATATTTAATATTCCAGGGTGCTTAAGAATGAAGCTTAGATCATGGCTGAAACTAATTCAGACAGAGCTCATTAGGTGCCATCAGGAGAGTTCTGCTTAAGGACTGAAAGAACAGGGGCCACCTTCTTAAAGTTAAAGTCTACAAGTAGATTTTTGTGAACATAAAAGCAACAGCTTACATTGTGGCATTAGCTCAGGAGAAAGGTAGAGCATTTATGTTTGGTGTTGCTGCTTGACCATATGAATTAGATAGCTCTGGTAGTTTAAGCCCAGTTCAAAGTATTTGGTTCCTGTATCAGTAGTAAAGTTTTGGGGTTTTTTGTCCTGTTAATTATGTGTAATTCAGTGAAGGGCTTTAGCACAAGTGTAGTTTCAAAATGCTAGGAAATTGGATACGGGGTCTATAAACGGGAGAGAACAAATCAAGTCTCTTGGGTTCTTTCACTAGTCTGGTCAGAGAGTAACTCTATAACAACTCACTTGGGCAACTTTATTGAGAAGCCCCTCATTGAAATAGAAGTACTAGTCTCTCTGATAGTTCAGGGGAGTTCTGCTCGTGCATCACTTAGTCCATCTGAAAATTCTTCCCTTTGATATCTAAGCCTCAATTTACAACTGCAAAATAGGGAAGTATCTTATATGCGTTAGAAGAACAAATTCATTCTATTGAGGGATTAGGGCTATGAAAACATAGCTATTTGAATATGTAAGAATATAAAAAGAAAAAAAAGTAACAAAACTGCCATTCTCCACTAAGTACTATTGCTTTTGGTAATGTAAGTCTCTATTTTGTTAAAATGAATGTGATTGCTGTTAAGGACTTTCCTTAGATTTTGACCAAAATACCTTCTGGCATTCTGATGTAAAGCCCACAAGTGACTGTGGTGTGGGCTGCAGGTGCTGAAATATTAAACAAGATTTATTGTATGCCAATTTTGCAGGATAAGAAATGAAACAAAACAAACCATCATGTTTTAATACAATATTAATGGCAGTTGTAAATTATTTATCAAATACATTTTGATAGACACTAAGTTTTGCATAGCACCATCACCTGACGGAAAGCTGTGGGAAAATAGAGTTGTCAAAGGACACTGACTTTTTGGGTGATGATGCTCTAATCTCTGCAATGGCTAGCTGAGCAGGCAGATGGGGGGATGGAGACAAGGCTAGCATTCCAAGTTTTAGTACCAATAAGAGGTACTAAATAAACATGCACTAGGTTGCGCTAATGTGCAGTAGCACAAGCGCATGCTTTTTAAATGATGCTTAATGCACAGTAGCCTATTCTATTGCGCATTAGCATATTACCATTCATTTTTTACGTGCCACATCAATGTGCAGTAGAATAGACTACTGTACATTAAAATGCATGTATAGATGTGCCCTCTGAGAATTTTAGTGCTCGTAGTAGCAAACAGCTTGAGCATCTAGCTTGAATCAGTAGAGTTATGGCATATGCTTCACACATTTCTATTTTCTCTTGTATCTATGCATTTCTGCTGTGTCCATCGCCATAGTATCAAGCCTTCATAATATCAAAATTTCTAACTCAGCTGGTTCACTTCAAGGCTCTTGCAACACATGCCTTGTACTCTGTTATTACTCTTCCATTTTTGAACTCTTTATGAGGTATATCCCCAGTTCAAGTTTTGCCTCCATATGGTTGCCTTATCCAGCACAGAAATTAAGTCCTTACGACCATATTATGACATGAATTTGTAACACAACTCCTTTATGAACTGCATTGAGAAGACTGTCCTGGTGATGGGTTCAAGTTTACACCCAAGAAAATCAGTGGAGGCCTTCCTTGATTTCAGTGTCTTTTGTGCTTGTTTCTGTTTATGCCCTTAGCCTTGAAATATATAGATTCCTTGCAACCATGAATTGCAATCCACAGAGGGTCAGCTCTTCACTGAAATAATTATAGGGAGGTGGTACTGTAGTCTTGTGTTTGGAGAAGTGATAGAGAACTGAAGCCTGTCTACAAAATAGGATGGAGCAGATGAAGCCTTGCCTCCATCCTCCCATCTGCCTCCTCAGCTTGTCATTGCAGATTAGAGCATCAATCACCCAAAAAGTCAGAGTCTTTTGATGACTGTTTTCCCCCCCACTTTTCCATCAGGTGATGGTGTAAAGAATGGAAAATGTGTATGTACATGTAGTGATAGTGTAATGTTACTATAAATGGTGTCAGGAGCCAGGATTCCTTTCAGAGCTCTAGCCACAGGCGGTAAGAGTAAGAGGCTTTCTACTGAACTTTATCAGACTCTCTCAGAGACTTCAGTTCTAGCATTTAGCTAGGGATGTAATCTGTGCTAATCAGCAGCTCTCTTGGCACTTTGTCATGTCAGTGTCACAGAAGTTCTGTGTTTCTTTCATGACGCTTGGTTCTCCAAGGTACTCTGCAACCCTGGCTACTGAATGTCATGACAACAGTTGCATTGATTTCAGCTGATTCAGGGTTCAGTAGCATTAATTTCAGCTGATTGACTTGGAAGGGGAACCGATTCAATTTATACCAATGGAGTTTCACCCACTTCGTGTATTGAGACCCCAATCCTGTTTCCATTGGTGCCAGCTATTGTTTTGTTACCCATTTCGATACGAGCATTGTGGATACATAAGTCATATATTAGTTTTATAGGACAATATTGCTCTAAAATGTACATTTTTGCTACTCCATCTCCTGGATCATTATAGAAGGACGTTCCTAAGCATCAGAGCAGAGTTCCTAAGCATCTCTCCAAGGCTTTGAACTCTCATAGCCTTGGAGACCCTTTGGCTGTCATAGAGCTACCCATGGCAACTAGATTTCAGCAGCAGCTAGGGCTTCAGCTGTTGTTAAACAGAAAAGGAAGGATGAGGGAAACAAAGACTAGGCTGTCTCTGCTCTGTGCAGCCAACTCTAGGAAATTTTGCAGGATAATAAATGGGTGATGTTCTAAAGCAGGTTTCCAATAAGAGTAACAGGTTTAAGATGGAGCTTGCTTAGTTTAGGAAAAGGATTATGAGACATGGTTGCCCGAGACGGGATGGACAGGACCTCCTGGGTTGCTATGTTCCTAACATCAGCCAACTGTTTAACTAAGGGCATGTCTACCCTGTGAAGTGAAGGTGTAGTAGTAGCTTATAGTTATTTAGCATGGGTTACAAGTAGCAATAGCAAAGAAGGTAAGGCGATATGGGCTTTAAGGCATTGCAACAACTACAGACCAAATCCTTCAGGGAGTCTGGGTACATGGTTGTTCACATGTGCCAAAATCCAGGTTGCTGCTTCTTCCTTGCTATTGTTATTCATACAAGCTAGACAACACTCATTTTCCTTCAGAAATGGATAGGGTTTGATTTTGATTCTCTGTGAATTTAATACTCTACCATGACATTTTATCACCACTTTTCAGAGTGTACTTTTTGAAATGATTATCAGCTGGTTGTGCTACACTGTTAGGGGAAATTCCCCTCAATCCATCATTTGACATCAAGAGGAATTTTGGCATAATAGGCTTGATGAATCATTCAGTGTTTAAAAACCTTCTCAGCTAAGAATACCTCAGCTGTGAATTTATCAGACATGGAACAAGCTGACCCAACTGGGCTTTGAAAGAACAGTTCACTATAATAAGAAAGTGACTGGCTTTCCAAGAAGGATAAAGAAGTCCTGAGCCAGAAGCTTCAGAACAGTTTGATAACGGGATGTGCAAATGACAAGGTGACATTCCAGTCTTCCTAGGAACGATGACTCAAAAACATTGGAAATCAAAAGGGCAAACCTGATTACTGACTAAGCTGTCATACCTCTGATACACATAGAACTAGAGAGGACAGAGAGTTTGGAATCCAGTGACCTGGGATCTGTTTCTACTACTGACATCTCATACAACCTTGGATAAGTCACTTCACATCTCAGTTACCCAATAAAATATTGGAGGCAAGAGAATGTTTCTTTTATATATTTTTAGGGGGGTAGAAGGGAAATGATGTTTTTCTAGAGTTGTGGTTGCATAGAGCAGAGACAGCCTAATCTTCGTTTCCCTCAGCCTTCTTTTTCTGTTTAAGAACAGCTGTAACCCTAGCTGCTGCTGAAATCTAGTTGCCATGGGTGGATCCATGATTTTGAAGACAGCCAAAGGGTCTCCAAGGCTATGGTAGTTCAAAGTCTTGGAGAGACCAGGAATAGCTAGGAAACAGCAAAACTGATACAAGAATAGTTAGCTTGATTAATGGAACATCAAGGCAATTAAAGAAGGAGAGATGTTTGTTAACACTTGTGGAGTAAACAAAATCATCAAGTCAACTGACTCCCTCAGCAGCCTAAATAATAATGCTACAGTTGATGCACAATGGAGCAGGAGTCAAAGCAAGGTGCTTCTATCCTGGTCAGGAAAAACAAAAAAAACAAAAACCCAAACAAACCAGAAATCAGCTTATCCACTGAATATACACGCCCTAATTTTGGAAGGCATGTGTGTTGTAGGCGAGAAAATATGGTAACTTCATAATCCATCTGTGGACTGTCAAGGTGGCCACAGTCCCCAAGGGGTTCTGCTAGTCCTCTGACCCTTTTTACTCTAGCTGCAGAGAGTTGGCCAGACATCCACCGATCTGGACCTTAGCCTCCCCAGGCAGCCAACCTGAGGCCTACTATTGGAACCACAGGCCTTCCACAAATATCAAACTCAATTAAAACTTAACACAAAAGGATGCACTTATCTGTGCTCATTGTGTGCAGTCTCCACTGCTCTGCTCACCCTCTGGGTGGTAGGTGTGGTGCACTCCAGCAGCCAGGGTCTGGGTGTGGGTGAGCTGCAGGGCTGTTGCTAGAAGGGCCAGCCAGCTTGCCTGCTTCTGCCTAGCCTCACCATACAGCCACTACTGGCTGCTCTGAGCCCCCATGCCTGTGGAGGCAGACCCTTCTGCCCTATCCGAGCAGCCAGGCTCCCAAATGTCCACAGCTGGAGACATTTCCCCAGCTGAGGCTGGTAATTGCTGCTATACCTCCCCACGGGCTTGTCTTGGGGAGCTGATTGAGCGGGGAGCGTTGTTGTGTCAGGCTAGAGAAAGCTCGGGTGCGCTTTTTCTTGCAGTGATGGTGCCAGGCCCCGTTATACCTTCACCTCACACCATATTAAGAAATGTAAGTATGGGAGATTACCTTTGCTGATCACATGGTGATGTGGGCTAGCATCTGCTCTGAAGAGATTTGAGTGATGTGGTATCCCTTACTCATCTTGGAATATGGGTCAGTAGATATTTCATGAGGCCAAGTTCTGCCCTTAGTTTTGCAACTGTAACGTCACTAAAACTTTCAGTTGTGTCAAGGACCTCTACCAACTTTTGCTTCACAAATGCCAGTGTTTGATGAAGTGAGTTCTTGTCCATAAATGCTTATGCATCTCCAATTCATTTAGTCAATATTAAGGTACAGCTCTACTCTGCCTTCTGCCTAACAAATGAAAGTGAATGGATAAGAAGAAAAACAGTCACTGGAAGAAAAAGGTGATAACTGGGAAATAGTTATAGATTCCAGCTACTGTAGGTCAGTGCTTCCCAAACTTTTCCTCAGGATGACCCCATTTATGACCCCATTTCCTCAGCTGGCACCTTACCCCCCACCTGCAGCACCCCTCAGGTGCCCCTATCTACATCCCCCCATCCCCTCAGCCCTGCTGGTGCCCCTCATGCACGACTTGCAGCCCCTTGCCTCCCCCAGCCGCCAGGGCTATGGGACCAGGGCCAGGGCCTGAAGCACCCCCACAGCACTCAAGCCCCACCTGCTGCAGCCAGAGCCGAGCCCAGATCCCGGCTCTCCCCATCCCCGTGGGTGGCACAGCTGGCATGGAGCCCATGGGAGGGGGCAGGGGGAAGATGATGCCTGCCCACTGAGGGTTTGGGGCTTCCCAGCCTGCTGCCCTCCCCCTGGGGCCCCTGCAGCCCAGTGGGCAGGACTTGGCATCGGAGGGCAGGGAGGCTCAGTGCTGCTGCAAGGAGCCCCATGCTGGCTGTGCCACTGTGGTGAGGCATCCCCTGCCCACTCAGCAGCAGCAGTGGAGGCAGCATGGAATTGTCCCCCCAGATGCTACTAGGTAGGCAGCGGGTGCTTCGCCATGGTGGCATGGTTGGCATGGGGCTCCTGGCAGTGGCACTGAACCTCCCCAACCCATTCTGCCATGGAGGCCCTGGCAGAAGGGCAGCAGGGCAGGGAGCCCCTAGCCCACTGTGTACCGCCCGCATGCAGCCCTGCCCCATGCACAAATCTTGGGGGGACATCCCCAGCCCTACTTCTGCTCCACTCCTTCCCGCCCTCACTCTTGCCCTCTCCATGAGGGCTCAATCTGCCCGCCCTTTCCCGCCATAGACTTACCTGCAGGAGCTGCTCTCCACACTGCCTGGTTGCCATGTGCATGTGTGTGCGTACACATGCACGTGGCTCCCTCTGCCTGATCACCCTCCTCCCCCTTCCCCCAGCCCCAAGCGGCCCCTTGCAGGAAGGTTGGGAGCCACTGCTGTAGGTCCTTGTGCAGACTGTTGTCATCATGTAATCAAAGCTCTTTACTATGCATATTTATATTCAAAACAACCCTGCAAGGGAGGTTACTAGTATATCCATTTTCCAGACATATGTCCATTTTACAGATAAATTGCCTGTGATTACACGAGAAGTGTGTGGCACAATAAAGAAATGATCACAAGTGTCCTCTGTTCCTCAGCATTTGACTGTGATACTCCAGACTGAAGGTTGACTGAATACACACTGGTTACCAGTGACCGCAAAGAGCCGTTAGAATAACCAGGTTTCTCAAAGAGATATGAAAGTCCTTGCTCTTGGTTTCCCACAATGATACTTCTATGGCAGCAACAGGGAGATGGAGTGGTTCAGATATTTCCCACATCAGAAGTTTCCTACATCAGAGAATGAGGAAATACCAGGCTGATACTTACATGGGGAAATACTGAGCTGATACTTAAATGGGCAGCCACATTGGCTTTGGCTTACCTGAATCAACGGTAGGCAACCACAGGGAAGAGTCCAGACCACAGTGCTTTAAAAGGTTTATCTATTTCTTCACTTTTTTTTTTAGAGTGCCCTTCACGCTTGAGGATGCCAAACTGGGGAGGTGGAGCCAAGTGCGGTGCTTGTGACAAGACTGTATATCATGCTGAGGAAATCCAGTGCAATGGCAGGAGTTTTCACAAGACCTGCTTCCACTGCAGTAAGCTACATCATTGCAATTTTGGAATGTAAATCCAGCTCGATATAAGTCTCATTTTAATGTGGCATATTCCAATAACTTTACTGCTATGGCAGTAGAGTGGGATATTGGATTTCTGCTCAGAACTGAAGGAGACTTTCTATCATTTATTTTATTCCTGTAGAATTTTGCTCACAAGCAATGCTCTGGTCTGTAGCATTCTTCCTGTAGCAGGTGAATTCAATTCAGGAAAAACTTCATGAGATATACACATCTCATTTTGGGGGAGGGGGAGGGCACTCAAAGGGGATAGCAGTCTTATTTTACTTCAGCATCTTAAGAAACACCATGGGCAACTTCTAGCCCCCGTACTCTGCTCTAGCACTGCATAGAGGATCTAATTGAAGGATTTGAGCCCTAAGGAGAACACATCAGGGCAGAAAATGCAAAAGCAAATGCTTTTTCCATGATGGTTAATCCTAGATAAGACTGTTGATGAGCCAGAATAATGAAACTTATTTGTGGGTTATATTGTGCAATGCAGGGTGTCTGCATGAGATGCTATGTCACAGTAGTGACAAGCTACTGTGCCATTGCTTGTCACTATGGCAACATAGCATTGGCGGGCAGTAATTGTGATGCCCCCACTGCTGTGCAGTAGAGTCGAAAATGACTTGTGTACTCCCAGGACTGCACTGAATTGGCACATGCTGTAGTGCAGTACCAACTGCACAGTCAGGGGCATGTGTAAACGCTTCCACTCTGTGTGCCAGAATATGTCTTGACTTAAAAATCATGCCATTGCTGTCCTCAGTAAAGCTAAAAAGATTACAGCACAGATAACAAAACTGTAGTCAAGAGCCATCAGAACAGAAAATCAAGCTAGATTCCCAAAGGGATTTAGACATTACCATGCCTAACTTCTGGGAACCCTCTTTCCTGATGTAATTCTTAGTCCAGAATTAGGCATTCAGGATTCTTACGCAGTGCACTGTAGAAGCAAGGGATGAGTTTCATAAAGGAATTTAGATGCATAAATGGATCTGGATGAAATTTAGGTGCCTAAATCCAAAAGAACAATTCACACAAAACCTGCCTAACTCACTTGGGTGCTAGACAATCCCTAAAGGCTTAAGCTTTCTGGTGGAATATTATTTAGGTGTCTTAAGTTTAGTTATTGGGTGTGGGTGTGTCTGTGGGGATGGATAGGTGTGAGCGGTGAGGGAGTGTGTGGATATATAGGTGTGGGTGGGTATGGGGTTTGTGGGGGGATGTGTGTAGGGTAGAGGGTGGCTGAGGTGTGTGACAGGGTGTAGGTAATGGGGTCTGTGTGTATGGCAGTGCAAGGGGGTGTGGGACTCACCCTAAAAACATACACACACACCCCTCCCTCTCCTGACCCTGGTACCTGGAGCAGCCAGCAGGAAAGCAGGGTAATGGCAGCTACGGTGGTGGCAAGTGGGAGTGAGCAGGTGTAGGGAAGTGCAGTGACAGCTGGGCAGGAGCGTGGTGGTGCTGGTGTCCCAGGGTCAGCACCAGTGGGGCCCAGAGCAGAGCAGCAGGAGTGCGGGCCCCTGCCCCCCACCCCTCATCCAGCACAGCTGGTACCAGACCCTGCAGGACTGAGGCAATCCCCACGGTCCTCCCCTGCCTTCTCTTCCCCCACCTCCGCCTCAGTGTTCTTATCTGAATTTCCCTCTTGGGTGCAGGGAGGCAAGCAAAACCAAAGAAGTGATTCTTCCACTCCATTCAGCGTTGGTGAGACCCTAACTGGAGTAGTGTCAAGTTCTGGGTGCTGCACTTCAGCAAGGGCATGGTAAAGCTTGAGAGAATCCAGAGAAGAGCTACCCGTATGATCAAGAGACTTGCATGGCAAACCATTCAAGGAAAGGGAGCTGGGACTATTCAGCCTGAAAAAGAGAAGGCTGAGAGGGGACTTGTTAGCAGCTTGCTACATCAGGGGAGTACATCAAGGGCTCAGTGAACAACTGTTCACCAGGGCACCATTGGGAAAAACCAGGAGTAATGGCCACAAACTCCTGGAAGACTGTTTCAGGCTCAACATTAGGAAAAGCTTCTTCACAGTTAAAATGTCCAGACTGTGGAATAAGCTCCTTTCAGAAGTGGTGCAATCACCTACCTTGGAGATCTTCAAGAGGAGACTAGACAGTCACCTTGCTGGGCCACCTAACCTAGCTATCTTTCCTGCCTGGTGCAGGGGGCGGGACCCGATGATGTCTGAGGTCCCTTCCAGCCCTTTACAATCTATGAGGCAGGAACAGCACCAGGACCCAATGCCAGAAGTCTCTGCTAAGCATGGGGCTTCCATCTGGGGGAGGGGCAGGGCTGGGTGGCAAGGGGCTGGGGTGGCGGGGCCGGGCTGGCCTTGCTTCTGGGCTGAGTCCTACCAGCTTCCCCAGGGTCCTAATTCCCCTGTCTCCTGTTATCTTTGACAGGCAGCCAGGAACAGAAATATTAATTTTCTAAATCTTTTAGGGGCCCTGCGGGCCAGATGGAATGGGCTGGTGGGCTGGATCTGGCCCACTGGCTGTATTTTGCCTACCCCTGCTCTACATTCAAGCTGGTTGGGGAAGCCTTTTTGGTTAAGAAACCTGTGAAGGGCTCCAAGCAGATCAGTGGTGTCAGAATTTAAGTGATTTTATGGATACCTCCTACATTATCAGTAGAAAACCAGGCTTCTAGGAATTGTAGGTACCTGCAAAGTAGGTGGCAGCTGAGCAGGGATCTGAGTGTCATCTCTATGTCAGTCTAGCTTGTGGAGCCATGTACTCCTTAATGCTAACTCTGACAAGGATAACTATCTCTCAAAACTGCTGAGTCCACTTAGCTGGATTTTTCAAAATTAAATGAATAAATGTGGCCTAAGCATGAAAAAATATTAAGTCAAACTTATTTTTGACCAACTTATAAAAGAACTTAGAATCAGATTATGAGATGTGTCAGGCAACATGAATTATAAACATTTCTACCTGTACCCCATACTATTTGTCTTATAAATACTATGGGGAGGGTGGTGGGGCAGGAGAAAATTGTACCTCGCATGTGAATTGCTGTTTACCTACTTTGTTTCCCTGTCAGGTTTTAAAACACAGCTATAATGTACATTTGGCAGGATCTTACTATGCAAACCTGAAACGGCTTAGTGATGGTTTATGAACAATTTCTCTTTGCAGATGACAGGTCCCAGAGCTATTTCAACAATAGCACTTCAAGGGCTTTTGCTCCATCTGTTGTGGCAAATAGATACTCTATCCTGAAGATGTCAAAAATAGAAACATTTTATCTGCGGTTTGAGTTCCCATCATCCCTTAACTCCCTCAGTAAACATAATTATCATCTTAGAACAAATGAGAATGCACCACAAAGTGATCTGATTCACAAATTTACAGAAGCCTCTAGTTTTATCACCATTATTTTAAAAAAGAAATTGCACAAGGCCTGGCTTTTTTGCTACATAGCTTCATCTATTTTTGTCCCTTCATTCCCTACCAGTAACTGGAGCCTAATCCAGTATGTACTCGTGATGGTGATGAAATTCCCATTGACTTCAAGGTTTTGATCAGACCCTGTAGTGAGACTGTTTGATCAATTGCTTTTGCTTAAATTTTTTAACACCCCCCTCACAAATATTAAAATAATTGGAAATAACCAGCCAACCGTTGTGAAGTATGAACTCCCAAGAATCTAATCCTCACTGGGCATGTCTACACAAGGTGTTTAGTGTACAGTAGATTAATTAGCTGTGCAGTATATGCCATAGCATCTATATGTACACCCCTGGTAGGATAGAGTAAACTAATTTTCTTGGCAGCAGGATAGCACTGGTAAATAAAAGTACTACCCTGCTGCAGAGTAAAAAACTCCACAGCAGTGCATGTGTAAGCTCTGCCCTGGGTGGCTGGGGTATGAGGGTGCTTCAGTGCAGGGGCTACCTGCTGGCTGACTCCAGCCATCTCCTCTGCAGCACATTAAGTGAGAGTGAGCAGCCCCAAGCTGGTAGGCCATCTCCCTGGACACTCTGTCAGCTGGGGATGCTTTTGACTTGGTTCAACATGCTGCACGCTCCGGTGCATATTTGAAAGGCTCACCCAGGAGCAATAAACTCTAAAGCAATAACTCCAGAGTTTATTGCTTTGCATTAATTGCACGTGTAGATGTACCCACTGTTCATTTAATATTTTTTCTGGTCCTTCTGTGAGCTAAGCCATCTTATTTCTCAAAATACCCATAGTCCATTTATGAATTAGGTATCGGCCTTGATAAACAGCTAATGCTTTTCCAAATGACATTTGATAATGGACCCATTCCTACTCATTTTTTTTTCTGTCACACATTCTCAGAAGTGGTAGGTACTTTTGGGTACCTCAATTTTGGTGCCTAACTTGAAACTTATCCTCCTTGTCTCCTTGTCTATGGGTGGGTATTTGCTTTCTGAAAAATCAAGCCCATTCCAAGTATCTCAAGATGGGTTCTCAAAAAATCAAGGCACCTAAAATTACTAGTCACTTGAAATACATGCTTACCTTTTTGGTAGTTTAAGGTTTTGCATTTTTCATATCTGAATTCCATATCTGAAGGGGATCCTTAACTTGCCCCCACTAAAGTGTCCTGATCTGATTTGATAACTTGTAGGGTTAGAAGGTCATTCACTCACAGTGCTTATTCACTCCTTGGCTCCCCTGATGAGACTGGCATCATTGGTGCTAATTAGCAGTAATTGTGATAGGGGTTTTTTATGATGTGGACACAAGTTCACTGAGGACTGGCCTGAGACCACTAATAAACAGCTGTTAGCTCTTGTTAACCTTTGTTTCTTCCTGTCAGTGGTAGATTTAAAGTAGTAGCCTAGTAGATAAAACGTTGTATCCCATTACCAATGCCTGGCATTCCTGTCTCACTTCTCTATTGAAGAACTCCAAGTGTTTTAGTAGTGAGTTAAGTGGCGTAAGAATGCCACTGGGGAAGCCAAAGTACTGAGGTCTGTTGCCTAACTTTCTTCAGTGTTTGGTTGTAGAATCTCTTCCAGACCATTCTGGCGAAACTCTGTAAAGATGCGTGGGATGATTCTTGCTTTAGAACTTAAACGTGCCCAGATAGATGCTCAGATAAACGAACAAAACTTCCTCATCGAGTCTTATCTCAACACTGAGAGCAGATCAGTGACTAATGGAAACGTGCTATGTTTCTTTTTCAATGCTGAAACTTTTTAATGCCCTAAGGGAATGTTTCTCAGCCTTTTTAGACAGGAGACACTCCTTGATAGACTTGAAGCACCCCTTGGAAAATGCCAGCTCTTGTTTTACTTGCTTTTTTACTACAGAAAAATAGTAGGGCAATTCTGTTGTTGCAGTGAACTCAGAAAGATCACAAGTCAGAATGTTTTTGACACTATGTATTCCTCTGTGAAATCTCTGGGTTCGTTTTATGAATCTTGATTGCCGTGTATAGCACTGTTGAGTCTCAAGGCATTCTGCTTGAGAATAACTGCTCTAATGTCTGGGATGAGATGGGAGAGAGACCCAGAAAGGTTTCTAACGGTGTAGTAGAGGTTCCATGACTAGTTCTGCCAGGCCCAAAAAATATGCCTCTAGGCTGGTGCTTCTCACGTTAGGTGAGGAGAAGGAACTAAGTGCCTAAAATGAAATGGAGATCAATGAAAAATGAAGAATGGGGGTCATGATTGACCCTAAGATGAACATGAGCCACTAGTGTGATGTCTCAGATGGTAAAGGAAACCATAGATTCGCATCCATAGGTGCTTCGCAAGTAAATCTCAGGATGTTATCCTCCCACTGTACTTGGCCTTGGTGAGGCCACAGCTGGAGTACTGTATCCAATTCTGGGCTCCACAATTCAGGAAGGATGTGCGGAAGCTTGAAAGAGTCCAGAGAGCCACATGCATGATCAGAGGACAGGAGAATAGGCTTTATGAAGAAAGACTAAGAGCCATGGGACTCTTCAGCTTAGAAAAGCACAGGTTCAGGGGTGACCTGGTGGCAGCCTATAAGTACATCGGGGTGTACAACAGGATCTGGGGGACGTCTGTTCACCAGGGCGCCCCAAGGGATGACAAGGACCAATGGTCACAAACTCCTCCAAGACCATTTTAGGCTGGAAATAAGGAAAAACTTCTTTACTGTCCAAGCCCCCAAGGCCTGGAATAGACTCCCTCCAGAGGTGGTGCAAGCACCTACTCTGGACTCCTTTAAGAAGTGTTTGGACGTTTATCTTGCTGGGATCCTTTGACTGACTTCCTGCCTTTGGGGCAGGAGGCTGGAATCTATCTCCTCCTTCCAGCCCTAATGTCTATGAACTCTATAAGAACACTGGTCAAACAAACCATAGCTTTCTGCATGAACTCATAGTAGTGCTAAATAAATTTTTGCACAGAGATTGAATGTTTTCATAGGATGGAATGAAGAGAAGGTTGAGAAGGTTATATGGTTCCATTATTATTTATTAATGTGTATGTATGCTATTTCAGTGAAAGCCCATAGATATGGACATGGAATAAAGTTAATTTGTAAATATTGTATGTACTTGAATCTAAGATGAGTTCCCCCCCAGTCAGCATGGAGACTGCAAGGAACAAAGCATGGAGGGCAGTGAGCTAGGGGACCAGCTGTGCCCTACAGCAACAATTTTTCCTGCCTCACGCCCACACCCTCCCCCACACACTCTCAGCAATGGGAACGGGACAAATTCAAGACAACCCTCTGATAATTAGATTTTATACTTGGAAAATTATAACAAATTTATAAATGTTCCTATACAGAACATAATAATTAGGGGTCAACTTAGTTTCAATTTATTTCCCCTTCAAACACTATATATCAGTACTCCCCTCTCTTGCTATATCCTTTTTATAGGGCAACCAGAAATTAATCCAGTATCCTAGATGAAGGTATGATGTTTATTTATGTAAACTAACCACTTCCAGGACTAGAAAAATTCTTTATATTGTAATCATTTAAGTATGTTAAACCAGGTTTGTAAATATAAATTTCTATATGCACTTTCCCCATGTTTTTAGTGGCTTGCAGAAAAGCTCTGGATAGTACCACAGTAGCAGCTCACGAATCTGAAATCTACTGCAAAACCTGTTATGGAAGAAAATATGGCCCCAAAGGTATTGGATTTGGACAAGGGGCAGGATGCCTCAGTACTGATACCGGTGAACATCTAGGCTTGGATCTACAACAGTGAGTTAAATTGCACTGACGATACCCTTTTTTTCCGCCCAGTGGTACATTCTCCACTTATCAGGTACCTTACTCGGTTTCCATAACAACGTTGAACTTAAGTGGCAGAGCAGACTCTCCTCCAGGATTTTCTTTAGTGGGTCTAGTAATTCTACCAATTTTTAATAACGTTCAGTCTCTTCTTTTAAAATAACTTCTTATTCCATTGGGCAATTACACTACAGAAGGAGCTTTTGCTTTACATGTCACTAGAGCTAGATATTCACTGTAAATGTAATTTGCTGTTAGTGCCACAATGGTAGAATCATGTGCATCATGGAACAATAGACTCAAATGCTTATACCCCTCTATGCGAAGTATCTTTGATTTTATTAATATAGAAAACTCACAGTATCATGTGCTGTTAGACTATTTCCCTGTATGGAGAAAAAGTTTTCTACATTTTTCTCTCATACGTCATGTACCATGTACAGAATGGCTGATGGTATATGACCCAGAGGGGGGATTTTAATATGATCTCTAGAGAGCCCTAATTGTAGATAATTGCTTGTGTTAATTGTTTACATAATAGTTTTCAGCAATTCTCACAGCTGCTAATTTCTAAATGACTCCATCACTTTCCTCTGGTACATTGCAATGAAGACAGTTAACAAATATCTTATTCTAAAAAGTACAAGCTTGAAGGACATATTTTATCTGTAACCCATAGCCATAGGTGTATCCGTTACCAATAGCAAGATGCAAACTAGCAAATCCTGAGCTCCTAGACATTTATTGACTTGTTGCAGTATGACAATCGAGTAATCCCACGGATGATTAAAAGACAACACTGGAAAGAAAGAAAGGTTGAAAATTATTTTTCTGACTTTGACACAGCATACTTTTTGAAAATCAGTAAAACTTGATGAAGCTTTACAAAGAGCAGAGAAAGGACAGTGTGTGAAATCTGCCTCCTATTTCATTGTTCTCGCTATTAAGACTTAGCTGGCGTGCCGACACGTGTCCCCAAATGTGCAGTTGTTACTGCACAGTCATTTAGTATTTGGTTTAGCATTTAGTACAGGGGCAACAATTATTTTGGGTGCAGGGCCATTTATTGAGTTTTGACAAGCTGTCAAGGGCCGCATGGGTAGCCCCACCCATTGACAGGTGCCCCGCTCCAGCTGCTGTCTTGTGACTGGAAGCCCCACCCCCTAACGCCTGACCTTTGCAACCAGAAGTCCCTCCCGCCCTGGAAGGGGTTTTGCCACGTTGGAACCAGAAAAATACCAAATTATATTCTAAAAATCGAACATCCACAGCATTCATTAATTTGATTTAAAAAAAAATATTTTTGTCCTGATTTACATGCGATTGTGTAGTGTAGACAGAGGTGATCGCAAAATAGCTTAAAATGAAGTGTTACTCTTGTATGTTGTGGGGGTAGGCATAGGTTTGTGGAGGCTGTGGGTATGTGGGGTGAGGGAGCATGAAGGTGTGTGTGGATATGTGGGATGTGGGTGGGTGTAGGACCTGTGGGGGGACGGTGCCTGGGGTTTGTGTATGGCAGTGCAACGGAGGGTGTGGGTGCATGTGGGACTCAACCTTTGAACACACACTCTCAGCCCGAGCCTGCACACACACTCTGCCCTGCGTCTGGATGCACACGTGCACACTCTGCCCATGCCTGCACCCACACACTGCCCCTGAGCCTGCACATGCATGCACGCGCGCACACACACACACACATATATATACACTCTACCCAAGCCTACACATACACCCCTACACCTCCACAGTTTGGTGATGCAGCCAGAAGCCAGGTGCTGCTGGAGCAGGGCAGGGGCAGAAAAGCAGGGAACTGGCTGGGGGTTGGGCAGGGCTGAGCTACTCAAGCCTGCTGAGGGCTCTCTCTGGGTCCTACTGCCCCTGGCTCTTCTCAGCTTTGACAGGCTGCCAGGAGCAAATAAATATTAAGTTACTAAATTTTTTAGGGGCCCCACAGGCCGGATAGAATGGCCTGGTGGACCGGATGTGGCCCATGGGCTATATTTTGCCCACCTCTGATTTAGTACTTGCTTTACATTTACTACAAAATAACTGCACAGTAATCACTGCTACTGTGCAGTCCCAGCAGTGAATGGGTTGTTTCTGACCCTACTGTGGAATAACAAGCTAGTGCACAGTAACAAGCTACTGTGCAATAGCTTGTTGCTACTGTGTAGTAGCATGTCACAGTTTATGCCCACCAATACTATGTCGCTGTAGCAACAAGCTATGGCGTAGTGTCCCGTGTAGATGTGCCCAGCAGGTAGCTGATTAGACAGCAATTTTGCTTTGTATTTCCCCTTGTCTCATGTTGTCTCTTTCATGAAGCCAATGTCTTCCCTTTGGCTGATGTGTAGTGTTTTGTCCAACTATTACTTGGTGCCACCAATGTAGTATCCAGCTGCTTCTTTAGTCACAATGCCAGCTTCTCAACACTGTCAAACACAGAATATGCTGCAAGCTATTTTGATTTTCTTGTCTTGAATGTCAGGATAGATATCCTGAGATTTAATACCTAAGTATGGATTAACACTTAAGAGTCTATATAGTATATATTGAAATAGAGACAATTATTTTTATAATGGAAACACTATTTTTCAAGTGGTGTTTTAAATCTGTTTTCAGAAGTTCGCCAAAGCCTGCTCGTCCTTCTACACCTACCAACCCTTCAAAGTTTGCCAAAAAGTTTGGAGATGTGGAGAAGTGCCCTCGCTGTGCTAAATCGGTATACGCTGCAGAGAAAATAATGGGAGGAGGAAAAGTAAGATACCACATTTTTTTCCATTTAAGAAAAAATATTTTGAAGCTATTTGGTTTAAAATTCTGTTGAATTAAAGAAATAGATGGTCCTTAATATGGAAATCTTCTTTAAATCATAGATAAACCGCCACATAGAAAGTAGTATCTCAAGCTACTCTGCTTTGCTGTGCCAATGTACCAGAACCCACACCTCAACCATCTACTTGTGACATAATTCAATCTTCATTGCTCTACTAGTTCTTGGCTGTGCCAACATTTTCACAAAGGCTATTAAAAAGATACTAGATAGTAGTTGGTTTTGGAGTTAATTGACCTGGGGACAACTTTGAACTACATACCTTAAAATGAAAAACTATCATATTAAGTCTCAACTGTTTAAGTTCTACACTTTAAAAAAAAAAAATGAATTCAAAGGAATTTGTTGGTGTTGACGTTTTGTTTTTAAATTATTTTATAATCGGGGAGATATATGGCACTCTGCATCCATGCATTTAACGTGGTTATGGACACTCTGGCATATGGCCTTGATCAGTGTGCCCTTGGTTTTGATCCTGTGATTTAAATTGGGCTCTGGGGTCCCTGTGCTACTGCCCAGGATTAGGCTCCAGAGCTCCATGTGGCCTTGCCTGCCGCCCGGGCACTCAAATCTGGCTTGATCTATTGTGCAGGGCCATGACACTACTTCTACAAAGACAGAGGATTAATATACATAATCTCCTAAAACTTGTTACAAGATCTAAAAGTCCAAAAATATAGGCTGAGAATGAATAGAATAAACTGAAAATGAAAGAAGCACAACTTTTAATCTTTTCAGGCAAAGAACATGTGCATTACTTGTCCAAATTACTTAATGTAGCTGGCTAATTTTTTTTCCTCCAAACTTCCTATCTTTCTCAGCCTTGGCATAAGACATGCTTCCGCTGTGCCATTTGTGGAAAGAGCTTAGAATCGACAAATGTTACAGACAAAGATGGAGAACTGTATTGTAAAGGTAAGCACGGTCATATATCTAAAATATTTCAGACAAGACGGCTAAATATACCAGTCTAAAACTGTTCAATGTTGACACAGTACTACCTTTGTTACACACCTTAACAAAATTTTTCTGAAAAAGTATTTCACTTTCTTTTCTCTACAATAGGGTCTTTAAATTATATAAGACCCACAGGTACACCAATATTACATCTTCTACTAACAATATTTAAATAACTAGCTAACTGCCCATCAAGAATGGTGGATTTCAGGAAGTGTTTACATGGCCCACCCTCAGCCTTTGGGGTTGGTCATGTAAAGACTCCTTACACTTCCACCACCTCCTCCAGCCTCCAGCTGGAGGGGATCCCTCCTCCCACCCACCTCTGCCTCCACCTCACAGCAGGGTTTCCCCCCACCTCCCCTCCCTGCTCCCTTTGACCTTCCCCACCACCTCTCCCTCCCTATCAGCTGTTGTTGGGGTTGGGCGGCAGGCAGGCGCCACCACTGTGACCCCCCCTCCTGTCCCTGCTTCCCTCCCTTTCTTCCCTGCCACCTGGCCCCCACAACAGCCACCACCATGACCCCCCCCTTGCCTCCTCTCACCCCAAGCCCACCCAGGCCTGTGCAGCCTCCCTCTCCCCCTGCTGGCTGTTGTTGGGGCCCCTTCCTGCTCCCCTCCCACCTAGCCCTGACAGCAGCTGCCACTACGACCCCCTGCTTCGCCTCCCCCTACCCCACTCCCCTCCCTACTGGCTGTTTTGGGGGGTTTGAGAACAGTCTTGTGATGCCCCCCCACACACACCCTCAGGCAGGGAGGCATGGGAAAGACCTGCTGCTCAGGCTGCCAGGGTGTGTTTGCCACTGCCATAAATTTCCTTGGCAGGAGCTCAAACTTGGGCCTGTGCAGCCAATCGCCACCTGCCCTCAGCGGCACAGGGACAGTTGGCCAAAAGCATTACAGACAGACAGACAGACTAAGCCCTTTATTATATTAGAATAGTCATAACTATTCTTTTTCTATAAACAGAAAGTCTTTTCAGCTGTAGGACTTGCTCATCACTCGTGGGCACACTGACCATGCAAAATAATATTTAGACCAGTGGTTCTCAACTTTTTTAGGCTCCTGGCAATCTCTGTAACTGCTGTGAATTGAGCAGCACCCCAATTCAGTAATTAATTTGTTTATTGCAGCACTTATCTCATGGTGTAGGGTGAGGAGGATGAGGAAGAAACTCTTAGCTTCCCACAGCCCAGAAGGGCAGGGACCATCATGAGTTTACCTCCTTGCACTGAAGTCAGGCACTAATGAGCCTGCACTTAACTCTTCACACTGGGGAGAGGGGAGGAATGAGCACTTCAGACTTCACACAAGGGCTGGCAACGACAAGCATGACCCTTACCCAGAGATGAGCCTACTCATACCATCTTGCATAGGAGTTGGGGAAGAGTAAAGTGCTTATCTTCTTGCATACCAGGGCACCCTCAAAAGGAGCTCATGGCAGCCTGTTGAGAATTACTGATTTAGACAAAACCAACACTTGCACCGAATCCTAGTAATTCCTATGAGCTCCTTGGAAAATCCCAGCCATAATACATATTTTCGCTATTTTACATTAATGCTTCTTGCTTGCAATCTACTTTAGTAGTTGTATCTTAGAGTTTTTAGGTACTTTACAGTCCTAAAAGTTATTCTGATAAGGACTTGATTTGAAGCTATACTAGCAAGCTCATCTACCTTAAAAACAAAAATGCTGTTGAATCTGTGAATGTGCCTGAGAAAAGAAATCCACATTTAATTCTCACAGCTTGCCTAGCTATTGTATTTCATTATAAATTAGGGCTTTGTATTACCATTTACCACAAAAAATAACACAAAATGTCAACTAGCAAACTTGTTTTCTTTTTTTTTTGTTGCAGTTTGCTATGCAAAGAATTTTGGTCCCAAAGGAATTGGATTCGGTGGCCTCACTCAAGTGGAAAAGAAGGAGTGAAAAATGCTGTAACAGGTCTTTTGCTAATGCAACAGGCTAAGTGAAACAATGATGCATTTATTTAAAAAAAGTCATTTTTTAAAATGATTCCTTCACCCCATAGGAGAATTCCTGAAGTAGCTAGAAAATACATTTTGACAGAACTGGATTTAAGTTTATTCTAAAACGATTAGAGCAATAATACTGTTTAATGAAACAGTCTGTGAACAAATGAATATTTATTTAAAACTGCAGTTACAGTAGCCCTTGTGCACTTTGCACAGAGAAATCATCATCCCCTGACCCTGGGGTCAAACCATGGTATTCTGGATTTGTATCAATATAAATGGAACAGAATCTGGCCCATAATCTATACTCTCTCTCATATCAAAGTTATACTGGTGCTATTGCACAAGAGGAAATATTATTCAAAAGGCACATTTCTAATGTGACACTAGCTAACAATTTCAGTTCCATCCCACTCTTTCATTCCAACACTTTGTGCCCAAAAGCTTGTGTAAACACCTCTCCCAACTAAGTATATCCCACCAAATATACCACCAACATTTTTTCGGTCAAAAGGAAGGACTTCTGGGTAGGGAAATGAATCTTGAATCTACATTTTCTTACAAGACAGGGTATTAAATCTAGTTTTGTTACTGTGTTTTAAGCTACAATAAAATGTAGATACTGCTTTCACACTGTGATTAAGTTACTGTACTTATTTTCTTGTATTTTAAGACTCCATAATCATGTCACGCACTAACCTAAACAAACATGTCTATGCCAATTGTAAGAGTTCTGTTTTACCTGAAAACTGCTAGTCGAATATTTTATTTTGATCTTTAGTTTACTGGTCTTGATTTGTGCAGCTTTTCTTATCTCTATTAATACCACCTTTGGTCTTTTCTATTTTAACAAAAAACAACCAGTAGGACAGAATAGGTGTAATATTGTGTGCCGTCCACTTGGCATCTTAAATATGTCTTGCATCAGATTATAGAAATAGTCTCAAGGTATGACATTAAACACTAACCTTAAATAGGCCACTATTAAAGCCCCATCTCTGCAGCCTGAAACAATGTAAAGTTACAGTCTTGTCCTTTACATTCACCATTATTTTTTGATTACTTGAGGTGTCCATTTTCATTAAAAAGTGGTGCACGCAAGTGCATATTAAACCAATCTCTTCTTGTTCAGAGTTAAGAGCACATTATCCTTTTGCTGCAGTTATGTTTAATGATTTTTAAGTGTATAAATTTCACATTTCCCATGAATGCTAGGGGGGAAAAGAAAATCAGAAAATACACTTGAAAGCACAAATGGTCTAATTTATTAAATGTTAAATCTGTACAAAAAACAGTGTTTAGATTTACTGTTTGCTTTACACAATATAAAGACAAGCTATCAAAAATTCTAAAAGGATTTCAGTGCTTTTAAAACTTTTGTAAAAGCCAATTCAATAATATTAAAATGTTTTATTTCCCTTAATTGTAAAAAAAAAAAGCATCTTTTATGGAAGCAGTCTGCATAAAGAAGCAAAAGGTCAAAATCAGATAAGATTTTTGGGTTGCTGTATAAAAACCTATTTTGGTAAAATACGTATTTAATGCCATCTCAGTTGCAGAAAATTTAAAATTGTTTCATCTGAAAATCACAGCAATTATTTCACAGCTATTTTGCTGTAGTTTATGCACATAAAAATTTTACTATGTAAGCAGTAGAACCATTATAAAAAATTAAGGCAAGAAAATTTGAGAAGAACTTGTAAACAAAACACAGAATATCCAGCTTTATTTAGCTTTCAGCTTAGCTCAAGAATTTCATGCTGCTTTTCTTCAGACAGAACGGATGTTTTTACCCTCTGCTGGATGACTCAGAGTATATTGCTTAGTCCAGTCAATTCCACTGGGCTTGAATATGCCAAAGCACCTGCACTGAAAAAGGTCAGCAATATTCTGGAAACATCCTTGACTGGAAATAAGAGAGACATACATACCAATTAATAATAATGAAATGGAAGACAAAGTAAAAAAGCTAAATGCACTAAAGAAAAAGCATTTTAAGCACAGAGACCCAGAAAAATAAAAATATTTCCCTCTTATCTATTCTGTGTGTGTGTGTGTGTGTGTGTGTGTGTGTGTGTGTGTGTGTGTGTGTGTGTGTGTGTGTGTGTGTGTGTGTGTGTGTGTGTGTGTGTGTGTGTGTGTGTGTGTGTTACTTAATAGAACAGAGATTTTGCCCATAAGCATTTCTGTTAGAATAGAAATCTTGAATACCTCATTTCTTATGCTAGCTGCAATTATGTCACTATTCACCAATTAAAAATATTAGTGTTGAATAGAAGAACCCTCTTCTATGTTTAGGTGTAATATGAGCTACAAACATTCCACAAAAAAGAGAGTAAGTATATTTTTACCATATACCATACCCTAGAGTTTAATATGTTTTCCTGATTTCCAGTATGTTTGCCTAGTCCTTCCTGGTGATAGTCAGAACATCCATGGTGCTGCTTTAACCTTTACACATGGGGAAAAATCCCTGAGGGAAAGTCTGTCAGCTGGCCAAATTCCATCCTAGTTGTCTAAGTCATGTAAAAGGCATGTTTAGCAAACACCTAGAAAATCATCTTTTTCCCATGGGCACACAGATTAAAGACATTCATCCCATTTCCTTAAAATACCTTCCTACCAAAAATACTTACTTGTATGGAGTTCTCCTGAGTGAAAAAGGCTGTTTAGAAGACTTGCTCTGTATTATGAGGTTTGTTCGCTCATATGAGGTCAAGCCCAGACATACAATCTTAGGAAAGGGAAGAAAAATATTTTATTGAATGATGAAATTGCAGTCAAAATACTAGAGATCTTAAAAGATACTAATTTTAGATTGGATTTTTCATATTTATCAAATCATGAAACTATACTGTAAGACCTGCTTACAAAATAAGTATGCCATAAAGACTCCGAGAGGGACCAAGGAGTTGGTGCTATTAATGCCAGCACTAAAAAATCATCCTTGTTCTCTATACCCAGCCATTTGCAGATATAAAGGTCAACACACAGGTCAAGATCATGGATTCTTTCACTAAATACAATGGGCACATTTACATGTGATGCTAACGTAATGTAGCACTGACAGGCAAAAAACATGACGCCATGGCTATGTCACTGTAGGGATGTGCTTCCTCGGTATAATGTTGCTATGGCAACATAGCAGCTAAAAATAACTGCACCATGCAGACAGCACAGTAAGGGCTGTTACTGAGCTGTCATTTAGTTCTTCCAAAAGGAAGTACCTTATGATGGTGCAGTAACAATAGTGTCATAGGGGCACATGCAGATGCACCCAGTGAGAAGGAAAATATCATTACAAACACTGAAGCCATCATCCCCTGGTATACTGACAATGTGTTAAAATGCACTGGCCAAAGTGCAGAGGACAAAGTTTCAGCCTTCACTTTTAAATCTCCGCAACAGCATTTGCTACCTCCTACGTCAAATCACATAATGTGAAATGTAATGCATTATTTCCTATACTTGTTTACTATTTTTTCTGTTCTATAATTTTACATGGTAGGTTACACACAATAGTATGTCAGGCTGGGCAATTTCAGTAAATAGTGGTAAAAGACAGTAGGGAACATGTGAACAACGTATCACTTGTGAAAAAACAGGGAGTTGATTGCAAATGTTCTAGCCATTACTCTGATTTTTACCATGTTCAAAAACATTGAACCCACATTAATCTATTTTGAAACAAACAAAGAAAAATCAGTGGGACTTCTGACAAAACCAAAGACTGTAAAAAATGTATTAGCCCAATGAATTGCTTTTATACCCAACTAAATGACCCTAATTCTCTTGAAATTGGTAAATAAGCGTTTACTTTAGATGACAAGTACCATCTTGAAACAATTTTGCATGTGTAGCTAAGTTATCTGGGAAAAAATGCAGTTTAAAATGTGATACTTATCAGGGTAAAACCAGTCATACATTTTTTATTTTTATAATGAGACTTAATATGAATTAATGATGCACTGCTCTGCTGTAGCATAGTTTTCAGTTCAACATTTATTACACCCTGGGCAGAATAATCAATCATATAAATACTTTTAGACAATGACACCAGTTATCTCACTTATGTACTTTCTGTCTATAAAGTCTTTATTTCTTAATATTTTCCCATAACAAATGTGCCCCCCCCCAATTGGTACTATTTACAGCTGTATTCAGCAATAAAAAGTTTGATTTGGAGAATCCCTTCTAACTTGCATATATGAAGGGCAGCTGCAAAAATACAGTGAAACCAAAGGTACTGTCCTGGGATTTAAGTTGTACATCTTTGGTACTGACAGGCCAAGGAAGTTCTTGGAAAGTCCTCAGGAAAAAAACAGATTTGAAAACCCTCAAAAAAGCACATAAGACAAAACAAAAGGTACCTGATAAAGCTGAATGATTAGTAACAATGAAGCCCATGAAGTATAAGAACACACTAGTGCAAAGATGTACAAAACCCATGGAGAACAAGATACTATTTGTGTGAAGTAAGTCCAAGCTCCATCTTGCTGGTAAGTTGTTGCACAATGTTCTGACCAGTCTAAGAATAAGTAAAGTTAGTACATTGAAGATTAATGTATTAAACTGTATTAAAATATATGTATTATGAAATACTAATAAATACTATCTAATAACAGAGTAAGGAATGATACACCATGCAGTCTTACATAAAAGCTCTAGAGACAAGATTTGTAGCAGTTACAAAACCAATACATATGTGTCTGACTGCATGGAATCATTAACGGACATTAATGCAATCCTACCCATTTAACAAATTACATCTAAAATTAGAAATTACAGGAAATTAATGGGTTTACTACTAGGGGTGCACCGATACAGATTTTTGGGGCCGATACTGATAGCCAATTTTTGAGGCATATTGGCCGATACCGATCTGATTTCTAATACAGCTGCATGCAGCTGGTAAGTCTGTTGAGGTGGAATGGAAGGGGGTGGGAAGGGATGTGGGGGAGCAGATCAAGGCCCCTGCAGTGAGAGAGGGAGTGCAGCTGGGCTGGGGTAGGTGCTGCCCAGTTGGGGTGGGGCAGGGTGTGGGAAGCGGCTCTTGCTGCTGTGGGAGCTGCTGGATGAGTAGATGAGCTGCCAAATGAGTTGAGCACAGCAGCAGGAACCACCTCCCCCCCATGCCCTCCAGAGGAGTCATAGCTCCATCCCACGCCCCCTCCCCCCAGATGGGCAGCACCTACCCCTGCCCCAGCCCCACACCCTCTTCACCATGGGGGCCTTGATTTGCCCCTCAGGCCCCTCCCCTTACATCACTACAGACTTATCAGCTGCACGCAGCTCTCCACGCTGCCGGCTGTGCTCCTCACTGCCTACATACTGCGCTGCACCTGCTTGCATGCACGGGACATTTTTCAGCCAAATTATCAGTCACATCAGGCCAATTTCCGACATAGACTATTTTCTTTATTTTGGTGCTGATCCAATATTGGACTGATGTATTGGTGCACCTCTATTTATCACACACTGTGTAGACATATTATTCATACACATTATAGTGGTGTGGTCCACTTATGCAAAATACCTTCTGCCAATCTGACCTAAAACATATGTAAGATGGAGTTTTTGTGTGATTAATACATTTAGAACAGACAACAAAGATTTGTCTGACAGAAAGGGTTGAGTAGACTCTTGTTGTGTTCTTATTTATATCGTGTATTTTTAATTCATGGACTGGACATATTTTAGAGCCTTTTATAAAATGGTATAAAGTTACTGAAAGGCAGTACTACTTCACTGGGGCATTTTTTCTTAAAATGTTGCTTCATGGTTATTTGTGACTTTAAAAAACACTGTTAAAAAGGTACCCCAGTTTGTGACAGTCACCTTTTTGTTTGGATTATAAATCCAAAGGAATAAACATCAACGTCACCAGTGCCAAAAAGGCAAGTAATGTTTCACTTAGGTCAAAGAGGTAAAGTTGGATCGTATTATGTTTTTTAAATAAAAAGATCTAAAATAAAGCAAAATGCAGGATATGAGTTCAAGATAATGCCCCATTTCTTACACTTACTTCACTTAATGTTAAAATACTCATATCAATATGAATATCAGACAGGACACAACAAAGGTAAATTCTTTGTTCTGACTTTTGTTTTAACTTAATATTAGTATTGATTCATCCTCAAAAAAATCACTTCATAAGGGCTTTCTGCACTAAGAAATACCATCTAATCACAGTAGCACTTCGAAGTGCAGAGGAGCTGAATTACGAATGTTGGATATACAAACCCTAAACTGAAGCAGTGAACAATATCAATCAAATCCCAAACTACAGTGCAATCTCACTATTATGAGTCCCTATGGGACAGGAAAAAAGTTTGTTAAAAGAGGTTGATCACTGGAGTAGAATTAGGCAATCTGCTGTATCATAATAATGAAATAAAAGCAGTTCTTGCTGTTGGGATTGTTAAAAGGGGTTTATTATAAAATCAGGATCATCATAAATCAGGCTATGCTGCAACATGTCAGAAAGTAGACATGACATTTTTTGAGAGCAACAGTTTAAAGTAATTGATCTGTCCCCTCTTTTATATTATCACTAAAGTTTTAAAAACAGTCTTGGTAAGAATCTTTAACACAGACATTTCCAATTAACTGTAAGATCAATAAAATCTTTCTAGTAGTATACTTATGACCACATTTTCTGCTGCAGACAAAGAGTGCTTCTAATCCAATAGAATCTATGTACACTTATTCTTTTCCCCTTCGGTTTTCAAATTTTGAGTCTAGTAAAACCTACACTTCTTTCTGAGGTCACATTTAAAAAAAAAACCAAAACAAGGATTTCTACAGCAATACTTCTGAAGCATGCTATTTTTGGCTCACAATTAATCGTAGATATACATTCAATCAAGAGGTTGATTGTGGTCTCAGATGTACTAGTATCTTTGGAAAAGTTGCAGTGATTGCTCTTATATAACCAAGATTATGACCAAAGCATAAAATAACTAACTGCTAGATATGAAATGCTGGAGAATACAGAAAATGTAACAAGTCCTTGAAAATTACAATAAAAATAAAATGCATAAATACATACAGAGAAGGGTTCCATATAACATCCAGGTGCCTACCATAGCCAGGAAAAATAGAAACAAGATGAAATAATAATGGTTTCCAACACCTGTTTGAGACAAAAAAAAAAGACTTTCATTCTGCATCTTACCAGCATTAGTATTTTCCCCAAATTTAACAGGGATAGAAATACCATGAACTTCAAGTGTAAGAGTCACTGTGCTCAGTATATCTGACAAATCTGCTTTAACATTTTTCTCAACTTGCTTAAGCTAGTCACCCTAATTAAGTCATTGAAACTGCGTATGATATTGTTGACGAGGACTGGATCTACTACTTGGAGTCTGACATAAGCAAACACAGTTCTTTTAACTGGGTGAAAATCACTTATGTATCCCCAGTTCTGTTCTAGCTCATAATAATCTCCTTGGGATGATAGTTAACCTGCACTACTACTACTATTTCTGTTCTGCAGCATTATGAACACACATGTGAAAACACACAGGCTGTATTTTGGGCTTTGTAACTAATATAATTATTTTTCTTTAAATATTATAAAAAATGTTCACTTCTTTGAAACTTCACATCAGAATTAATTCAATCTTATAAGTAACTTGTAGACGTCCCAGAGCAAAAGATTTTAAGCATTTAAATTTCCCATTTGTACGTAAAATCATGGCTTTAAAGGTTATCCTCCATAGCAATATTATTTGTCACAGTTCTAGCCAGTGTGGTTCCCCATTAATTATAGTGTTTGGAAACCCTTGTGAGCTCAACAAACTTTAAGCTCCCTCAATGACTTCATTTCAGAGTATCCTTCAAAGAAGGACAGTATACAGTCCTCATGGGGACCAACCTCTTTGTGCTTCAACTGCAGATGATAACTAAATTGTGGCATTACATAGTCTATCGGTGTTTAATAAACATCCTGCAGCTCTTTCTATGCAAGGTATATTCTAAGCATGTTAAAACAAACTCACCTACACATTGGCCAGTCCATAGACAATGCTGGTCATATCTAGCTACGCATGCGTTGCAAATAAGGCAGTGCATGGATCTCAAAGGCTTTTTTATCTAGGTAAGGGTACAAGAGAAAAATACAATAACATACAGAAAACATAGAAACATTCACTGTCACTAAATTTCTGGCTCCTTTCAAAAACAAACAAACAAACAAAAAAAAACCTTGAAAAAAAAAAAGGATGAAATTATCTCTCGTTATAGAATAAGTTTTGCAACATTACATAAAGGACACAGTTATGCTTTAAGAAAAAACAAAACCAAAAAAACCCACAACACACAAAAAAAATAGATCTATATCAGTTTACAGGACCTGTAATTAAGGTTAAGGAACCAGAACCTGCATCCCTCATTCATGAGAAGTAATATTGAAGTCACACAGTAAAGGTAATGGTGGGGAGGGCACATGTAGACTTCAGGAAATTATGCACATAATACAGGGTGTATGAAAAAGGAGCAGAACTTAAACATGCAACATAACCTAGCTTTTATTAAAAAGAAATCATCAAAACTTCACTTACAAGACATGATGTGCAAAATGTTCTGAAGTCCAAGCAGCCAGCTTCTGCAAGAGTAACAATACTCTGAAAGACAAGTTATTTTACAATTGCATTTATCTAATGATTTTTCAGGGGCATAAGGATGGTTAGTCTGTTAATAAATACATTGAAGATGAAGAGTATTTCTAAGCACCAAACAACTTTGTTACTGAAAATATGCAGCCAGAACTTTAATGTTTGCTTGCTTCTTACATTTGATAGAGGACAGGCTTATAGAAAGGAACAACAGACAGAGACCTATGTAGTCTTCCAAAATCACTCCCATCCATGCAACAAGCTATCTTTCTTTCTCTCTCTTTTTTTTTTTTTGCGGTTGTGGGGGAGTGTGGAGTGACATGTCCACAATAATTCAAATCATATAACATAGTTCAAAATCATACAAATAGTTCATACCCTACAGCATGGAGTAATACTCAAGCCAGTCTCATTTTCCATGAAGTACTGCTCACACGATCAGTAGTACTTCTGGACAAATAATAATTTATGTGGCAGCCCATACAATTAACATGAGTGATCATTAAGTGAAAAGCTGGAAGTTCCCTGTTAATTGATGGCCACCTCTTGCTCTAAATACTATTTGGTAAGGCTGCCCTAATACTTTTCCCAGTTTTCCAAAACATACAATAGGAAATCACGATACTGCATGATAACCAGAACCTCAAAGTCACCCAAGCATTATGAGTAGATGCATAAACATGCATAACAAAATTACAAACAATGCCACATGACACAATGAATCATGGCTGGCGGACCAAATTCTATGCTAATTTTTACTACAGACAAGTTCAGTGATATTTTATAGTAGGCAGGCTTGTATACAATTTGGCTCTCTCAACTTTTAGACAGACAACATACATGAGAAGAAAATTGGGAGGAATGTTTAAAAAGCAACAACTGAAACTTTACAGTGTATGAAAACATGGACAAGCATGAGTTGCAATTTCAGGTACTAAAAGTTAAAATGATTATAAAGAGTTAAAGTAAAAACATATCACTGTTGACTGTTTTTGAACAAAAACAAATAGAAAGGATAAATGAGCAAAAATGCATTGTATTATGTAGCATTTTTATGAAGGTAAAAATACCTTTTTTCTTTCTTCTTCTGAAGCCTTTATGAATCCAGGATCAGTTTTCCAAGTTTTGTAGAAGTAATAGAGAAAACCAAATATGCTGAGGACAAAAAACCACTGAAAAACTGTGTCTATTAAATGTACAGTTCAAGTTAAGGAATATACTTTTTGTATCAAGTATTACAAAAAAAATATTAATATAAAACTTTAAACTTGCATTACTTAACTGTAGTTTTACAAATTATGACACTGAATGAAAAACAGATGGATTTTATTCTTAGTAGTAGTGTATTCTTTGTATTCCACAGCATGTCACTTAGCTATTGTGCCCAATACAGTTCTAGATATGTATCTTTTCATCATCAGTAGACATATGTTTACTTAAAGATCAAAGTTCTCAATTTCCACTTCTGATCCTGGACAATATAAACCTCTAGTATAATTTGGTGTGTTTTTCTCCCCAGTGGCTGACTAAAATAATAGTAATATTATCAGGTAAATATAAGATTATACAACATATATAGACAGGTATACAGAGTGAAGGTACAGTATTGCTTACATATAGATATTCACTCCACTATTTTCTTGTACATAAAGCCTGACATCTATCAGAATACTTACACAATTAGTACAAACTTTTTACACTCTGGTATTGTAAGCATTTGTTAACAGTTTGAAAAAAAACAAGAAACAAAAAAAGCAGCATCTGAAAACAAACTAAGTTAGGACTGGAATCTTTCAGTGTTTCAGAATCATTTAATACTTATACTTCAAAGGCCTTTTTTTGTAAATTGGAAATAACTGACATAATCTATAACTAAAATCAAATGACAAAATATCAGTTCTGTGTATTCCAAATGTTATCTTATCCATATCTCAAACCAAGTGTAAGTTATAATAAAAATAAAGGTTCTTGCGATTTCAACATAAACCAGTATGATGGTACCTTTCTCTATGAATACTAGTAATACTGTGCATGCGTTTCTGCTGTTTTGAAGATCTCAGGGAGCAAATCTATGGACTAAGTTTGTGGACAAAGTCTATGGGCAGTTACAGAAAGGAAATATGTGCAAACATAGTGAAGTGGGGAGAAAAAAAAAAAGGTAATGACCTACTTGCTCATATTGTTTCAAGGAATACTTGGGGCTTCTTGAGTTTGTTTTGTTCAAAGTTTCTAAAACGTGGAAAAAACTGCCCAGTTCAAGGTCTTAATTTTTTTCAGTCTGGAAACAAAAAAGGAGCTCAGTGATATTTTATAAACCACTGAAAGATATATTTTTTAAATGAAACCAAAACCCTAAACTCCATATTTACACACTGCAATAACAAATAATTTACTTATGATTGAAACAAATATATGCATGAACTTCCAACTGGAATATCTCCAGGCAATTCACAGAAATTAATCCTGATAACTGTATTAAGGAAATCTCATTAGAAACAATACAAAAGAAAATGCCACTTAAGGGATGAAGTAATTGAAAATGAAATGCTACTTAGTGTAGGAATACTTCAATGCTGATTTAATACAAAAATTATTTTCAATTACAAATATCTCCCTAACACCTTTTTTGAAAGATCCATTTATAAAATGAAAAAGTAAAGCACTCTGTAGCAACAAAGCAGCGACGGGCAAATGAGTGCAACATTTGTATATCAGTTTATACACGTCAATCAATCCACTGCCTTCTCAAAGCATTTTAAGTATCATTATGGAGAAGTCTGTAGTTAGTGTACAACACAGAACATGCACTTCAACCCTAAACATACATGAAGATAGGAAACCTGCCTGGTTTTTAAAAAGCTACAACCACAGCATGTTATTTGTTGAATTAACCTCATTTCAGGAGCGGGAAGCATTACACATTTTTATTTTTAGAGTCAAGAATTTATTGGACCAATGGCATGACTGGGATAGACTTGGACACGTTTTTGAATGTACTATATTCTTGTTTGGGCCCTGAAACAATGAACTGCTTAAACCTGTGCCTGCCACTGCTCAGCATGACCAGAATAGGAAAGGTTAAGCACTTATCCTGCTGACATTTGCTTATTATCCATCCTATGGATTTCCAAGGGATAACTCCTAGGCACAGTCCTTCAAAAACCTTATGCTTATTTTACTTGTGCTAGTGTTGGAGTGAAGTTGTAGTCCTAATGGTCCGGGCAACAAGTGAGGGGCAAGGATATTTTCAGTTTCATAGTTTGTAGGGTCGTAAGGGACTTGAGCAGATCATCTAGTCCGACCCCCTGCCATGGCAGGAAAGAATACTGGGGTGAAACGACCCCAGCAAGGTGATTGTCTAGCCTTGTCTTAAAGACCCCCAGGGTAGGAGCCAGCACCACTTCTCTTGGAAGTTGGTTCTAGATCCTAGCAGGGTGATATCTTTTACAGGGCCAACTGCAAGGCTGAGAGAGATTTTAGATAAGCTTTTGAGCACAAAGTACTCTTTTTTTAGGTCACCTCCTCAGGGCATAGTGTATTCCTAAGAAAAGGTCACTCAAAGAAGAGTACTTTGTGCATAAAAGCTAGTCTAAAATCTCTCTTGATCATGCAGGCCGTCCAATAAAATATCATCCCACCAAAAATATCCTTGCTTCTCACCTGTTTCATTTGACATTTCACAGGAAATCATTCTACTTCTCTTTGCATAAAGGATATCAGGCAGGAACCAGACAAACCAGGTCGTGGACATCCAAAATATGGAACTTAGCATAAATATTGCTGGTAAGTGTTTTAGGTTCTTGAACCCCAGGAAGCGCCTGAAAGAAAATATTAAAAGGTATGCTTCTATTATAGGAAAATATATTTTTCTAATGATAATATACAATTCTCTTCTAAGCTACTGAAGAATCATTAAAAAACTTGACGCAGGCACATACTGAGCACTTCCTCACATGCTCTGTGGCAGGGGTGGGGCATACTTTAATTAGCATGCCTCCAACAGCTGCTTTAATTAAAGCATCACAGTTTCTCACATATCAATATTCCTGCACTTCAAAATGGTGGCAGGGGCACTTGAACTATAGCTCATTGAATGAGGTTTAATTCAAGTGTCCCTGCTGCCATTCTGAAGTGCAGAGATGCTAATACATGAGATGTGGGAGGCTGCTGGAGGACAGTAATTGCCATGCTCCAGCAGACTCGATTAATCTATTAATTGAGTCTGCTCCAATGCACTGCAATGACAGCACAGGAGCAGCCTCTGCACTTGTGTACAGACATCCACTGAGCTTCCATTTAAAATGAATTTGAAACTGCAGCTCAAAAAGACACTGTGGCCAAGCACACTGGTACATAACCACAATGATGTTCTATGATGGCAGGCTCTGTTCCATTCTAATGCGTGATGTCAAAATTAGGTTGGTTATTTTTATTGATGATGAATGTAACATTGTGTCAAGAAAATACAGATTGTACACAAGGGCAGTACCAGCATCATTTCAACAAACACTAGCTATAAGGCAAGTGACCTATAAGCTGGAAAATAATTTTGGCTGGGGCTGTGGAAGGAGTTCTGAGGGATCTTCTATTGGTGGTCTGAAAGCATAGAGGGAAAAAGTTAGGCTAATTTGCATGTCCAAAAATATCAACAGATGAGGTAGGCATCATGAAGCAAGAACTCAGCCTGTGGTAGATTAGATCCTCAACAGTATTTTAATTTTAATGTAATTAAAATGTTCTGCTTCAATTTAAATATATTTAAAGACTTTTTCTGTAACATTTATGGTAAATAATGTTTTGAAAGGTATACCTTTCTTAACTTCTTTAATCATTCTGATAAAGAATTTTGATAAACATAAGGAAATTAGTTATTTTTAACCAGTTAACTTAAAAGCTAAACATGAACCTGTGAGGCGCTCTCAAGAGAATAGTGTACAAGATATATATATAAAAGCATTTGCAATATAAATATAGGCACAGAAAAGGTAAATGCACAAACCTTACAAACAGAGTCATCGCCAAAAACAGAATGACAAGCAGACTTCCCTTCAAAAGCCATGAATCAGAATTTAAGTCCAGGATATATCCTACAGCCCACACCAGTGTCAAGCAAGACACCAACATCAGGTATACCTATCAAAGGTGATTATTGTAGTGATAATGTATATAACATACTGTATTAAACAAAATGCCAAACAATGTAAAACAACAAAAATAATTTCAACAAATTATTGTGAGATCCAAAGTGGAAATACAATTCTCTGAGGAGATAACCACCATACTGCATTCTGTACCAAAGTTTCTTTCTCTAACAGCAGTCTCTTTCTTAAACATAATCAGGAACAGTATTAGGAAATACATGACTTAACTTCTTAAGTAAACTGTTCATCAGCTGAAATACGTTACTACTTCCAGTGGTTTCTCTTAAAATAACTGTATATCACCAGAAATGTGACTCTACTATTTTTCTTATGAATACCGGCTACACATAAAACAAATAAAAAGGATCTCTCCAGCTCCTTACCAACAACATCAGTGAAAAATGGCCAAAAATCTTCCTTGAAGAAAGATAACAGAATTTCAACAAAATTTAACTCCACACTGTTCATTTCAGTGAAATGTGAATACAAACTTCTGAAACCATTTTTACAGAAACTGAATAAAGACTCTACAAAATCATTTGAGTTTTCTTCAGTGTGCAGTGATTTAAGTCTTCTTTTAGTTCAGCAGCTCACTAAAAATAAGGGTGCCTATAGATATGCTTGTTTGCCTTCTAAATTAAAACACGTCAGAGCAGACTATTAATTGAGTCTGCCCTGCATTCTACTTAGAACACTCCAGCGTCACCTCATCATCACATGTATTAAGCCCTTGCACATTTTAAAATGGCCAAGGGGGATGCTTTATCCAAACCTCGTTGAATGAGCTTCAGATAACGCAACCCATGGCTGTTTTGAAATGCACAGGGCCTAAATACACATATTAATTAGAGCGGCTTTCAGGGGACTGCTTTCATTAAAACTGCCCCCACCCCCAAACATACGTCTAGGCAGCCTAAGAGCCTGACTCCAGGAAGTCCAACATTCACTTGCTATGTAAATCTGTTTATCTGAAAAATATTTACATACTGGCACAACAAGTCCTGGAGAACAAGTCTTATTAGAAATAAGAGTGCAGAACCATTATACAAGTATTCAGACAAGGAAGTGACCAACACTACTAAGGAAAGCTCCTTAAAAGCAGCCTTATGCTCCCAGGGGGCACGTCTACATGTGTGAGTTAATGCGCAGCAGCCTATTTTACTGTGCATTATAGTGTCACATAAAAAACTGCAATCACACTAATGCGCAGGAAAATAGCCTACTTCACATTAAGTGTCACTTTAAAAATGCGCACTTTCGGTACTACACATTAGGGCAACCTAATGCAAATTTATTTAGTACCTCATATTGGAGGTACTAAATTTAATATGCATTAGGAAAAGTGTATTAATGAACATGTAGACACACCCAGGGAATAGGAAAGTCTGACTCCTTCAAGGACTCTTGCTGAATGCCTAGACTGCTAAGGCCCACTCAACAAGCATTTGTCATTTAAAAACTTAGGCCTCAGTGCCTAACATATGCCCAGCATCGGACCCATCTATTAAAAAATATCCGCTGTTATCTGTATATCACAAATCGGTTCCGTATGACTATACCTCATATTTTTCTAATGTCCTGAGTAATCTGGACTTTGTTTTGGTTCTCATTTTTTCTTCTTGAGTTAGCATATGGATAATTAAGTGATTCTGAGTCTGATGAGCAAGGTCAAGTGGTGTCTCTCCCTTAAAGAAAAAACAATATTATTTTTCTTAATATGTGTGTATTTAAATAACTGTCTTGAGAAAAGAGAAGCAAAGAAAAGAATAATTTATTAATACATTATTTTAGAGCTGATTTGTTTTGCCAATATTATTACAGAAGTACAACATGACTACGTCAATCACAGTTTCTCCTAGCTGTACATACTATTTTTCAGTGCTAACAAATCTGAATGAGAAGCTATACACTGAAATACCAAAGAAATACCATAACTTGAAGTTCTGGCAAAGTCAGATGTACAAAGTATGAGAGTGCCAAACAGAAAAGGCCAGGTAAGTGAAGTATAAAAAGGACAGTATTCTAGGACTCTTATATGATAATAAAAGATGAAATAGCTTGATCTATGGATCTTAATAACCACATAACATGCACAAATATTCAGTCTCAAAATTTATGCTTTGCAACATTTACTAAACTTACATGTCAATGCTAATTTAAACAAGCATTATGACCAAGATTTTCAGAAGTGACTAGTGATTTCTGGTCTCCATCTTGGGACATCTTGAAGGGATTGGGTTTTGTAACAGGGGATCCTTGCTCTGTTACTAGGAGAACAAAACTTGCAAAGGCCCTTAGAAGTAGTATCTTTGTGGCCTGAGGGGGTAATTATTCAGGAAAAGGAAGTACAGTAGGGAAGCTGGACAAGAATGCCACCAGAGAGAAGCCCCCAGGAGGCAAACAGCAAAAAGGGAAAGAAAGACAGAGCACCTGCAATCACCACCAGCCCTGCCACAGGTGAACTGAACCTAAGCAGAGTCTCCAGCCCAGCTGGCAGGACTGAAGGGACTAATGAAAAATCCCTGTGCTCAGGCCAAGCAATAGGACTGGCTAGCTAAAAGGGGAGAGATTTACTTGTATAAGAGGCTGGTTCTCAGGTTAATAAGGTCATCCTACCCCTGGCTGGGGAAGGATGAGGTATTCTTTGGCAGGCTGCTTTAGTGTGTGGCATCAAGGTAAAGTAAGCCCTGGCATGCAAGGGTGAAAAAGTCTCTTTCAATTTCTGAGCTGACCTAGAATGTGGATGATCTGCATTTGTACAGTTCTCTTGCTTTGTGAGTACTTGGCTGAGCTGTGCATTTTTTCCCTTGTGGTCAGGTTAGTAACAACTGGAAGACTGGGAGCCTCTCTGAGAGGAGGCTAGGAGGCTGTGTTGTGAGTGCCTTAAACTATGGAGAGGTTCTGTCCCATCCTAAAGCTAGAGGGACAGCAGTAGGGGAATGAGCACTGGGAGGGCACAGTGAGGCCAAGAAGCCAGAGAGAAGAGAATGGGCATTGTGAGGGCTGGGGAGGCTGAGAGACCAAGAGGGTTTAACCCCTGTGAGGCCAGAGAAGCAGAAGTTAGCTTGGCAAGAGCCCACTAGACAGAACAGATGTGTGGGGCCAGGGTACCTAGATGGAACTTAAGTTGTGGTTTAAAGCCCCAGCAGGGCAGCTGCTGCTGAGAATCCAAGGCCAGAATAAGGGGGCCTGGGCTAAAACCAAAGCAAACAGCCCAAACCCCACAGGACTGATGCCTAGACAGATGAGACCTACTGAGCCAGGCAGCTCTAAGATTACAGCAGACTGACACCCATGAGACATGGCTGCAGCTATGGGGGATGCTGCAATTAAAACCCTAAGGCAACTTAACATCAGTTGGGCCAGTTTAACACCAGTAGCTCAGATTAGTTAAGCCCGCTAAAATTTTGCAATATTAATAAAGTAAGCTTGAATCAAGGCACCACAGTAAAAATACCATTCCAGGGCTCTGGATGCCTCCTACAGGACTATTTATTACATCCAGGTGTGGCAGGAAAGACATCAGGTGGTGGTATAGAGAAGCTGGAGTGAGGCAGGCTAGGCCAGCTACTAAGGGCACTGCTTCTGCCCCCCAGGACTAGGCCTGTCACAAGTTCACAGATGTTCAGAACTTTCTGAAGCCAAGTCCCTTTAAGAGTCTCGCTAAGTATACAGAAACCACTAGCCACTCTTGAAAATACTGGCCTAGCTACCTAACCTCAACAGCACTCCTGTACAATAAGTAACATCATCCACAAATGATCAATACGGAAACAAAGGCAGAAATCCTAATCCTGCAGGCCTGCCTGCAGTAAAAGTACATGGATACTCACTGAAGTAACACAGCAAAAATGTGTGCATCCAAACTGTAACACAAGAAGTTCCCATCTCAATTCTAGAAAAACTAAGCAAGAATGCCAGTACTGATGTCTATATGCCATTCTGCCTTCTATTAAAAAGGACATCAAAGTTTTAATGGTTTTCAACAGCAGAGGACAAAGCCTTAGGATTAACTTCCCATGACTGCACCACATAGAATGAAGTGTAACGGGGAAAAATTAAAACTGTACCTTGACATTTTTTATGTCTATGCTAGTTCCAGCCTCTAAGAGCAAATCTATAGCATCAACATTTCCTGCTATAACCGCCCAATGCAGTGCAGTATTCCTCTGGACTTTGTCTACAGCATTGAGAGAAGGATTAAACTGTAGAAGAAATCTCGTAGGTTCTGGTCTAGGAGAAAAAGAAAAACAAACACAAGTTACAAATCAACTGGGGGGGGCGAAAAAAGGGGAAGATATTTTTTCCCAAAAAAATCTTTAAAAAACTGAACACCACAACAGCAACATTGTGTTTCCATCATCATTTTATAGATGGGTGGAGAAAGACAGCCTGGTGAGGCTGCTCAGCAGTACATACTCTGTCAGCAGTAGAGCACAGATTTTAGTTTAGAACTGCTCAGTGCTTATTTCTGTATACTGTGCTGCCTCACTGTTGGTAAGCTAATGAGTTATGAGTGTAGTTTATAACTGTACCTTATGAACTGTGCACTAAGGTTCTAGTTTTTCTTTTCTCTACCCACGTTACTTACTGGGGTTCATGCAGATGGCTTAAAGCTGCTATTAGTATCTGAAAACCAGCTGGCTGCAACATCAATGCACTCACACCAATACTTAGTACTTTCCCTACAGAAGGGAACTGGTTCCTTCCTTGTTTACTACAACCAACCTCACTCATTAATCTGTGAAATTTGGCATCTGCAGATGTACTAGAACTGGTACATTTACTTGTTATTTTAAAGGTACATTTTCATGAAAATTAGCCCCATGCCTTACATGGAAGCAGACAGGCTAATAATTATTTTAGTAATACCTGACACGTACCCAATTATTTTGAATGCTGATAGCATAAGAGGTGTCTGTCCGTTGACATCTGTTGAATCTACACTCTAGGCATAAAAAGATATATTCCGATTACTCAAGGGTTCAGGAAATAAAGATATCCTGTCAGACTCTCAGATGGTGGAAATAACCCTAAGAGAGTTAGAAGTGAGATCATTTACATGAGCTGAGAATCTACCACTCCGGTTAGCAGGAATCTCTTTGCTCTTTCCTAGTTCCTTTCAGCACATGCCAGTAGATTCAACAGGGATAATTTAAGACAAGGCTGTCCAACTGATGGTCCATAAGATGCATGTGGCATGTGAGGAGTTAATATCTTACCCAGCCATGGCTCCCCCCCATCACTTCAGTTGCAATGGCAGTCTGAGCACCAGGGCTCTGTCCTCCTCCCATTGCTGCTATATTTCTGCCTTTGCCCCAGGAGGTGAAGCACTACAACAGCATGAGGACCTGAGGGTCAGTAAGGGGTGACACTGGGGTGGGGCTGTGCACTGCAGCAGGGGGGTGCAGAGTGGGGTGGGGAAGGAAGGATGGTGCTTGCAGCTATGGGAGAGAGCCCAGGGAGTGTTTATATGGCACACCTGGGATGTGGCCCCACAGGGCTTAGAACTTGGACAGCCCTGATTTAAAAGAACAGTCTTGATTTAGCCCTTTAGTCTTTCTAGATACTGCTGTTAATTAGAAACAGTCTTGCTTCTTCCTCCACATATACAGGTGGGTCAACTAAAACTACTAGTTCCTACTACTTGTGATTTTTATTTCACATTTTATTTCGCATATGTAAATACATTACAAGACAGACTGAGTCCAAGGGAAATTTTTACCTCAATGAACTAAATGGGAAAAGCTTTATACTTATGTTCTGACATACACTATCTACAGCTACTCTAGAGGTAATAATTATTATTCTGTTATAATGGGCTCTAGGATAGTGTGAATTATTTTCATTAGATTTTAAAATCTTAAAACAAAGCATTTTTTGAGAAGACAAAGACCCTGATGCTGCAAGCTGTCACCTACATGCATGCTTTTATTCAAATAATATTATTAAGGGTGAATCAAAGTAACAACATACTGTCAGGTCTACAATCTAAGTTTTCCAGGCAGTCAAGGTATCACTGCTAAGCTCATTGGTATACACTATATTTAGCTGACTCTAATATGAGGTTCCCCTCCTCCGCTGTTTAACATGGGTGAAAGGGGGTGGAGAAAGCCCTCTTCTTAAAACAGTATGAGTGGGGAAGGGCACATGGCTGCTGTGGCTTGGGCAGCTCCAACCTGGGGATGGAGCTGAAGCCACAGTCACACTGCCTGCAATCCTACCCCAACCCCACTACTCTGCACCCCACCATCTCCCCCCTGCAGCCTTTGCTCTCTTGCCTGTCCCTCTCTTTCCCCTTCACCTTTACTGTGTGCTGGCAGGCTCCAGTCATGCTGCATCCTGGGGCACTGAGTACAGCCCCAGCCCAGCCCCACAGTAGTAGCACACAGCCTGCATGGTTGCTATGGGGGCTGGGCTGGAGGCCCTGAAGCTAAAACAGGGATGGAACCTCCTGGCCTGGAGCAAGGTTGTGGGGGAGGGGCAGGAGCAGAAGCGGCAGGGGGGTAGGTACATGTAAGGGGAAAACTTGACCTTCCCATGCCCCATACTTTTGCCCCCTGCCTAGGGCTAGGGGGTAGATTAAAGACAACCCCCAATAATTGGACTTTACACTTGGAAACTTATAACAAATTTTATACATTTTCCATGTACAGAATCTAATTATTGTGGGGGTTGTCTTAAATTCAGGGTTGTCTTAGATTTGAGTAAATATGGTAGTTATCCAAAAAGAGTTCTACTTGGCACATATTCTACAGTCTTGCTGTTGCCCTTAAATTGAGCATGCCACAGATACCAGAGGCATGACTGAATATATGGCTTTGGAAAATACTGAAAGATAGAGGCTCAGTTGAACCATTTTTAACAGAGGTATCAAACTCATTTAGGCTCATGAAACAGATGAATCGTATGAAGCAGAGGCTGATATAGGGGGAACAGAGGCTGTGCAGGGAGCAGGACCCTGCATGTGGGTCTCAGACTAGCTAGAACAGGTACCACACGCAGCAGAGACTTGGAGCTGCCAGAGTGGGTGCCAGGTGCAGCATGATTGCTGCTCTGGCTGGACTGCACTGATTGCAATGCCCATTTCAGCAGCTCCAGGATCTGCTCCGTCTCCAGTTTAGGTGTATTGCGGGGGGGGCCCTGTGTGGGTCTGACCAGAGGCAGCACTGCGAGCTGGATGGCAGGGCTCCAGAGGCTGGATCCAGCCTGTATGTTTGACATCCCTGAGTTAAAAACTTTCACTAATGATCAATACTTGCTTGAGTTAGAATACAGCAGGGGTGGGCAAAGTCTGGCCCATGGGCCAGATCCAGTCAGTAGTGGACTCAATTTCCAAGTGGCCCCTGCCTGTGTAACTGGGGCTGCTTTTCATGGAGACCCTAGCAGCAGCTGTGCTGTGATAGTGCAGGTCCTGGGGTTCGGTGGAGGAGGAAACCAGCCCCAGCAGCAGTGTTAACCCCTTCCTGGTGTGGGTGCTGTCCTGCGCTGTGGGCAAGAGCAAGCCAGGCTCAGCTACTGCAACTTGTGTTGCCCCCTCCACCCAAGTCCACCTCTCCCTGCTAGCAGGGTACATGGTAGGGTGCAGAGCTGCTCTGGAGCCTGCCTGGGATCTGCCACCATGACAATGAGGAGTTCAGAGCCAGGGTGGAGTTGAGATCTGCAGCCTGCATGCCTTGGGCAGGGGCATGTAGGCACCAGACTGCAGCTCTGCCCTCGCTCTGGACCACGCTGTCACCGCCATAAGATGCCATCTGGGCTCCGGGAGCAGCTCTACCCTGCCAGTACTGCCCCAGCCATGTGGGTAGGCCTCCTTGGAAATGGAATCTGGCTACCAGCTAGATCCACCATTTTGCCCACCCCTGGAATACAGTATTTCATTCTTAAATTAATGTGTGATGCCAAGTTATGTTTTCAGCAATTGAGTTTTTAAAGACCAAGTATAATTGATGTAGTACTCAGAACTGCAAAATGCTGTACAGGATTATTTAATACCTTTGATTTCAACAGATATAAACAGGAAGTTTTAAAACAAACAAACAAGAAAAGTTATTAAGCAGCTAAAATTAGATCATAACTTGTTCAAGGCAAGCCTGACATTTTCATTTAAAAACAAAACAACAGACATCAGCTACAAAAATAAATACATGTGTATGTATAATATATAATTAGTAGATAGAAGCCCTGCTCTTATTCAAAGCAGCATGTCCTACCATAGTTCCTGCTCAATTCTGTCCTGTTTCTGCTTTTCTTTTTTGCTCTTCTGTATCTGCATGTGTGTGCACATGCATGCACACACACGAGGATATGCAGTGTGCACAGTAAATAGAAAACTTACCTGCCCTTTCGATATGAGATAAGCTATTATAGGCATATGCTGAAAGAGCACTGCTAAATGAATGCTACTGAATCCTTCTCCATCAATGAGGCTGGGATCTGCTCCACATTTTAACAACAGTATGACCATAGATAAGTGACCTTGTCTGTAAAGAGATATGAAATCGTTGTTAGAAACCTTTAATAAGTACAGATGGTTATGAATGCATTTTTTACAAATTTATATTAAAATCATCTTTGAAATGATTAACCATCAAATAACTTGGAAAACCTTGGAGTGAGCCTGAGGTTCATAAAGTGAACCTTCATCATTTTAACTTTGACTATATTCTAAAAGTACACTTAACTAAGGAACAAACTTAACTTTTGGGGAGAAGTCTGAAATGTCTCCTAAGAATTTACTTTGCTGGAGGTATAGGAACCAGCATTTTCATTTCTACTGTTATCTTTGTAAAATACACAAATAAACCTCCACTGTTTAATTCAATGATCTGTATATCTCTGTTTTTAAAAATTAATTAATATTGCATTGTCATTAACATACTTGTTGCATCTATGGAAAATTTAAGTTTGGGAATTTAAAGCAGATTCCTATATGGGAGGGCAGAGTTGAGGACAAACATACACATGAAAGCTACCATCCTATTTGTATCTCCATAAAACAAATATAAATACTAACTAAATTTAAGATTTCACAGACATTAGGGCTGCTAGCATCTATACAAAAATGCACCAACAAATTAACTTTTAGTAGCACCTTACCTAATGGCCCAATGAAGCGGAGTGGAATTTAAATCTCCACCTAGCTGATCCACTACTGAACCTTTGGAAATATAAAACCTGTATAATAGCAATAAAATAAGACAAATGAGAAGAGAGGGAAAAACAAGAGAAAAGACTGTTCTAGTAGTTACTTTTTTTGTTATAAAGATACTTTCACATGGAAGATGCATAGTTAGGAATATTTTACTATAATGAGACCAACTGGCGGCTACAGGAATGGTGCTTCGAGGAGGGCTTTGGCTTCCTCAGCCATGACCGGCACATCATGACAAGAGACATGCTAGGATGGGATGGGCTCCACCTTTCCCCTAAAGGTAAGCATGTGTTCTCTTCTAGGTTGGCAGACCTCCTCCGGCGGGCTTTAAACTAGGCTCACTGGGGAAAGGGGAAGATGAGGGCGGAGGAAACATCAGACTGCCAGACCAAACAGCACCCACAACTACAGCCCAGCCCAGACCAACGAGCGAAGTGAATACACAGGTAAGAGATAGGGGCCAGGGTAACACTGGGGCTAGGGGGTTGGTACACACACCCACAGAAGGCCTCAAATGCCTCTACACAAACGCTCGTAGTATGGGTAACAAGCAGGAGGAACTCACCCTCCTGCTGGATGACACCAGCCCGGACATAGTGGGGATCACTGAAACGTGGTGGGACGCAACGCATGATTGGGTGGTGAATGTCAAGGGCTATAGGCTGTACAGGAGGGATGGGATAGGAAAGAGAGGTGGGGGCGTGGCACTCTATATTAAGGAGGAATACACATCCTCGTCAATTAGCAAGGAGTCAGGAGAGGGGCACTCTGATGTGCTTTGGGTTAGAGTACAAGGCAGTCGAGGGGAAAGAGACTTAACGGTGGGAGTCTACTACAGACCTCCCAACCAGGGAGAAGAGCTTGACCAGGAATTCTTGGGTCAGCTCACAGAGGTAGTGAAGGCTAAGGATGTGGTAGTCATGGGGGACCTGAACTTCCCAGACATCTGCTGGGAAGAACGGTCAGCCAGGTCTGAACGCTCACGTAGGTTCTTGGCCAGAGTGCAGGACCTCCATCTAACCCAGGAGGTGCACAGCCCCACCAGGGGAGATGCCTTGTTGGACCTAGTGCTGGCCACGGGTGATGACCTGGTGAGGGGGCTGCGGGTGCTCGACCACCTGGGCAACAGCGATCATCGCCTGCTGGAATTCACCATCCAGCGCAAGGTGGCAAAGGCATGCAGTAAGGCAGCGGCCCTAGATTTTAGGAGGGCAAACTTCAACGAGCTAAGGAGGATAGCTGGAGAAGCGCTGAGGTCCCGGAGGGGAGGGGAGCCAGGTGTCCAAGGAGAGTGGTCATTCCTTAAGGAGACAATCCTCCAAGCCCAAAGGAAGGTAATCCCAACGAGGATCAAAGGGAGCAGGAGAGCACATAAGCCTCCGTGGCTCAACCAAAAGCATCCGGGAATGTCTCCTTGCTAAAAAGGAGGCTTACACCCAATGGAAAGAAGGGGTCATCACCAGGCAGGACTATTCTGTAGTTGCTCGGGGATGTAGGGGGGTAGTTAGGAAGGCCAAGGCAGAGATGGAACTGGGACTAGCTTCCCAGGTTAAGGACAATAAGAAGTCCTTTTTTAAATACATAGGGGGTAAAAAGAAGGTCCCGGGTAAGGTGGGGCCCTTGCAGGACACGATGGGAAACTTGGTCGTCACACCAGATGGCAAAGCTAACATGTTCAACAATTTCTTCACCTCCGTCTTCCTAAGTAGGGACCAGAACAGCCACCCCCCTGCTGGGCCCCCCTTGGGCCCTGGGGGAGGCACACCTGGGCCATGGGTTAGTGAGGATTTAGTTAGGGAGCTTCTGGAGGGGTTGGATGTATTCAAGTCAGCCGGCCCAGATGATCTCCACCCTAGAGTTCTAAAGGAACTGGCCAAGGTAACTGCAAGTCCCCTGGCATGGCTTTACGAGCACACGTGGTGCTTTGGTGAGGTACCGGAGGACTAGAAGAAGGCCAACGTGGTCCCCATCTTCAAAAAAGGCAGGAAGGAGGACCTGGGAAACTATAGGCTGGTTAGTCTTACCTCGATCCTAGGCAAGCTGTTTGAGAAAATTATGCTGGCACACATCCAGGAGGGGCCAGCAGGGGACTGCATGCTTAGGGGCAACCAACACAGGTTCATCAGTGGCAGGTCTTGTCAGACCAACCTGGTGGCCTTTTACGATCAGATCACCAGATCATTAGATGCAGGGGTAGCAGTGGATATAGTCTTCCTGGACTTCCAGAAGGCTTTCGACACTGTCTCTCACCCCGTTCTCATTAAGAAACCGGGGGGCTGTGGTGAAGACACCCACACAGTCAAATGGGTCGCCAACTGGCTGGAGGGCCGCACCCAGAGGGTGGTAGTGGATGGGTCCTTCTCAACCTGGAAGGACGTGGGCAGTGGGCTTCCGCAGGGCTCGGTCCTCGGGCCCGCGCTGTTCAACATCTTCATCAGTGATTTGGACGAGGGGGTAAAAAGCACCCTGTTGAAATTTGCTGATAACACTAAGATGTGGGGGTACGTGGGCACACTAGAAGGAAGCAACAGGCTACAATCAGACCTAGACAGGTTACAGGGGTGGGTGGACGAGAATAGGATGGGTTTCAACACAGACAAGTGCAAGGTGATGCACCTTGGGAGGAATAACCGGCACCACACCTACAGGTTAGGGAACTCCCCTCTTGTCAGCACGGAGGCGGAAAAGGATCTGGGGGTCATCATTGACTCCAAGATGAACATGGGCTGGCAATGTGGAGAGGCAGTTAGGAAGGCCAACTGCACCTTGTCATGCATCCACAGATGCATCTCGAGCAGGTCCAAAGAGGTGATCCTCCCCCTCTATGCGGCACTGGTCAGGCTGCAGCTGGAGTACTGTGTCCAGTTCTGGGCGCCACACTTCAAGAGGGATGTCGACAGCATGGAGGGGGTCCAGAGGAGGGCCACTCGTATGATCAGGGCAGGTCCTATGAGGAGAGGCTACGGGACCTGAACCTGTTCAGCCTCCAAAAGAGAAGGCTGAGGGGGGATCTCGTGTCCTGTTATAAACTAGTCAGGGGGGATCAGCAGGCATTGGGGGAGTCACTGTTCCCCCGAGCACCGCCAGGAGTGACCAGGAATAACGGTCACAAGCTGGCAGAGGGTAGGTTTAGGTTAGATATCAGGAGGCGCTACTTCACGGTCAGGGCGGCTAGGGTCTGGAACCAACTTCCAAGAGGAAGTTAGATGAACATCTTGCTGGGGTCGAACTAGATGATCTGCTCAGGTCCCTTCTGACCCTAGAAACTATGAAACTATGAATACAATTTTGAGAAGGTGCCAAATTAAAAAATATGGTAACTACTAAAGCATTTCTAGTGTTAAGAATTATACTAGTGACATTTGCATGTCATGTAAATTCAGTTCTAATCTAACTAGCTCTCCAAATTATAAATCTGCTTCCATGGAAACAATTATTGAACTAGTCTCTGTTCACTCCTATGTAAAGAATATGGACCTGCTAAATATATTTACTAAGTGAGACTATGTATCATATGAGCAGATTCCTACACTTGTAGGGAGCCTCAGCTAAACTCAATTGCAGTCCACCTGCAACATCAGGTACTTTGCAATACCAAAAGGAAAGACATAAATATTCAAATCCCACTCAACATATTAGACTGCTAATACCCTCCAGTCCCACAGATTCAGCAGGATTAGTACCCAAGATATGAAATCCATATTCGAACCTGCACACTACTGTTTGATTTTACTGTTTAAAGAGATGTGGTTCCAACTACCCCCTCTTTCCTTGCTACTCCAGGGAAGTACCTTGAGGTCCAAGAAAGTAGGATACTGCAGATGGAATTTCTCTGAAGACACTTATTTAAAAAGCTGGCCATGGCCATTTTTGGTGTAATTACAATCTGTGGTCAGAACCACACTAGATCTCATGCACTGCATGAATTCTCATTTTGAAAATGTAAAAAGTAGTAGTATACTCATGCAGAGGTATAACCTAAGTACACTGAATGTAGAAAGGTCAGTGTAATTTTATACTTTTGTTCCCAAACAGTATAGTTTGTTTTCACTTTGTTCTGCAAAATGTTAATAAATGAGAAAATCAACGTGCAGAAGAAAAAATTGTTTGCCCTTCACCTTAACCCCCCATACACAGGTTTATATTCACAAAAACAACATAACTTACTTTACAAGATCCAATCTGTTGTTTATTGCTGCCCAGTGAAGAAGAGTCACATTTTCTTTGTCTGGCTGTCGGACATCAAACCCTGCTTCTACCAATTCCTTGCACCGCTCCAATATTCCGTATCTCAAGTAGGAAAAAATATTTCAGTTATGGATGAATTCTTAAATACTTCTCTCCTATTCGTATTCTCTCTTGAGTAAGTGATGCTTTCTAAAAAAAAAAAGTCACAGAGGTCCTAATCCAACAGCTCTTACCCAAGCAAAATTCCCTACTGGATTTAGTGAAAGTTTTTCTTGGGTAAGGATGGACATTAGGATAAATGGAAACTTAGTTAAACCATCTTAAATTAGATGATCCATCAGTTTTACCACTAGTGAAACCAACCTGGGTAAGTGCCAGCTATCTGCAGCTTGTTTGTGACTTAAAAAAACCCAAACAAACTGCTACCTATCATTTTTATAGGGTTACCTTTCAGGCTTTATTTTGTAAGATGGAATAAAAAAAAAAGAGAGAGTCAAGTCTTCAGTGGCTTTAAAACATTTTTCTTTATGAAGAAATAAAAAATTAAATCTGAACAGCCTTCACAAATGCCACTATATTTTCTGGACTTACTGGGTAGCTTTAACAATATCACAGGTACTATAGTCCTCTACCAGCGGAGCTGCTTCTGGTGGCTTTGTTATATTTTTATCTGCATGGATGCTGTGCCAGTTGTGTATGTGAGGTCGGTGAGGGCCATGGCTGTGAATCTGACACTCCTGGTGAAAAACACAAATGTTTGCTCGTTAACATGAATTCAGAAGAGCCCCTCTGGCTTTTGTGCCCCCTGGGAAGCCACCTAGAGCAGGGACGGATGCCCAGCCTTTCCACCCTACCAGCCGGAAGGGTGGTGCCAAGTCTGTCCCTGGGCTGGATCCAACATCCAAGGCAATGCTGCGGGGTCGGGGGGAAGGGTCCGGTCCCAATGAGGCGGTGCAGCAATAGCTTGACCAGCCTTGATCTAGCTCCGGGGTAGCAGGGGTGCGGCTGAGGGGTCCAGGGCCCATTTGGTGGCACGGGGCTTGGCGATATAGCCGTGAGGAGAGGGGCTGTGGTATCATTCCCACTCTTCCCACCACCAGAGTTCCCAAGGCGGTGGGATTCCTCGCCCCTGACAGGCCTTAACGCCGACACGGCAGCCGCTGGCACTGACTCGGCGCGGAGCCCCCCTGTAGCCGAGCCCCCCGCGGCCTCCGCACTGCGCACAGCCCGCCGCGGCGCGGCCAGGCCCGGCCCAGCGGGCCGCCCGCGCCCCCGCACAAGTGGGGGCGGGGGTCCCTCCGCCCCGTACAGCGCCGGGCAGGGGGCACGGGCTGGGTCCCGGGGGGAGGCTGCAGCTCACCGCCGCGCCGGCCCGCTCCATGGTGGCTAGGCGACGCACCGCCTGCTGCTTCCCGGTGACCGATGCCCGACCCGGCCCCTTCCCCTTCCGCCTCCGCCTCCGCGCCAGGCCAGTCCTCGCTCCGCCTCACAGCCCCGGGCAGGCCGCCGCCGCCCAGCACGGCCGGCCACACGCGTCACGGCCCCCAACAGGGACACGCACGTGTCGCAGCCTCCACGCACACACAAACACACCCATCACAGATCCCAAGCAAGACTAACACGCACCCACGCGTTACAACCTCCGAGCAAGGGTACATACATGTATCACTGTCACAGCCTCCCGAGCAAGGCTATACGAGCACACACGCCCGACATTGCCCCGAAACAGGCTACACACACACACACCCCCATCACAACCCCCAAGCAAGGCTGCATGCACGTACATACCCACCATGCCCCTGAAGCAAATCTCTACATACGCCCAGACACGCTGCCCCTGAGCAAGGCTGTATGCACACACACACCTGTCATTGCCCCCGAATAAGGCTACACATACACACGCACACCCATCACAGCCCCAAGCAAGGCTGCATGCACACACACACATCTGTCATTGCCCCCGAATAAGACTACACACACACGCGCATGCACACCCATCAGCACCAAGCAAGGCTACGCACACACCCATCACAGCCCCGAGCAAGAGTGTATGCACACATACCCATTATAGCACCTGAATAAGGCTACGCCCACCCACCCGTGCATTAACATTTATCACAGCCCTCAAGCAAGTCTACACACCCATGACAGCCCTCAAGCGAGTCTCCACCCCCATCACAGCCCCCAAGCAAGGCTGCATGCATACACACATGCACAAGCATGTATCACACCCCATGAGCAAGACTACACACCCATCACAGCCCCTGAACAAGGTTACACACACACATCACCGCCCAACAAGGCTACGCTCTCATACACACATGCATGTCACAGCCTCCATGCATACACACACATGCACACCTCACAGGGCTACACAGACACACACATGCACGTGCACACGTCACTACCCCTGAGCAAGGCTCCAGGGTCAGTGCCCAAGTGTTCCTGCATCCTCCGTACACCGGGGTGGAACCCACACACAGTCCACCTGGCTCCCTTCTGGCACAGCCCTCCTGGGCACCTACAGGGTGCTGGCGAGTGAGCCGGAACCCCCTTCTCCGAAGTCTCCACTTCCCCTTGGACTAAGGAACGCCCTCTCCCTCCCACTAGAGCAGTGATTCTCCAATGCGGCCACCCTGGAGTACCTAGAGATCTTTTCAGGGGTGCCCCCACCATGATAGTGCTGTTCAGTGCGCAGGCATGTTTCACAAGACCAACCCCAGAGATCTCCAGGAAGATTTCATAGTGTTCAAACCAAGCTGAGCTGCTGTGGGTGTCCTGAGTTCTTTGGAACAGAAGACACGCTCTTGTTATAGTTCTCTAGTTACAAATAAAAAAAGAGCAGAAACAAAGAGCTAGCATTTTCCTGGCAGGGGATACCTTGAGCCTAAGCAAAGGTTGAGAACCACTGCCCTAGAAGAAATGACAGCATCCCAACCACACACTGGAGAAGAGGTTAACACCATCGTTTGGTACAGATATGTTAACAAAAGAAGAAAAGAAGGCAAGCACGTTCACCCAAACACATGCAACATGCAGGAGTTTCACTGCATTGCAAAATAAATAGAAAAATTGGCAACAAGCAGGAGATTCCATTCCTGACTGGCAAAGGATGGAGCCAGTAAACATGGTTAGAACTGGATTAGGAAATTTCCCTGGTTTCCAGTGGTGAGTAGACTCTTTAATTTGAATGATTAGGTTATCCACGGGCACCTGTTTCTAGTAGTGTTGTCAAGATTTTTGTGGGTGATGTCTTTTATTGGATCAACTTCATGGTCCAATAAAAGATATCACTCACAAAAATCCTTGCCTTCCATTTTTAGCTGTGTTGAGCATTTTTTCTTCCTTTGCTTAGGTGGTAACCTTAACTGCAAATTTTAATACCAGCTACATCATCACCGGCAATCCCTCACAGTTGAGGATGATTGTTTTCCATGACTGCCTCATCTGTGGGCCCAAAGATGAATGAAGAGGCCAATCTAGGACCAACAGGTTCTACTGCAACTTTGGCACATATTTCCATGTCAGGATGGGTGGCTCTGGATTCTTGATTCAGTCTGTGACATGTTTCTGCTGCTCCCACTTTTACATCTCCTGTTGTCATTGTGAGGTTTCAAAGTACTGAGATCTTTGCAGCAGACTCTTCTTCCATTTGGGGAGGTCCTGAGCAATAGTCTCCCATAAGTTGATGTCAATGTTGCATTTTTTCAAGTTGGCCTTGAAGATGTCCTTGAAGTGCTTTCTTTGCCCTTCTCCTGAGCATACACCTTGACTGAGCTAGGAGAATAAAACTTGCTTTGGGAGTCTGCAGTCGGACATCTGGATGACATGGCCGGCTCAGTAAAGTTGATGTTCGATGATCAGTGTCTTGATCCTCATGGTGTCTGCTTGTGAGAGGACACTACTATCGGTGCGTCTATCTTCCCATTGGATTCAAAGGATCTTCCACAGGCAGCGTCAATGGTACTTCTCCAGGGACTTGAGGTATCTCCTGTATGTTGTCTTCTGTACGTTATCTCAACTCTGTACAGTAAGATAGAGATCATGACTGCTTGATAAACAAAGAGCTTGGTCTAGAATGTGATGTTTCATTCATCAAACCCATTTCCTTAGGTGTCTGAAGGCTGCACTTGCACATTTGAGGCCACTTTGTATTTCTTCATTGATGTCAACCTTCTGACCCTGTCAGTGACAGGGAACAACCTTAAACCTACTTCCTTCTAGATCAGTGCTTCTCAAAGTGGTGGTCTGCAGACCGGTCGCTGGTCCTCAGTGAGTTGCCAGGAAAGAAAGAAATATATTTTCAGAAGCATAACATTGATATGTCATAGCGCCACAGTCCTTACATTCCAACACTCCAGGTGACGTCACGTTGTGTGAGGTGAGGAGAGAAAGAACCAGACGGTCGCGCATTTGTTTAGCGCTGTTACACACAGTTGCTGCCACTGGCTGAGCCTTTCACCGGTCCCTGGTCCACTGAAAAAAAATTGCTGGTCCGCCACATCAGCTAGTTTGAGAAGCACTATTCTAGATGAATCACTCAGAGAACCAGACACGCTCAATAATAACTGGCTGAGGCTGACTGTAAACAAGTCTAGTAGGAATCATCCTAGGTACCAAAGTAGTGCCTCACCTTGAACATGAGGTGTAAACCAGCATTCAAGAAATCTGGTCCTCCAGCTTTCATTTTAAGCAGCAGAAGCCAGAAGAAGTGTAAGAACTTGTGTGGAATCCATATAACAAGGCTATTTAATTTTAAGATGAATTTTCCATTCTTAAGAGAGTTCTAGACATCTTGCTGCATTGTTATACACCTCTTTCACCATTACATGATTGAAAATCAGATGTATTATATTAAAATAAGAACACAGCCAAACAAAAACCTATGTTAAAATGTTATTGAGATTACAAAATATTTAACAATTTGTAAATTATTATGGTTGCTTATGGAACCTTATAGCCACTTATGCATCTAACCTGTACACTGAATGAAGCAAAAATCCTATTTTGTATACGTATGGGTGGTTAGTGTCTGCTCATCTTTGACTCCAGTGACTAAAAATCACATCATACATAAAGACCACAGGGCTTGATGGTGAAAAATTAGTGAGATTTGCTATCTTCAAGACACAGTGCTCTCCCTTCCATTAACCTGTGATTCTGTGTGGCAAGGCATTAGCATCAAATACATCCCCCAGCCTGGTACAAAGCTCGCCAGCTCTTCTTTTATACAGATCAACCTAAATCTCTAAGTGAAAACTATTCTGATTTTCAAAAAGTAATATTTTAATGAAATAAAGGCACTTCCCTAGCTTCAAGATTTTCTGCACACCAAATTTCAAAGGCCAACTGTGAAAAAGCGGGTATGAGAATTTCTTTAAAAACTCACAAGAATGTTTTGTAAAGGAAAATATTAGGTCCCTGGGGACAGCTATGTGTTTTGATAGTTGATAATAATTTGTATTTTTACAGAACCTTCCAAAACATTTAAAAATTTTATTTAATTAAGCCTCACAACCTCCCTGTAAGTCAGTATTGTCTTGTCAGGCATTTTTTTGGTATTGTTTCAGCAGCAGCTGCCAGCATTCCTCCTACCCAGATCTACCCACATAAAAGGCTCTCATTTGCTTAAGTTCTGTCTGCTAGTTGCTCTACCTCTCTCTTCAGCTTTTCTCTTCCACCCCTCTCATTTTCTTTCTGTCCAGTGTCTGCTGGGGAAACTACTATTTACTCATCTTGGGTACAGGATACCCATTAACTGCTGGAATAAGTGGTTCTAACCCTACGAAGTCTATAGCCTCTCTCTAGATATTAATTATTTCAGGATCACTCCTCTGATCAGCATCATTGTCACTGCCCTCCAAACACCAATAAGAGTAGTTAATGTTTGTTTTTTTAAAAGAAATTTTCCATATTCCAAGCCAAATCACCTAAATCAAGTCCAAATCCATGAGTCAGTTCAGAACCGTAAGTGGCCCTAAAACCGGCAAACATCCTCCGCCCCCACCAGGGGCTTCAGATATTTCCAAAGTCTTTTGACAGGCATCTTGTGCTGGCCCAAGCCCAGAGGCTTGTGGTTCAGATGCCCCCAAGTTTCACCTGCCCTCAGCCATATGGCAACAGGAGCGAGCTAGGAAGGAGACTCCCATTTCCATAAAGTGGGCATTATAGGTTACAACCTATCTTTGTAGTAGGTTTGAGAAGCACCATGTATCTGGGTCCACGAAGGCAGTCTTCCTTAAGCACTCCCACGGATAACTGTTCTTCTGGTGTGGTTTAGTATCAATAAGAGTAATTAATGTACAGCTGTGAAAAGGGTCCACAATATACAAAGACAAGTTCTGCTCATTGCTTCTAAGTGGGTGACCCACTGAAGGTCTTCCTAACTCAGGTACAGTTCTTAGTCACTCAGTGAAGGTGCCTTTATTCCAGGGAGAAATAGTTTCATAGTTAGTAGGGTCGGAAGGGACCTGAGCAGATCATCAGAATATAATCCTAAAACACTGTTATGTTCCACTTTAATCTACTCTACTTGTAAGTAGTCTAAAGTGTGGAACATAACAGAATTTACGTGAAATTATAGATGAAATTGTAACTGCTGTTCTTTCAGATGGTGAGGAACCTGCTCCTCTTGCCCACTAACATGTAAATATTTTCTGCATAGGCTGTCACTTTGCATAACCAGCAGATTCTTTTTTTTAATAATTTTTTCTTGTCTAGTGTCATAAAGGTTGTCAATTACAGCAGAGGAATCCAGAATCTTTGTTCAGGACATCTTTTTATCTCCTTCTCTGGATGTCTCTTTCTGATTTCCCTTCTGTCAAGGTGTTTACTATGCAGCATTTTCTTTAGGGCTTCTGAGTGATGCACCACTTAAATATTACTTCCACAACCTTGTCTTAGTTAGTGATTTTTTTATCTTGCCACTTAGTGAGTAACAAATGGAAGAGGCTACTTATGATTTATTTTAGCTTGTTGACACAGCAATTTAAACAGTTCGTGTCTAGACAGTAGTATAAAAATGGTATTACTACAACCTGATAGGTGTGTGCGCTAATTCAGAGAACAATATCTGAAGGAGATAAATCACTTTAATTTTGTATGTGTATAATTATAATGTATTACATTTTCTTTTAATGTTGAAGTTGTTTTAAATTTTGGTGGTATGGTAAAGTTTTGTCCTGAGATTAACATTTACAACAAAGAAAACATTTTAGAAGGGAAAAACTCTCCCAGTTTTAGCCTTTTGAGATACAGAGAAACACTTCTCTTGCCATTCCTTTGTTTTATTCTTCAATAGAAGAGCACTTTTGATTGAATCATATATGCCCATTTATAATATTATGTGGCTTCAGGATTCGTTTTGGAGTGATCCTCGATGCTACAAGTACAAGTTTTGACATTTAACAGCAACAGGATTTAAAAAACAAGCTACAATTGAGAACCTGCATATGTTTGTGAGTGCCCTGAATTGTCAGTCATTTTGATCAAATAAAGGTAATGGGGGATTCAGATCTCAGGCAGCTTTTAAGCAGCATTTTGCCCTCACTTCCCTGAGAAGGAACAAGTATAGGGAAATCCTGTTAAATTACATTAAATCACAAGAAAAAAAGAATATAAGTAGCAAAATGCTTTTTGATTGCTATGCTTAAAACTATATTATACATTTTCCATTTGCTTTATTGCTTTTAATGCCTGCTTTATGGAGCACTATATGTAATAATACTTTGCACTTAAAATATGTCTCTGAAAATCTTAAAGTGAAATGCTAGCATTCATTTCATTTGTATGAGCTATTGTCCTCATTGGTTCTCTGCCAAATCTCCTTCAAACTTCCACTACCACAAAGAGATTTCAGGTTAGCAGTGAGAACACTACTCAGGTGGAAACATTTTAGCATAAGGAGTCCCGATATTTTTCCTGTGAAAATAGACTTGGATCATAAACAGTAATGACTTAGAGCTGAAATAATTTTTCTAGTTAGGAAATTATTCCTAACCTGTTTGCACTCTTTTGCTGCAGTTAAGTGAACTCTATGCAACTAAGAGGTATATTTCTTGAGCAGTAAACATGAGTGGGGACAGCCTTGTCCAAGTAGACCTGAAGAATCTCAAAACCATTTGAAGCATGTCTATACTCAAATTTCACAATGTTAGGGCAAAGCAATAAACTCTCTCCTTTCATCTTATGCTAATATCTCTGTTTAGGTGATAAAGATTGCAAGCAGCATTAATAACTTAAGCAGACATGTAATTTTTTGTTAAACACAAAACTGCTGACACAGACATCAATGCGTATTTCACAAAATAAAGACACTTTCAGTTGAAAGTCCACTTCCATGCATCTAAGCATATTGATTTTTATAATGCAGAAGATGTGTTTAACAAGCAGAGGGGAGCCTGTGAATCTTTGCTAACCATGATTTATTAGATTCAATGGACCCATTTATCCACTTAATTATACTACCCTTATACAGCTGTAACCCCATTGATGTCACTGCCTAGATCAATGATTCTCAACCTTTTTAGACTTAAGACACCCCTTGTCAGATTCAAGGCACCCTTCTAAAAATACCAGCTTTTAGCTTTCAATTTTTTCTTGACTACAATAAACTTGTCCTTTCTGCTACAAGGAGATCAAAGATCTCATCAGATTAAATGTTTTTAATACTGTGGATTTCCATTTGAAATATCTGGGTTTGGCTTGTGAATCATGCATAAGTATTCATATTACATAACAGCGCTTATACTGTGCTGCTTAAATCAAAATGTCATAAGTCGGAACAGATTTTCCCATAGGAAACAATGTTATAAATGGGGGATTGGTTCCTGAACCAAGGCCCAATACCCTATTTTCACCAAAAATAACCCAGAATTTTGTACTCAATCAATTATAGATGAGTAATATAGTTACATTAATGTATTTATATTGTAAATAGCAATTATATTGATTTGGAAGGACTTCTTTGAGGTGACTTTGCTGGACTTTTTGAAGGGCTCTTGGCTAGAATCTTCTCAGGAGTCTTGGCTGCAGGTTTTTTGGAGTCTTGTCCTCTTTCTTAAAGAAAGTGTCCCAGGAAGTTTGGACAGATGTTCTCCAAGGAGATGGGCAACACAGCAAACTTGTTTGCTGGTGTGGTGTCACATCAGATCAAGCACCCTAAAGTTGAAACTGATGTCAGAAAGTCAAAACAGGGTGTCAATATATAAATGTCGGAAGTATTGTTTGTTGTAACTCGAAACATCTTAAGTCGAGGACTGCCTGTAACCAATTTGTGTTACAGAGTTTACTGATTTATGTCAACTTGTATTTGGGGGAGTATACGGTAGGACTTACAAAAGGATCTTAGGCCCACTAGAACAATACATGGGCAGAATTAAGGTGGCCAAGTTCGAGAGACCAATTCATAACCAAGAGACCAATCTTACTAAGTCCCTTTAGAACTTGCATTTTTATGTGTGCTTTGGGATGTGGCACTAAGCATTTTAATTAGCAGTTCTGCTAATTAAAAGCACCTGTGCGTCATGTGTATCAGCATCCCCGTGCTGAAAAAATGGTGGCGGGGCACTTTGAACTGAAGCTCATTGAACATGATTTCATAGATTCATAGATGCTAGGGTTGGAAGAGACCTCAACAGATCATTGAGACTTCAACCAATCCCCTGCCTACACAGGAAAGAGTGTTGGGGTATTCTCTTAAAGACCCCGAAGGTAGGAGAGAGCCACCACCATTGGAAGCCCATTCCAAATTTTGGCTACCCTTACTGTGAAGTTTTTCCTGATATCTAGCCTAAATCTGCTCTCTGTCAGTTTGTGACCATTGTTCCTTGTTACCCCAAGAGCCACCCTGATGAACAGAGCATCTCTGATCCCTTGCTGCGTTCCCTTAATGAACTTGTAGGTGGCCACAAGATCACCTCTCTCTTGCGGAGGATGAAGAGGTCCAAATCCCTCAGTCCCTTCTAGCCCCTAATCATATGACTGACTCTCCTCTGGACCCTTTTGAGTCTATCCACATCCTTCTTGAAGCACGGCACCCAAAACTGGATGCAATACTCCAACTTATTTTATTTCAAAACACCCTGTTGCCATTTTCTTAATGCAGGGATGCTGATACCCGTGATGTGGAAGGCTGCCAGAGTGTGTCAATTTCCATGCTCCAGCAGACTTGATTAATCCAATTTGCTCTGACGTGCTGGATTTTCCCTGCATGTCTGTAGAAGCCCTAAGACTCCAGGGCACCTTTGTACCTCCCACCTCTGCCTGAAAATCTGCTGAGGCATCTGCAATCTTACTTATACATTGATTCAGAGATGCTGCTGTAAGTTGAACATTTAGGTATCTGTCCTGCATAAAGCATTAAGGATTCACACACTAGACAGTAGGGGGCCTGCATAAAGCATTTAGGATTTACACGCTGGACACTAAGGGACCTAAGGAACTGAAATTATGTCTAGCACCAACCATCAGGATTGAGTTCAGCCTCTCTGGCTACTGTTTAAAAACTGCACTGTCAGGAGAGAACCTGTAGGGATGCCCATCTTTTGTACAATTGCCCTGTAATTAGACCATTTATGCAGGAAATACAAGACAAGGGCTTAAGGCCCATTCTCACCCTGTTAGGACTCAGACCCATCTTTCCAGGAAAGCAGAGTAACTTCCAGGCAATAGGCCAGGCTGGGATGAAGGCATTCTTCACCTCTCCTGTTGAAGTTGGGTCATGATATAGGAAGGAATGTAAGGTCCAGAAAGAGTATCAACAAGATAGCACAGCTCTGCAGCTCAATGGTGAGGGTACTGTTGTGGATCCTGTGTCCTACCTGCTTTCCTCACTCTGCAGTTGTGCCCCTGCTCCTCAGCTTTGGCCCCTATCCCTCAGGCCCTGGCCCTGCTCCTAAACTGAGACCTCCTTTGCCCCCTAGTCTCAATCCCTAAACCACTAATCTTGCTACCCCAGTTTAGGTGTTAGTCAGGAGCCCTGTTGCAGCCCTTCTACTTCTCCTCTCCCCATGGCTTCCAGGTCAGACTGCCTGCCCAGCTCAGGCCCTGGGCTTACACCTTGCAAGCTCTGCCTTTTTTGCATCATGTGGCTCCCTTATTTGCCCTCTACTACGTCTGCAGCCTGCTTCTCCTGCAGCCTGCTCTTTCAAATAGCAGAAGCACCAACCTCCCTGCTACAGATGGGAGATGCAGATTTAAATCCGCCTCAGGCTGAGGAGGGCCTAAAATCTAGTCTCCAAAGGTGCCTGTACACAATCCATGCTCCAGCAGATTAAGTCTGCTTAAGTGTGGTAATTAGCATGATCCAGCCAGCCTCTGAGACTCATATATGAGCATCCCTGTGCTTCAAAATGGCAGTGGGGGCACTTTAACTAAAGCCTGTCAAATGAGCTTTAGACAAAGTGCCCCTCCTGCCATTTTGAAGCACAGGGATGCTGATACACAAGACGCTCTGGGCACTTTGATTAAAGTTGCCCTCAGACTTACTCTAATAATAGTGCTCTCTCCCCACCCACACATGCACACTCCTGGAGCATGTGTAAAAATGCCCCACCTTTCTGGGTGAATGTTGTAACCAGATTATTATATTTAGGATTGGCCCTGGCACCAGGACCAACCTACTGTCATCACTGCTCTAAATTGCCTGAACACAAAGGAACAAAGTTGTATAACAAGGACAAGGATTATGAGTTATGATTGTGACAGACACCCGGTTGTGGTTATCTGAACCCAGCACTCTTTCCTGACCATGGCAGGGGGTCAGACTCAGTGATCTAATAGGTCTATTCTGACCCTAAAAATCTATGAATCTATGAAAACTTAGAGAAAATGGGGTTTCAGACCCTGGATTTTAGACTCAGATATATACCTAAATCTGTGAAAGAATCAGTGAGTGGCTTGGCATACCATCACTGGCCACCACTCAACATGCTGGGCACATCTACATGAGACGCTACGCTGATGTAGCATCAGTGGGCACAAACCGTCACGCCGCAGGTATGTTGCTGTAGCAATGCGCTCCCTCACTATAGTGTGGGACATAGTGGCTAAAAATAACTGTGCACCACTGGCATGGCACAGTACAGGCTGCTACTGTGCCGTCATTTAGCACTTCCTTTCGGAACAACGGTGCACGTGTAGATGCGCCCACCGAGCGTTGGGAATCCCAATGCCAGATACTTAACTCTCCTCTTATAAAGTATAAGGATTTTGGGTTTGTGAATTCTCCTAGAGTCAGATGCCTAATTGCCCGTTTTAATCTTGTCCCTAGCTCTCAACCCTTGAGTATGAGAATGTTTGCTTGCAGATAAGCCAAGCTTTCCAATTAGAATTATGTAAAGGAAGTGGCATGTATATTTTTACCCTTCTGTAATACCCATACACACTTGAAGAAGTGATGAAAAAATTGCGGTCCGTTTCTTGGAGGCCACTAAAATCACAGACACACATACATTAGATGGCACAAAAGGTGTATTTGCAAATAGGGTCAGAGCAGAGTCAAAAACTCAGATTACTCTGAACCCGCCAAGGAATTTTTGCAGGCTGTATTTATCTTTTTCCTCCTGGGCACGTGTGCAGAAACAGGAACTCTTACAGCTCATTTCTGTTTCATACAAACATACATGTGGTTACATCACTACATCCATCGCATGTATATTATAATTAACTACTTAAGTATGCAGGGCGGAGAGGTAAATATGCATCAGCTAATTGAGCATGCTCAGAGAGTACTATAGGTCACCAAGAGTTTAAACACCCCCCCCTTTCAAGGACACAGTCAGTTGAATTCCAGCTTCTGTAATCTGCATGAGAAAGGCTAGGGAGAAGCTGGGGGAGAGTCTGCGATTTAGTATAAGAAGAGCTGTGGCAAGGCTGGCCAAGGAAAAAAGTCCTTGGCAGTGTTTCTTTCTTATCAGGTGCAAGATGCAAGCTGTGCATTTCTAACAATACTCCATTTTTAACAATATTCCCCCCTCAAGATGCTTTCTGCTCCCCATTCTCATTTAGGCAGATCAAGATAATTACGAGGAATTTTTCTGAGTACCATGACTTTTGCTACAGTCTGCGCTTTGAGGGGGACTGCTGCAACTTGCATTCCTTTAACTGTGGTGGTTATCAATCTTTTTGAAGCAGGTGTCTTCATCATACGGGGATGATTGTGGAGTGGATGGGTTACATTTTATCCACGTGGAGTTTGGGAGCTTAACAGCAGTAGAATTTCATCGACCTGCATACTTGCTGCAATTAAGGGCATAATAGGTAGTGCATGTTCGGACCTATTTCAATGTCTATGTACACTGGCTATGTCCCAAACTCCTTCCTGTACTATTATTGCTAATACAGTACTCTCCTAATGCCACTTGGGAAAGATCCCAGCTGCAGTTTTTATTCTATTCTTGACCAGTATTCTTAACATCCGCCTTATCACTTACCAACCATTTTGGGGCCAAAGGAAAAGCCCTCCACATGGAAAGCTGGGGCCTTGTATCTGAGCAAAATATGTAAAATTCTCTGGCTTGATTGGCCGGGGGGGGCAGAGACTTTTCAAGCAGATTGTTAAGAGAAAGACTAGAGTGTGGTACCCCCTGACTGGACAAAGTCGGGATGATGGCAGGAGGAGGGATATACGGTGAGATAGGATGGTCTGGGGAAGAAAAGAAGCTGCTAGGTGCTGTTGGAGAGTGAAGTCTACTCCAAGGGAGAAGGAATTTGCAGATAGCAAAAGAGGAAACTCAGGTAGAGGAGAAAGAGGGAGAATTGTGCTGATGTCTGGGAACTTCTCTCTCCTCCTTTTTCCCCCCTTTTCTGAGGTTTTATGGGATTAATACCAGGGAAGAGGGTATTGGTTCCTTGGGTTGGCTGGCCAGGAATTAGGCCTGGCAGTTTCAAACGGTTGAAACCTGGGAGTTACCAGCTTTGGGCTGGGGTTGAGGTTTGCAACTTTCTGTTCCCAGTGGAGTGGTGGATCAAAACTACCTGGAGCCCAGGCCTAGAGGATAGGCCAGGCTTTTCCCCTTTGTTTCTTTTGTAGGTCCTTCACTCCAGTCAAGCTGTGTGGTTGGGCTAGCTATAGCCAGTAATCAACCTGGCTCCCCTCGGAGTTTTTCCTGCAGTTTTCATTTCAGCAGTCCATATAACCCAGCCCAGAAGTTCTGGGGTGCATGTATGCTGGTTGGAGCTGCAGATACCGCCCCTCCCCACACACCTCTCCGTGGGAACAAAGATCAGGACTCTACCACTTCTCCAGGAGCAGCCCTTTGCAAAGCATTCAAACTCTCGAGCAGCTCCCTGCAGTGCAGTGAACCCAAGGAGAAACTCATTGGACCCTCCTGTGGGGCACCCACCTCTCCAGCCCATTGTTGAAGGGCAGGTATAGGGATGCAGGCCCCCAGAACGACACACTGGGGAGCCCCATTAACTTGTCCCAGACTGCCTGGGTATGGGTGAAGGCTCCTCCAAGAGTGTCACATATAGACTTTGCTTTGTAGTTAACAGTGTTTTAAAATTATATTTAGTGTTGTCTTTTGTTTTTATTCTCTAATACCTTTGGGTTTTTGTATTTATACTGCTTGCGAGGAGGGGGTTTTGTTTATAAGGGATGCACCTACAAACTTGGTGTTCCTAGATTTCTGGGTAGAGGCTTGAGCCACTGGTATAATTTATGGAGTACCCTGAAATATGAACCCTGCTTTTCTTGCTGCCGACTGGTGCCCGGAAGAAGGGTTGCACTTATTTTGGGTGATTTTCTAATGGTAATATTTTACATGTGTGAATGCCAAGTGTATGAATTGAAACTTAAAACAAACAAAACCACACAGAACTAATGCCAATACATACTTCCTAAAAAATACGGATAGAAAAGATTCAGCAGACAAGTCATGCTCTAAGTACCTTTCAGCAAGTCCCAAGAGAAGAATCACCACTCCAGGACCAAAAACCAATAACCTAAAAAATAAATATCCAGTAGATAGATAAGAAGAGAACAGAATACCAAATATAACAGATAAGGAATATTTCAATATTAGAGCACCCTCTTCAGAGCTACAATCATCCATTACACCCTGAAGGGGAAAAACCTAATTTGTATGTGACATGAAGGGGAAAAGGATCATTCGTATGTGACTACAGTTTTTGAAAAGGAAATAAGAGCACTACATAATTCTTTTTACCAACTCCCAATTGCCTGTGGGAATGCCAAATGTTACTTGGGTTTACAGTAAGAACATATCTTCCAGATAACAAGTAACTGTTGGGGTATTGTCTTGCTGAAGATGGACAATTCTATTTCAAGATATTTTTATGACAGCCATCTACTTAATAAGCTCTTGTTAATCATTGATTCACAGATGCTAAGGTCAGAAGGAACCTCAATGGGTCAGAGTCCGACCCCCTGCCAGTGGCTAGAAAAAGTGCTGGGGTCACATGACCCCAGCCAGGTGCTTGTCCAGTCACTTCTTGAAGACCTCCAAGGTAGGGAAGAGCACCACCTCATCACTAAGGCTAGGGACAGAAGTTACACATAAACTGGTTTAAGTGATCAGAAACCAGTTAAAATCTGTAACACAACAGAAGTTCAATGCACTTCAACCAGGTTTGTCTTAGAACAGTTTGTGCCATTTTGAAAGTGGTTTAATGTACCTGGACCGAGGAGCGCCGGGAGCTGGGAGTCTGCCTGCGCCCAGCCCCGCATGCCGACCGCATCACCGTGACACCCCGCATGAGGACCTTCCTGGAGAGGTTCCTGAAGGACGCCGTCTGCAACAAGTACGCCGGCGACCTGAAGGCCAAACCTGACCAGGGCAAGGTCTTCGACGTCACCTCGAAGTGGGACGCTAGCAGCCACTTCATGCCCAGCTGGAGCTTCGTGGACTGGCGCTTCCTCCACCGCGCCCGCCTCAACTGCCTGCCTCTGAACGGGGCTGTGAGCTTCGGCCACCAGGACAAGAGGTGCTGACGGTGCGGATACACGGTGGAGACCCTCCCCATGTGCTGTGCGGCTGCAAGCCGCACGCCAGAGCCTGGCAGCTCCGCCACAACGCTGTCCAGGACTGCCTGGTGCGGGCCATCCCGGCCGGGGTGGGGCAGATCTCCGTGAACCGCACCGTCCCAGGCTGCGAGAGCCAGCTGCGCCCCGACATCGTCGTCACGGACCACGAGGCCAAGAAGATCGTGATAGTGGACGTCACCGTCCCCTTCGAGAACTGGTGCCAAGCCTTCACCGATGCCCGGGCTCGCAAGCGGGAGAAGTACGCCCAGCTGGCCAACACCCTGAGGGGCCGCGGCTACGATGTGACAGTGGAGCACTCATCATGGGGACGCTCGGAGCCTGGGACCCCAGCAATGAGAGCGTCCTCCATGCCTGCTGCGTTTCCCGCTGCTACGCCAAGCTGATGTGCTGCCTCATGGTGTCCAACACCATCCGCTGGTCCTGCGACATCTACGTGGAGCACATCACGGGCCACCGCCAGTACACCGACCCCTCCAGACGAGCCACCGCTGGACCAGACCACCTGAACCGCCCCCCTGCTTCGCTTCGTGTCGAGAGGATTTCGCCGCCACAGATGACCCCGCCCCACCTGAAGAGGACTCCTGCGATCGGACTTTATGGACTGAGATGCTTTCTCTGAGCCACTTTCTCCTACATTGCGGACCACTGTAACGGGTATGTGTGTATCTATCTCCTTTCCCTCTCAGCGTCGCGACCCCCCGCTCCCCTTCCCCCTTCCCACATCCCCCCACCCCCGGGCTTAGCTGGCTAACATTGTATCGTTTGTAACCTAGTCGCGTTCCCCTCGTCTCCCCCACCCCTCGATTGTTAGTCCCTCGCTCGGGCGCTTTGTATTTCTATCTCAGCTTTGTCATCTTTTTTTTTTCTGGATTCCCCATCCAAAACATCTTAACTGATTTAGGTTAAACCAGTTTATGGAACTTCTGTTCCAGACCTAAGGGTAAAAATCAAGTTCCACTGCTGTCACTACAAACTTGATGTCATTTTCTTTACTTTGTCTACATTATCCTTACAAGCTAACATATTAGTAGCGTGATCTGTTACTGATGTATATAATTAATGTGTTACCTCTCCTCTCAAGCCTAGATTCATCAATCCATCTCTCAAGTATGTGGCATCATTTTTAAAAAGTGCTCAGATCACATTGGAATCAACTTAAGATTCTGGTCCAAAGTTCAGTGAAACTGAGTCAGTCCTTCCATTGGCTCCAACAGATTTTAGGTCACAACTATGTACTCTGATGATAAAGATTAGTTTAAGTACCTTATACGCTCTTCTGAACTGGGGCCTGTGACAAGGGAAAAATGCAGCAGGCAATTTTCACCCCATCCGCTCCCTAAAAGTGCTCTACAGCTGTGACTAAACTGCAGTGCACGGCTGCAGAAAGCTTTAAAAGGGCCTGATCCTATGAACATTTGAACCCTCATTGTATGAGGGTTTAGGTAAAGATGAAGCACCCTTGGTAACTTGTGCCTGTGCCACCTCCCAGTCCCAGCACTGTTTTCATAATGAGAAGGGGGAAAGGGAGCAGAGGGAGTTTGGTCTGGGTTTTTTTCAGCTGGTACTAGAGGTTGGGGTGGATGGGTTGGATTGCAGCCCAGCCGCCCTCTTCCCCAAGTGTGGAGAGGGCAGTAGGTCTCCAATCCACCCACCCCACCCTCCAGCACCAGCTGGGGAACCCCAGAATGAGCTCCCTCTGCTCCCTTTCCCCACTCCCATTACAAAAACAGTGCCGGGGCTGGGGTGTTACTAGGAGAGAACAGCTGCAGGCTTGCAGCCATTCTAAGCAGCATCTGGATTCCCCAAGCCCTGGGACCCAACAGTGAACTTCTGTTGGATCTGGGGGATCATTGTAACTCATGGAGCTTCCACAAGGCACCCCCATACAATCCTGTAGGGAGAGCCAACCCTAAGGGTGTGCAGGGCCTAATTCACGCCCCCACCCCCCACAAGGGACAGCTTTGCCTGTAGGGATCAGGGACCATATGGGACCTGAATGGCACCAAACCGCATGGCCTGGGCCAGGGACTCAGGAGGCTGAGGGGTGCACCAGGAGCCTTGCCCAAGTCAGGGACTTCAGTAAGCTGGGGTCTACATTCTTTCTGTAATGCCCCCATTGGGGCACAGTACTCCAAATGTGGCGTTACCGATGCCAAATGGAAGGAAATACCCACTTTCCTCGATCTGCTTGCAAAGTTCCTACTATTGCAGCCCAGTGTGCCATTAGCCTTCTTTGCAACAAGAGTACACTGTTGGCTCATATTTAGCTTATTGTCCATTGTAACTCTCAGGTCCTTTTCTTTTTTAGGGTTTTAATTTTTTGTAATTTTTTAAATTTTTAACTTTTATTTTAGAGTTTTGCATATTGTCCATGTAATTGTACCAGTGCAAATTTATTTGAAGACAGACCCTTTATTGGGTTTATATAGTGTGGTGATGCAAAAAAGAGAGTTGTAAAGAGGTAGAGGATATCAGGAGCATTTATTTTCCTGAAACAAAAATACATGTGTACAAGTACACATGCACATACGTACTTGTGCTGTGGTTATACAGATGTCCTTAGCAAAAGTTATTATTCTAGATAGTAATAACAGCTACCACTGCAGCATGATTCAACCTTTGAAATGAGTGTTCCGGAAATACTGTATATATATAATTTTAATCATGTGAATTACTAACCAGATCAGACCAGAACACTGAACAGACCAGAGGAGCATTTAATCTAGAATTGTGTCCCTCACAGAGGCCAGTTAACACATGCTTTGAACAAAGAAAGTTTGACAATTCTTGCCTTTGTTCTAAATAAATGTTCCCAATCTTTTTACCCTGCATCCTCATGTGGCAGTTTTCTGTGCCGTTGATTATTCTTCTTGCCTTACTTTGAATCTCATCTAGTTCTTCAATATCCTTTTACAGATTAGATGACTAGCACTGTACAGTCTGTGTTACAGTAAAGCCTTCCCCCCATTTTATTTTAATTTGAGCTTTAAAATGTGAGGAAGACGTAGCATTTAAAAAGAATGAATAATTTTAACCTTAAGATCTAGATGAAAGAAAAAGGTTTACTGCTGCAACAAGGTGAAGAATACTGCAGTATCCACTAATACAAAAGTAAATTAGAATCAAGATGATCTTATACTGAACTAGTATCCTAAATACCTTTGAAATAAAACAGCAAGCAGTGATATTTCCAAAGGTAGCATGTGTGTATGTGTATGCCTGTGTGTGTGAGGGGGAGATGAGGGGCAGGGGAAGGAGCAAGGAGATGTGAACATATTTTACCAAGGTTATGCTGCAGAAGTACAATTCAGTGACTCCAAGACAGAACAGGCAGAAGGTAGAAGCAGCAAGGAGCCTGATCCTTTTTTTTTTTCCAGCAGAGCCTGCCCACCTCTTTTGTGGTCAGGGGAGAGCTGCTGCTGGCAGGCTGAGTGACCTCTGAGCTGCACAGGGGGGCCCTGGTCCTTCACTCCATAGCAGTGGCACCCCCTGGGGCTGCCCAGGTTGGCTATTAGCAGGCTGGGTGCTGCACCAGCTCAGAGGCAGCACCCAGCCTGATCCAACTGTTCCCTGATCCCATCTGCTGGAAGCCCGATGAGCACTTCTCCCTGGGTGGGCTTGGGGAAGAGTTGGATTAGGCTGGGTGATGCCTCTGAGGTTGGGCAGCACCTGGCCTGCTAGGAGCTCACCTAGGCAGCCCTGAGGGGTGCCACCACCACAGAAGGAAGGACTGGGGCTCCCCACAGCTCAGGGGCCACTTGGCCAGCCAGCAGCTGGCCTCCCCAGCCACAAGCACACTCTGGCTCTGATAAAAAAAAGAAAAAAAGGATCTGGCCCCTCACTGTAACACGACAGCAAAATTGAAGCTGTGGGTTTCAATTAAAAAAAACACTATTTCAATTTAGGGGGCAGAGAATAAAACCCTGAGGACTAAACCCCGTCATGTGTACAAATGCCCTCTGTTCTGTACTGATGAGCTTCTTCCTTCAACCCTCGCAGTGCTCCTTTACCCTCTCCAACTTCAGTCTACATCTGCCCCTCTCCTGTCACTTCTTTCCACTTAGAATCTCTCTGGCCCTCTTTCTTGTCCATTTATACAGTAAGCCCTCAGGTGCATGGCCTATGTACTACTCTGCTTGTATACTGCCCAGCACTGCAGAATGGGTCCCTTTTACTATGAACTATAAACAACAGACACCAACCAAGTCTGAGGATCGAAAACATACCAAGAGCTTTAAATTATTTTAGTATAATTACAGGGGGACTAACTGTTGCATACAATGACTTATAATTCGAGGTTCACTGATGCATTGGTCTGATATTGGACTGGTACCAATATAAAGAAAATTTGCCTTATCAGATACTGGCCCAATGGGGCGGATAATTTGGTTGATAAATGCTCATGCTGCACGTAGCTACAGTGCAGCACTCAGGCAGCAAGAAGCAGAGCCAGCGGTGTGGAGAGCTGCCTCCAGCTGGCCAGTTCAGTGTGGTATAAGGGGAGTGGGGAGGGAAGGGGCATGGGGGGGTGCAGATCAACACTCCCCCTGCAGTGAAGAAGGGGCAGGTTCTGTCCAGCCAGGGCAGGTCAGGGTGCAGGATGGAGCCATGGCTCCTGGTGGGGGTGGCTCCCACTGCTACTTGCACCTGGGGGGGCACAGTGGGGCATGTGTCCCTAGATATGCATGGAGTGGAACGGGCTGCAGCTAGGGCTGTGCGGGGCTCTTCTCAGTGGGGGTTGGGTTCAAAGCGGGCACCAGCAGCGCTGGGAGTATGCTGTATCCATCTGAGATTTCACCGCAGCTCAGCTCCCAGCGCTGCTGCTACCAGCCACTGAGCACAGCCCTGGCTCTTCCTGGCGCATGGGTGGAAGTGGGGCATTGAGCCGGGACTGCGCTGGGCAACTGGTGGTGGCAGCACTGGGAGCTGAGCAGCGGCGAAATTTGGGGTGGATGCAGTATCCTCCTGGTGCTGACGGTGCCCGCTCTGAGCCCAGCCGCTGCTGAGAAGGGCCCCATGCAGCCCCGGCTGCAGCCCACCCCACCCATGCAGATCTGGGGGGCATACGATGCCCCTCCCCCATGCCCTCCCAGAGTGCAAGCAGCAACTAGAACCGCCCCTACCCCCCACAAGCCATGGCTCTGGCTCCCCCTGTCCCACCTGGGCAGTACCTGCCCCTGCCCCCTCCCTCACCATGGGGGGCATTGATCTGCCCCCATGCCTCTTCCCTTTCCCACTCCCCTTCCATTATACCAGACTTATAATGGAAGTTTTTTTCTGGAGTTCTCAACCATGCTTTAACATTACATTCACAATGCTTATAATAAAAACCCATCTTTGAATCAAGATGGCATTTTTAGTTCAGTTCTTAATGAATTGTTACGCACATCACTAAATCATATAAAAGGCAATGATGGGTACATACAAGATACCAAAACAAAGAATGCACCACTTCCCCCTCCTCCCTCCATCCCCAAAACAGTAAGCGACACAAGATTAAGACACATGATTGGTATAATAATGGATATAATAAAATAAGCTTTCATTGCTGATGTTCAAGCTTGAGTGGTGCATGAATGCAGTCAAATTATTGTGACATTAAACAAAATAAGTCAGAGGGAATTTATACACAAGAGGCAGAGCTAGTACACATTTGAAAACACAATGCAAGCTTAAAGTTCTTTTGCAGAAAATAGCCAAGGCTGCAGAAGAAATCTAAAAGCAAATCAAAATCCCAGCAGGAAAGTAAAGAAAACAATTCAGGTAACAATCCTGAGCATCCACTGCCATACTTCAGTCCAGTTTCATCGGTTTTCAAGCCCTACAGGGCCAGTCAGTCATTTTTTATTTTTTTTAAGAAAAGGAACTTCAGTAAAATAAGAACAATACTAAAATACAAAACCAGTGTTTTTTAAAGGTTAACTTCATTTGCAAGTACCAAAACACTGCACAATTAAGAACCCAATGTAAGCGTGGTCTTTACTTTGCTGATAATCCTCCTTTTATCAGTGGAAGCCAAAATATGTTTTCTACACAAGTGTTTCTTCCTCTAGATTAAAATAGAGGAACTGTTGACAAGACAGATTAATGTTCCTAGAAACTGCCACTTGCTACATGCTCTTTAATTAATCATTTGTCCTTCTATATTGGAGAAGCCCTACACATGGGCAAGAACCTCATCATATTCTGTACTATATGAAAAGCAGAGCCCCTTCCAGTTGTAACAGACAGAAATAAGTTAAGTCATGTAGGATGCATGTACAGTGGTTGTATTCATAATTCTTTTAGACACCAAGTGGTATTCCACAATCCATCAAATTTGCCCAGAATGCTTGGAGTCTTCAAATAGAGAAAAGCTCCTGGTTGCCAATGCCTACCCACGTGGTAATACTCTCAGATCAATGTAATACAGCACTACATGGACTCAAAAGTGGAATCATGCAAGTGCAAGCCAAGTGCAACAAGGCATATATACAATTGACTTAATATCATCCATTTATCTACAATATAATGAAACGTGCACTTAAAATAAGGCCTGAATGTAACTATTAATAAGAGACTTTTCTTATTCATATTGATACAAAGCAGTTTTACCAATCAAAGGGGCTAATTGTGACAATATATGTATATATTTGGCAGTAATGGCTTTTAGCCTGAACTTGTTGATTTTAGTAGACTTAAAAAGCACTTTTAATTCCAGAAGAACATTGTTAGAGGTACAGTAAAAAACAACCAAAAATGAAACAGCCAAACAAAAACATATTTTTCTTTTTTTCACTAAATATTATAACAATTTTGCAGAAATCTACAGCTGTCAAATCTACTTACTCAAGATTGTGTCTCTGTTTGCGTCTCCAGGGTCATGGCTACATAGCTCTTCACGTTACACCCTTCACTGCCCCACAGAGCACTGCCCCGCAGTCCTTAGAGCTGCAGTACTTATATGCTTATATCTTTCTCTGCATTTCGTTTTTGTCCATAATCCACTGAACACTTTCCCTGTACAGCACAGCAGTTAATGCAAGGGGAAAAAAACCTTACAGCATTTCTAACAGGAGAAGCCTGCATCCTACTACTACATACTAGTCAGCTCTCTATGGCAGAGCTGAATGAATACCAACCCTGCAGTGTCAACAGGAAGATCAATAATACTGTCTCTCACCTTGAAGCAGATAACTAATAGTTACATGGAACCTACTGATATTCGAGTTAGTATGAGAAGCCTCTGTAAAAAAGGCATATAGATACATGTCTTTGTTTTCTTTTGTCTGACAATAGAACAAGGCCCATTTCTCTTCCAGTCCAAATTTCATGGTACAAGTTAATTGCTTATTTAAATGGAGAATATTGGGCATTTGTATGTAATATGTAACTGTCAAGCTTGTAATTAACAGGAAGGGCTTATCACTCTGCTTATCTGTTTATATATTATCTTTATCCTCCTACACTTCATCTAGCATTGTTATTTTGGACTGTATGCTTTTTGTAAAGCTCTCACCAGAGATTTGGTAGTGAGCTAATCTGAACAATTAAAAGGTGGAAAAAGAAAAGACAGATCAGATAAAACCTTGTTTCCACCTTGAAATCCAGGATTCAGCCTCTATTATTGTCCTAACCTTTGTAGTTACCACTTTGGACACAAGTGAGAGAGGTACGAAGTCCCCTATCTGCACTAAAAAAATGTTTTCCTATAACAAAGCTTCTCTTCAGTTACTCTGCAAAGAAAGTTTAGGATTAAGTCAAACTAGAAGTCAGTGGATGATCCCAAGGAAGTCAGGTTCTTTGTGCTCAGGCGGGCTGAGCACTGCTGATCCACAGCAACATGGAACTCAAGACTGGAAGTAGCCTTGAAGGTCACAGACTCCAGTCTCCTGTTGTCACATTATATAGATTTCTTTAATAGTATAATCAAGTTCCATCCTAAAAAATGGTAATAAAGAGTAGCAAAAGCAAGAGAATACTGGAAACAGATTCTGGAGCCTCACTCCTATGCTACTTAGAACTCTTCTTCTAGTGCTAGAAAAATTATAAAAGAAAGGTCCCTCAGTATTTATTTACAAATTATTGGAGAAAAAAGGTAACAAGTCAGACATTTACAGAAGAAATATTAGCTATCAGACCATTTATGCAATACAGTGCTCAAAACTGCTACTGGTAACATCTTCTATTAGAGAAAAAATAAATGTTCAAACCACACTTATTTCCCCCCCAAAAAGCATCCAAAATTTTCTGTGGAATGTAGTTTTTGCTGGCATCAAGCAGAACCTGTATCTTATATTTTCCCATTCCCAAAGAGACATTTTGAGCTGTGGAATTCTGTGTTCTTCTTAAAATATTCCTGGTATTAGCCGGTAAGGCACTGCAGCAGTGTAGCGCTTCCAGTCCTTCCCATATTTGCTGGAACAACGGTGTTCATCCCTAATGCAGCGATGGACCAGCAGAATGGTAATGTAAATTATGTAGAAGTAAGGCAGAATGTGTTCAAAGCCACATGTCAGGCAGTATGCTAGGGAGCCCATCAAGTCACCAGTGTAATTAAAATGTCGTGCCACTCCCCAAAATCCTGAAGTCAGCAGCTTACTGTAGTACTTGCTCCCATTCGCTGATGTGTATGAACATTCAATGTATTCTGGTTTCTTACCCCAGATTTTGCAGTTGCCATCTGTCCGACGGAAGAGATCTTTCTGGTGGTTGGTCATCCTAAAGATATAGTAACCAACAAGGCCCAACAGCAGGATTCCTACTGCATTAGCTGTTGACAGCTGTATAGGGTGGTATACTAGATATAAACCCTGCAGAGTGAAGAAGAATTAAGGAAGTTAGTGAATTATTGTAGAGAAATGCTTCCCCCAAAATAGGTGGTATCCTTTCTGCCCAAAAGGTGGTAGACTGGTTCTCAGTCTAATGGGAACCCAATTGACAGGAGAGGATCAGTGAGAGTAAGAACTTGCAGGATCTCAGATCCATATTACAAATGTATTGCCATGTCTGCAGATAAAGCCAAAACTCGTTTACAAAACCACCTGCCTTATCTCTACTCTTACTGAGACTGCAACAGATAGTTGAAGGAACAGCTTGTATGAATGGAATAGGAAGCTAAAGCAGCTTTCTGCTAGCTCTTTTCTGTTCCTATGGCACTGGTTAGAACAAAATAGCATGACAAACTGTGCTAGGACACAGCACTTTAGATCAGGGCAGGACATATGGCTATTAATCTCTCCTGATGTTAAGGCTTCAGGAATTGAGCACTATGGATTGCAGCAGTGGTTCTAACTCAGACTTCCTAAAAGTATTTAAAAAAATGTAAGTCATGCTGCTGGGGAACAGATTTCTGGAATTCTCATGTTTACTTTGAACTCTGCAACTTGTTCTGCTTCCAGGAAATCTGCTATTCGCAATGCAAATCACATTTGTACCTGCAAAGTATAGAGGTAAGGCAGCCAGACACAGTCTCCCCAACCCAGGTACCATCCAAAATGATCATGGCAGATGTCAATAGTCTTCAAATACCAGGCTTCATTCCAGAAGAAGTCCAACACATAAATTCCCTGGAAATAAGGGGTATTTTGCTTAGAACAGTGCTCTGTTGCTATTAAAGTATATCACTAGTTAGTACACAAAAACTATCCCAGCAATTTTAACTTCTGTGAAATTGATAACTGTCCTGCATTCCACAATTGCAAATGCAGTATTTTCAAAAAATAACATAACTGTATTAAAATATATTACACACATAGTGGAAAATATACCTTCAATCAATGCAGATGCCCCAATTCATTATTTTGGGATCTGAAACACTCTGGATAGACAAAGATCACAGCTCTCCTTTGAAAATATCTATTTATTATTATTAATAACGGCATACAGCATTAGGAGTTCTGTTTAACTGCATTCAACGTTTCAGTATCTCACTGTGCTTATTTAATCATACTAGAAACAGGATCTAGCAACAGCCATACCATGGTGCAGAACTGCACTTCAAGACACTTAGTCTTTGAAATCGCTTGTCATTGTCAGTTACAGTTAGATGTTTGATATACAGTTTATGAGGTGCAACTGGTCTTCCTAAATTAGCAGATTACTCTGACCAAGCTCTTCCTCTGCTCCAAATCACCACACAATAACTGACAGAGGTGATGAATGTATAGCCTTTCATTTCCTTCCCAAGTTTCCTAGACCGCAAGAATTCAGAAACAGCTTCCTCACATTGAAGTCCTGTTGCCTCCTTTCACATCCTTTTGCCTTATTTCTGTTAGTTTCATGCATTCATTCTTTTCATCTCCTCTTCTTTTCACTCCAGTGCTGAGAACAGGCACCCCTTGAAATGCTGTTTTTATCCTTTTATATTCTGTCCCAAAAGCTGTGTGCTGATCTTCAGCTTCCCTCAAGTGCTACACATCTGGAAAAGCTGTCAATTTACTTTATCTTAAAAAAAATTACTGTCAATTTATTTTATCTTAATTAACTGCTTTATCTTTTAAAAAGTCCATATTTGTGCACTCAATTTTTTAAATCCAAAATATTAGCCAATTGAAAAAAATGTGTTTTTATTACAAAAAAGCAAGCCTTGAAATCTTGAGATCACTGGATTTTATTTAAAAAACGTATGCTGAATTAAAAAAAAAATATCAGAGAATTGTTTTTAAAATAGGATTAATAATTGGGACATGTCTATGCAATAAGGGATCTCACAAACACTGCATTGTTTCCAGGATGGTGCAGTGAACAGGATAATGGACTCTGCCTCAGCAATACACACGGAACAGTAAAATGCATTTGAGTGTTAGGGAATGCATCTACATATGCTATTAATTTCCCGAATAAGCTCTGGCAGTTCACACTGGAGTTTATTGCATCTGGGACTGCAGCACATTGAGCCGGGTCAGAGCAGCCCTGGCTGGCAGGGAGGCCAGTGGGTCCGCCTGCCAACCCAGAGCTGCTCCACCCTGGCTCAACATGCTGTGGAGGGGATGGCTGGACACAAGGATAGCCAGCAGGCAGCCCCTGCACTGTAGCATTCTTGTACCCCATTCAGTTCTGGTCACTGTCTACGTATACATTGCAGCGCACTAAATAACTCTGCCATAGGACAGTACTGGTCCCAGACAGTACTATCCGACAGCAGAGTTAATGAATTTACTATGTTCTAATAGGGATGCATGTGTAGACAGTGCCATTTTACTGTGGAGTTGGTCAGCTCTGCAGTAAAGAGCACATGTAGAAACATCCAGGATGTGCTCAAGCATGCCTCTGCCTTGAATGGTAAGACTGGGGTATAGACATAACGCAAGAATCACAATAAAGCAGGGCTTGGCAATCTATAGCCCACTTTGGGCCCAAGGTAGATCTCTGTGGCCTGCTGCTGGAAAATGTTACCAACTGCTGCAAAGAACTATTTAGATGGAATCATAAGATCCTTTATTTAGGTAACTTTTTCTACCAGCCGCTTCTATTCCTTTGGGTCTGTACTTGGGAAGCTACAAGCTACAGTGTATGCCCCAACAAGGTCTTTCAGTACAAACTTAAGTTTCTAAATTTATTCACATTTTATTCCTCCAGGCTTACCTGCAAGACATTGACAAGGATCATGGAGTTGGTCACTTGGCCATATAGTTCCTGTTGCTTGGCAGCGTAGGAGAGGTTAATTAGGGTCCAGGCTACAATACCAGGACGGCCATTGAAGAACAGCTTGAAGTCAAACCACTTGCCTATGCGAGGGTTGAATTCAATTCCCATCATATAGTCGTAAAAATAGCTGCCAGTGAATTTACTAAAATTAGAGAGTTGAAAGGTGCTAAGTTTTGTGCAAAGTTATTCAATCAAGTTTCTGACTATAAGCTTTACTTCATTTTCTAATGCTTAGAGTACCTCATGTACTAACAAAGTATAACACAAAACTATCATTAGATAAAATTATGCAGTAGGCACACTGCAAACCCATGTCCTGACTTGAAGTCCTAGTTAGTCTGATTTGACAGAGCATTTAAAAGAAACAAAGACTAAACAAATGCATTCTGGTATTCTTTCATCAAAATTAATTTTAATATGTTAAATTTTCTAATACTACTACAGTTACAATATAAAAAGACATACCAATCTTTAGCATTAGTGGGGAAAAGATGGGCTTTAATCATCGCAAACGTGGAAACTACATATCCCAGTATGTTTGCACACCACAGGAGAGGAATCCAGTTGTCAAAAATGATTGTAGGTGTGAACCAGTGGAAGTAGTAAGAATTTGCAAACCAGAGAGCATGGGTAATGATCCAAGCCTGAAGCCCATTGATTTCATATTTATTCACTATACCTAGAAAGGAAGAGTTGAATTTTTCAACTGTTTGCAAAAATATAAGATGAACATTATGTTTTATTAGTTTGGACGTAGACGTTTTATCCAGGAGCTTCAGCTGAATGAAGTGTTTCTATGTCCTCTGAGTCTTTTCTTAAGTATGCAAATCTCACAGCAACCTCTCCTCTTCAAGTAGAAAAGAGACCCTAGTGAAACCATCAACACTATTCCTTAGACTTTTGTTTTCATTTTCCTGTTCTATCCACCCCCCCAAACAACAACAATAAAGCAATTTTTAAAAGTTAGCAAACTTAAGGTAAAGAGAAATCCTTCAAAGTTAATTATGAAGCAAAAGAAGTAACAGGAAATTAACTTGAATGTAGAAAGATCAAATTAGTCTCACTTGAGAGAGTGTGTTTAGCTATTCTCCTGAACACTTAGAGTAACCAATGAGTAATGCAAGGCTTAGAGATCACTATTCTATTCTCTCCCAATACATCTGCTGGTGCAAAATAATTTTTCTGCTGGTGGAATAGTCCAGGTGAGAGTCAATAACTTTGCAACTAGAGAGGGTGTTTTTGGCTGCATTTTTAGTTCAGGTAACAATCATACTGCACTTTCTCCACTAACATTCCCCCCTTGCATCCATTTTTAATATGCATATGATTTTTTAAAATGACCTGTTCTTATATGGAAACAGTCTATATGAAGCTACTAGGTTCAAAGCTGGTTAGAGTATCATGATCAAGGAATAGGCATTAATGTCTCCGTATCAAAGGTGACGTATCCATTGGATTTCCCCGAGAGGGTGTGTCCTGGGTCTGTCTAGCACTATTTAACATATTCATTAATAACTGGGAGGTATGAACTGAATGCACACAAAAAGTTGTGGACGATAATGGGATGGGTTTCGCAGCAGATAGTTTAGAAGACAGAGTTACGATTTAAAGTAGCCTGAAATAAATACAATGGAATTTAATTTGGAAAAAGCACAGGTACAAAATGGACAATGACTAGAAAGACTGCTGTACTGCAGAAAGCATATGGGGGTGGGACAAGGTGAGCTCTTGAAGTCCCTACCTGTTCTGTTGTCTGTGCTTTATAAAATGGAACGTGCAATTTATGGTATATTGAAGGAAAGCTTACCAGCAGGAGTTACAGCACCTTCTTGTATTCCTCCTACATATCCAGGCAGAAACTTATGGCAGAAATCAGGTATCAGGGTATATAAAATCACCTATAATATGAAAAATTTAAAACAATAAATAAATTGTGGAACAAACATAATCACTATAGATACATATGTGGGGTGGGTTTTTTTGCTTTTAACTTGGAAAAATTCCCAGTTTTGAGAACACGGATATTCAGAAATGGCAAAAGCATGGATATTGCTTGAAATGGTAACGTTTTCTGGTAATTATAGAGTAGATCCTGGCTGCCAAATCAGGCCTGTGCTACTGCTGAGCTGAGTTCAGCAGCCTTAGGCAGCCTTGCCATAAGGGGTGGTGCATGCGTGTCTTCCCTGGCTCCTAGCCTGGCCACTTCAGGCTTCTGCCTGTCTTGGCCACCCAAACAGTGACTGTCAGGTCAGTTTGTTATTGGTTCAATCTATGTAGTTTAGAAAAAACTAAAAAGATTGAATCAATTTTACCTTGGGTTTCTTGAACATCTATGCTTTGCCTAAATGACAAAATCATTCCATACAAAGATCTTTTGTTATATTAATTCAGATTTCAAAGTTGCTTACCAAAAAACTCAAGTAAGTACCTGGAAAGTGACCCAGAGTATATAGATGGTAGCAGCTTTCCAGCTCAGTGAAGGAGTCTTGTCCCAGATGTCAGAGAGGTAGGTATTTCCCCCAAACAAATCAATGACTGGCTCAGTCAGGGAACAATCATGCTGATCACATGACATTATAAAATAATAGACTATGAGTGGTGCGAACAAGAGCAGGAAAATGACTGCTGCCAAGGAAAAACAGTCGACTTCCCTGTAACAAATTAATACAGTTAGGTTCTTAAAGGATTCTTACACTGAAACAAAGGGTTTTGCCCCACTTTGAAATTAAGTTTTAGAGAATTTGTTATATTATGTAGTTCACAAAAGACCATTTCCATGTAGTAAAATAATTACAAATGTTAGATAAGATAAGCTGTACAAAAATAATTGTCTAAATGTGAATGAAGAGAGGTCAGGGGTAGGCGTCGCCTAGTCTGTAAAATGCTTACAAAGCTTATGGTAAAGAAACCTGGTCTCATGATTAAGGCAGATCCAGGTTTAGCTCTTAGTTCTAAAAACATCACGCTGTTTGTGGTAACATCTCTATGCCTCAGTTTCCAACTAAAGAAAAAGTACTGCAAGTTTGGCAGTTTGCTAATATTTGGAGTCTCAGTGGTAGGTCATAAGCTCTGGTAAGCCAGGACTTGCTAAACTATTCTCTATGCTAGTACCAAAATAGTTTTTCAGATTTGTAGCATGAGTGTACTTTTCTGTCACTGAAGAAATGATCCATTATTACTGGACCTGTGAGGAGGTATCTTTTTAGGGGAGCTGTTGCAAGTAAAAATTTGTTATCTTAAGCTTTCTGGACAGATTTAAAGAAAAAGGGTTGACAATATAATAATGCTGTTTAGGATGGTGGTGTTTTTTATATTCTTTACCAGCAGAAACTTATGTCAACGTGATTATACTAGCAAAAGCACTTCTTTGCCATTGTAAATGATATGTACACATGTAGTGTGTTTTACTATAGTGTAGGTAAGTATGGTGATAGTGTTTGTAAGGAGTGTTGCATTGGTAAGATTAGGAAAACATCACATTTCGAGCTTTTCTACAATTAGGGAAAACACATTCTTACCATGCTCTCCCCCATTGACCTTGAGAAGCTCCAGCTCCATTTGAGATGCCTTTATGTTTCCTTGCTTCAGAAGATTTTCCCTCCTGTGGGCCTGCCATCAAACCCTATGTGAAAGATAATTAGATTATTACACCATCTGTTTTCCCCTCAGGGGCTAATTTTGCCTTGTCATTGAAAGAAGAGAAAATTTAAGGTCACTAAAATGTAAGACTGATTAAAAGATAAGCCAAAAAAAGAAAGAAAAGAAACTATGTTTTTTTGGTTTACAAGATTGCAAGCAGAAATATCACTTCTCCCCACCTCCTCCAATGAAGCATTGCTAAATATGAATTAGTTTGCTTTTCTCCCCCATTAAAATCCCTATCAGACTTTTCTCTCTGCAGGCCACCTTCAAGCAATGCTCTCATGTATACCACTAATGAAACTGAAAGGAAACTATAGTAAGTGAACAATGCCTGAAAGGTCACCTCCCCAAATAAAAGATTCTGCCCTTTTCACCTTAAGATACAGATTTGGGACTCTCAGGTCTGTCTGTTCTTTTCTGCTTTCTGAAAATCTCTTTAATTATAATTAGCTCTTCAACTGAATGTTATTGTTATTACAGACCAGAATTTTAGGGATGAGATGGGATAATGATTATAAAGTAATACTATATAAAATTAAAAATGTTCAATGGGTATTTGTCAGGCATTTAACAAGAGTTAGTTGAGTGTAAACAAGTGCAATTCCAGATTTTAAGCAATCCAATTTAAAATCCTATCTTCAAGTACACATTTATAAAGTAAATGAAAGGGAGAAGTCACAATCATACCAGTCACATGCAGAACTTGTACTAGAAATTCAGTTTTTGTTTTTCATGACAAGAAAAAGCAGAAGCAAGCACTCCACCTCAACATGCCTCTGTAGACAAAACACACACAATACAATTCCAATGTATCCATACACTTTTTTCCAAGGCAGTGTCACACACACTTTACCCAGGTAGGATCTTGCTGATACAGGAACCCAGATGTTCCAACGATCAGACTGCCAGAGACAGAGCAGAAGTTGGAAAAGATTCCCAGAAGCAGTATTAAAGATTCACATGCACATAATGAAACATGCCTATCTCCTATTTCCTGGACTATTGTGGGCGAGGGGCAGATGGGAAGAGTCTTCATCAATCCCTTGCAGTCGAGGAGGACTGTCTTCCATTACTGTCTTATCTGTATGTCTGAAGATGGCTGATGCACCCTACCCGGGGTTGATGGACTCTACTGCAGCTTGGGCATGTGCTTCCATGGGGGGTTGGGGTGCTGGATTCTTGGCTTGGTCTGCGACATGCTGTTTTTGCTGCTCCAGCTTTTCCATCTCCTGTTGTTGTCATGAGGTTTTAAAATACTGAGATCACTGCAGCAGATTTTTCTTCCATGTGTGGCAGTCCTGGGCGATAGTCTCCCACGACTTGACATCAATGTTGCTTTTTTTGTGCATCCTTGGGGGTCCTTATGTTCCAGGTCCCAAAAATTGTTAGTATTTTGACTGCAGTAAAGATGATCCCACTGGACACAATTATCCAGTCAGGAAGAAATACAGAATACTGTATTAGACAGGCTGTTTAGGGCACCTTTTCAAGCCCCCTCCCCATGTGGAAGAGATCAAAGCAGGTCCTGAGGAAGGCTGCTTAGTCACAGTTACAGCTGCTGAATCACACTCCTGTCCACTGGCAATGCATAGGGGATGCACAAGGGTGCACATGTACCCCCTGGCATTGGCGGTGCACCCCCTACAAAAAGTGCTGCTGATGCTGCCAGTGGCGCCTGTGGGCAGTCGCCATTTGCCCCCCCCACCACCACCACCGACACCACCAGCGGTATATGCAGGTGGTCACTGACCGCTGGTTGCCATTTGCCACCCTCCCTCACACCACTGCAGCCGCCTGCAGGAGATTGCTGCTGCTACGCTCCCATCACCGACAGTGCTGCCGTCGCCTGCGGTAGCTCACCGTGCCCCACCCCAGCCTCTGGGGCTACATGGCGTTCGTGCTCCTGTCTCATCCAAGTGCTAGACAGCCTTCTTGTAACTTCTGCCTCTGTGCCAGTTCATAGCTAGAAGCTTTCAGACCTCACAACCCTGCTCCTGTTGCCATTAGCTAGTCACCAAAGTGCTTGAGGAATGTGCCAAAAAAGCTGTTTTCATGGAAGACATCTGTGCGTGACTTTCATCTTGGAGAAGCTGCTGCACATCAGCTTCATCTGGCTCTTGACAGAATGGGACCTTGATCTAATGGCAGGGAGACCAGGACGACTAGTGGGAATCTCATTCCGCTGCAGGCTACACCTGCCTTTATAGCCACTGGGATTCTAACATCTTCTTCCGCCTGCTCCGCCACTGAGGACCTTGGACCCATGGCTGGAGCTGGGGAAGGTCATTTTAGTGGCGACCTGTACTCACCATGTCACAGCACCATCAAAGGTGCCAGTGGCGTTGGCAGCAGGTGGTTGCCACTCGCCACCCCCTCACCCCACTGCCAACGCTGTCAGCAGCATCTGCAGATGGTTGCCGATAGCCACTTGGCATCCCTCCCCACTGCCGACACCACTGCGGCCACCTGCGGGCGGTCCCCATTTGGTCCACCCTCACTGCTGACATCACTGTGGCTGTCTGTGGGCAGTCCCCACTCATAGCCGCCATGCCTCTGCTGCCAACACCACCACCTGCTGGTGGTTGCCGTGTTCTCCCAGCCTTAGGAGGCACAAGGCATTCAGAAATTATAGAGAGGATGGAGATGGTTTTTTCACATATGGGACAGGACAAGGAGCAATGGCCTCAAGCTGCAGCAGAGGAAATTTAAGTTAGAGATTAGGAGGAACTTTCTGACTATGAGGGAGGAGCAAGGGGTCAAGCATTGAAACACGTTACCTAGAGAAGTTGTGGAATCTCAATCTCTGGAAATTGTCAAGAGCAGGTTAGACAAACACCTGGCTGGGATAATTTAGTTGGGGATGATCCCTGCCTACAGCAGGGGACTTGACTAGATGACCTTGTGAGGTCCTGTCAAACCCTTACTTTCCTATGAGCCAAAGCATCTATAAACTCCAATAAAAGTTCTACCTGATTAAAACACATTAGGTCCACAGTACTAACAGCATTTCTGAACTGATCCAAAAAGATACCAAGTACAAGAAACTCCACATTGACCTGTTAACACTGGTGTAAAGAACTGGATTACCAGATAGTTAAGGGTGCACCAATAGAGATTTTTGGGGCAGATACTGATAGCCGATATTTAAGGAGGCATACTGGCTGATACCAATATCTGATACAGCTGCCTCCAGCTGGTAAGTCCGGTGTGGTGGAAGGAGAGTGGGGAGGGAAGGGGTGGGGAGATCAACACCTCCCATGGTGAGGGAGGGGGCAGGTGCAGCCCAGGCAGGGCAGTGGGGAGAGCTGGAGCCATAGCTCATGGGGAGGGGGGAGGCAGTTCCCGCTACTGCTTGCATCCCAGGAGGGCACGGGGGGGGGGAGAGGGAGCATGTGCCCCCCGGATCTGTGTGGGGCAGGCTGCAGCCTGGGATGTGCGGGGCTTTTCTTGGCAGGTGCTGGGCTCGGAGTAGATGCTGGCATCACTGGGAGGAAGCTGCATCCATTCCAAATTTCTCTGCCGATCTGCTTCCAGCGCTGCCATCCACCTGGCACAGCCACAGCTCTTCTCGAAGCATGGGCGGAGGCGGGTTAAGCCGGGGCTGTGCTGGGCGGCTGGAGGGGAGATGGAGCAAGGAAAAGAGCCAGAGACAGGCAGGGAAAAAGAAGAAAGTTCAGGGACAGAAAGTCAGTATGAAGAACCTTGATAAAGAGGTGAGTCAGGGTCAGAGCCAGAGAGCAGCGTCCTGCCATTAACTCCCCTGGGCTTCAGCCCCGAGTGGAGGCAGGGGGATGCAAGGGGTGGGGAGGTGGGAAAATGGAAGTCTTCTTAGCTGCAAAAGTGATCAGCAGGGAGCCGGGTTTTCTGCTTCCCACAGAAAAATGGAGTAAATCAGAAATTTTACTTTTTACCAAAGGCAAATGCTTATTTCTTATTTTATCAGAGAAGCCTGGAGATTTTGCAATGAGTTACCAGCACAGCAGCAGAGTTTCAGCCTGCAGGGAGCTGGGAGGGAGTGGGAGGAAGCCAGTGAGACAGGATGCACTGCGTGCATGTACATGTACACCGCCCCAGGCAACCTGCAGAGCAGCTCTAGTAGGTAAGTGGGAAGGAGACAGAGATTGAGGGAAGGAACTGGGTAGGCCTGGGGCTGCTGCCCAGCTGGGCAGTGCTTGGGGCCCAGGGCCACAATGTGCAGCTGCAGGGCCCTGGCAGGGAGACAGGGGCCAGCTGCTGCACACACTTCCAGGGGGCAGAGAGGACCCCCACCCCTCAGATCTGTGCATGGGGCAGGCGCAAGCTGTGGGCTTGGGCTCCCGCCCTGCTTCCCTCCCCCAGGGCCTCCACAGCCCAGCGGGCATGACCTGGCGCAGCAAGGAACAGAGGGGTCACACAGGGATCTTCTTGCTGCTGTGAGCTCCCCACTGCCCTGGTGATGCACCCCTGTGTGTGCCACTGCTTTGAGGGGTGCCACCCTGCACCTCTGCCTTCACTGCAACCCTCGCACAGGAGGCACATTGCCAGGGCAGTGTGGAGCGAGCAGCAAGAAGCAGCTTCTCCGCACGGCTCTGCTGCTCCTTGTCGTGCTGGGTTGTGCCTACTGGGCTGTGGAGGCCCTGGGGGAGAGAAGAAGGGTGGGAGCCTGAGCCCGCAGCCTGCATCTGCGCTGCGTACAGACTTGGGGGATGTGGGTGCTCCCTGGGAGTGTGCGTGGTGGCGGGGAGCTGCCTTGCCTGAGCCTGCATGAGGGAGCAGGGCCAGGGAGCTGTGGACCCAGGTCCGTAGCCCTGGCAGCTGAGGGCCCCCTCAAGCAGGGCTGAGGGAATAGGGGCTGTGGGTGGGGGCTGAGGGGCATCAGCAAGGCTGTATGGGGGGACGGGACTGAGAGGCATGAGCAGAGCCAAGAGGCTGTAGGAGGCCTTTAATTTTATTCATGGATTTTGTGATTAGAGAATTTGTGTTTTTTCAATCAGGGAGAACCAGGATCCCTGGTGATCAGGCAGCTTGTGAGAGCAACACACATGAAGGGGAGAAGGAGGGAACTGACCATGAAGAGCAGTGGCAAGCAGACATAATCTGACTGTAAGAATGTGGTATGTCGGGGGGAGGGATTATAGACTTTTGGAAAAGAGGTAGAGATGGGGACCATCCTGGAGATCAGAGACAAATGAAAACAAAGTGCCTGGAGTGACAATAACTATTCAAGAATCCAAAGGTGAAAGCATGGCAGGTGGGAGACATCATCAGTGGCAGACAGCAGCGAATGATACTATCAGTCGGAGAAGCAGAATTAAAAGTTTCCAATGTATACGCACCAGAGTGGGAGGGAAGGAAAGCTCTGCTCAGAAAGCTAGCAGTTTACATGGTCGGAGGGAGACTGCAGATAACGGCAGGGGACTTCAAATGCAGAATAGAAGTGGGTGACAGAACAGAGGAAAGAGGAGAGGAACTTTACATAGTTCATCCTGATTGGTAACAAACAATTAAAGAAAAGTCACTAGGAGTTGTGTGGGCAGGGAAGAAAATTTTCACTAGCACTGACCCCAGTGGAAAGAAACAAATCAAGAACCGCGTTTGTGTTTATATCAAAAGAGAGATAAGAAAGAAAGAAACCATATGTGTAGCATTTAATGATACCCAGATGCTGAATGTGGAACCGAGTCTTGGTAAAAGCCCCATAAGGGGAAAGGGAGTGTGGAAGTTAAATGTGCAACTGTTACAAGATGAGGCGATGTCAAGCACACAGGAGACAATAGGAGGGGTGGAGAAGAGATATTTTAAGAGCACCAGAGAATGATGGATGATGGTGAAGAAGAGAGGGAGAACTTTTCAGAAAGAAGACTAAAGAACCATGGGGAAAAGAACAAGAGAGCTGAGAGCTACAAAGAAAGATGCAGGCGCTGCTAAGAAAGCTGCAGAATGAAGATAGGCATGAGAAGAACTAGAAGAAACAAAGCAAGTGATAGAACGATAGTTTAAAAGAAAGAGGAGAGAGAAAATGTTTTTAGCACAAGCACCCTGGGTGGGAGCAAATGAAGAGCAGTCCTTATATTTTTCAGCTAGAGTGAAGCCAGCAAAAGGAGAATTAAAGGCAGTGTAGGGAGAAGGTGGTACCCAGGTAGATACCAGGAGGAGGTATGAGAGGCAACAAGAAGATTTTATGAAGAGTTATATCAGAAAATAGAAGTAGACAGGAAGAAGATGAAGGATTTGGTGAAGGAGGTTGAAGAAAAGAAGTAGGGGATGAGGGAACAAAGAAGGTGGAAGAGAGAAGCTTAAAGGAACTGGAGGAGTGCTTAAAAGCTTTAAAAGAGGGAAATCCCCAGGAGCAGACAGACTGCCTGTGGAATTTTAAGAGAAGTTCTGGGCATGGGTAAGGAGGGAGACAGTGGATGTTTTTGAGGAAATAGTGGAAACGGGAGGCAGGAAAAGATTTCACAAGTGATCTTACTCTTCAAGAAAGAATAGAAGGAACTCCTGAAAAACTGGAAACCGATTACACTCTTTAATATGGACTATAAGTTCATAGCGAAGATGCTGGCTTTGAAGACAAGGAAAAACCTCCAGAAGATAATACATGAAGACCAAGTACGTGCATTGTCAAATAGAAGGATCTCCAAAGCGATCAGAGTGATCAGAGATACACTCTCCCACATCCAAGAGAGCAAAACAAGAAAGAAACCATGTGTAGTGTGTTAATGATACCCAGATGCTGAATGTGGAACTGAGTCAGTTACAGCAAACCTAGATTTAGAAAAAGTATATTTCAGAGTGGAACATGATTACATATTCAAAGTGCTAGACACAATGAGGTTCCCAGAGAAATGTATATGTTGGATGAGGCTGTATAGAGAGTGAAGAGTCAAGTCCAAATTAATGGGAAGCTAAGTGAGGCCTTTAAATCCGTACAGAAACGAGGCAAACGTGCCCCATCACCACTATTTTTTGTGCGGCATGCAACTGATAGGACAAAGAATAAGAAAAGATATGGTCATAAGCATAGTAAAGATACCAGGAAGGGGAGAGGTAAAATGTGGATTATACATGGATGATAAATGTAGTGGTTAGGGATAGACTTTTGATGGAAAGGGTGCTAAAGCAAACATAAGAGTATGGAGAAGTGATGGGAGTTAAACTAAATAGATTTAAAAGCACCATAAAGGGAGTAGGGAACTGGAGGGTCTCGGAGAATTTGGGCATTCAAATAAGAGAGAGTGATATTAGAATGCTAGGGACCCTGATGGATGTTGAGGGGAAAGATAATATAGCATGGGAAAAGGTGATGGCAAGGATATGGCAAATACTTTAGCTATGGTTCAGAAGGACGCTGTCCTTTGCTGGAAAAGTGGTAGTGGTTAAGGCTGTGCTACTGCTGACTATTTTATATATGGGGATTTTAGTCCCACTGATATGGCAGCAGACAGCAAAAGTACAGAGGGAAATGTGTGTTCTTCTGGAATGCCAAAAGAGAAAGGTTGGCTAGATCTGAACTGTACAAAGCAAGAGATATGGGCAGCTGGGGGCTGTCAGACTTGGGATTGTTCACCTATGCAACATATGTAAATGCGATATGCAAGGTGCTAATGGAGGCAGAGCAGGGAAGCAGTGCATATCACTGGATTTCATGTAGCTGCAATTTTGAGGACATGGGAAATATATAATACCTCTCTGAAGAATCCATGGGCGTGGCTCACCTTTTCATACACAGATTCATTACATCAGGATGAAAGGTTTCATGCAGATGTATAAAATAGGAAAGGTAGAGCTAGAGTGCCTGAAGCTGGGACTGCATGAACTAAAATACTATATTGATTGGGACAAGAAAGAGATCAGAGAAGAGGAGGCAGAGAAGAAATGAAGTAAGAAGGACTGGATATACATGTTTCACTAAACCAACAATGAGGACTGATGGGAGGGGCAGAGAGTTTCAGGTGGTTGCTGAGGTAATAGTTTTTCTGTATGAAGAAATGGAGTTCTGCAACGGTTTTTCTGTGGGACGTTGATGTATGCTGTTTAAGAGTTAAATATATGTAATTATATGTTTGGATACGAAGTTGTTTTTGCAATATGAAATTTTAGTAAAACAAGGATGCTCAAAATATGAAGTTTTGTAAGTGTAGGGTGGTAAGTGTGTTTTTAATAAAATTTGCACACAGAAAAAAAGGTTCCCATCTCAGCCTTTTGGCTAAGCTTAGCCCAGACATTTGCCTGAGATCAACCTGGCAGTGGAGCCATCATGATCATAAAGGTGCACAACTCGACTGCATGATTTGCCCCTATTCCCAACACTTAAGTTACTCGTATAAGAAACAGTATGAAGCTTCTGAGCACCACAGCTCATCCTGCTCCTTAGCTACTAGCTATGACACCAGATAAAAAGAGACAACCAGAGTAAGGCAGATAGTAAGACAGATCCTTGAACCCCAAACTGCATTTTCTTCAATCTGTTCCACCTGCTGCTTTTTCCCCTCCTGCCTTGTTCATGCATGAGGAACAGTCTGAAACTTCAAGCACCATTGCTCTTATGAAACTGTAGTATGACACTGTGGTAGATACATACACTCCACTGTTTCCAGCTCTGCGAGGGTTGCATCAATACTTGCTACATAGCAATAAGAAAAAATAGAGGAAAGGTTGTGGGCTCCAGGCTCCCAGTTTGGGAGCTGCCCCCCTTGTCCCCTGTACTGCCCCACTCCTTCCTGCTTTCACTGCCTGTCTGCGCCCCCAGATGATGGGGTAGCAGGGTCTGCAAGGCCAAGGACATCTGCAGCCAGGTGACAGGGGAAACCCAGGAACCCCATACCATGTGGCATGCTAGCATGGTACAGCATGGGAAGGGGGCAGAGGTAGCAAACAGCATAGTATGCAGAGTGTAACACTGTACACAAATGGAGGAGACGCATGTTGCAGTATACAGGGTGCAGGGCCACCAACACAGTGGGTGGGGAAAGATGGGTGATGCCTGCTGTGCAGCACAGTATATAGCTCACACCGCATATGGTGCAGCAGCATGCAACCCTTGCCACTCAGAAGCTGGACAGCCCTGATGCAAGTTGAAACCCTTATCCGGTCCCATCTATTTATCTCCTTTGTATTTTCTCTCAATCTAATACCTTGAAGGTTCAATTACTTTGGCACTTCAACTTTCCTCTTTTCTTCAACTTTGTACCCCTGCCCTGCAAATCTCCCAACAAGAAAAGGAGATTAGCAAACCTGCATTCAAGGGCAAACTGGAATCTGATTGACTTCTCAAGAGTAAATGATTTACTTATAGATGCTAATTCTATAGGTTTCAGGTTCTGAAATCTTATTTACTAGAAGAAAATGTGTTGTTGAAACAAAGGGGGCTACACTTGGATACACAGCTGAGGAGATCAAGACCTTGGTCAGCATGACCACAGGGACAAAGCACTTTTCCCAACAAGATGTGGAGGGGGTGCTCGATGGGCCCAGGGCCCACGAGTTTGTTTTCCAAGGTTCACTAAAGGGTTAATCCTGTTAGGGTAGCTTCTCGTATTTTATGCTTTAAAGTTGCACCCGTTTATAGAGTGGTGAATTACAGTACTGTTTAAAGTCTACTTCCATATTTAGCCTTATTTACTCATTGCTTAAGTTCTGTGTAGCTGCATTCATCGTTATCTGAACTTTTCTGCAATATCAGTTGGCCTTGCCTCTTGGAAAGCAGCTTATGGCCTTGAGTTTGCTCACATGTTTCTTTCTTTTTCTATCACTGTGAGAAGTTTTTCTAGCATATAGTAATAATTTTGTTACCAGCTCAAATTAACTGAACTTGGCACTAACCGGCTGAATCAGAGAGATGAAACGACTGGATATGTTAAGGAAAGGTGTTTGTATTTCACATTCCATTTAAGGGTTAATTGTGCTTTAATGATCCCTAAGCACTATCTGGTGTACACTGATAATAAAATAACAATTTGGCCCTGGCCTTTTCTGTGTTTTGTCCTCAGAGCATTCTGGGTCTATGTCAAGGGTGCATCCGTCCAGCATCTGCAGTTTAGTTCACTATAACATACATTTAGCAATCCAGCTAAACAGTTTTAGAGTTATCCCCCATTTTTCAAACAAAAAAGAAAAACTGAACAAAATACCAATCATCACTGCCTGTCTCCAACACTCAACCATCTGAAGCATCCCAACCCTCAAAAACAATTATTTTTTTTAAAGAAAGATCATTTGGGGTTTTTCTTTTAGTTGCTTTTTGTAGTATGAGTTTTTGGGATCACATTTGCTTCATGTTGTCCCGCTTCCTTCTGTAATCATGAGTGTTAGAAAAAAATGACGAGACAGCTGAAGATCTCTGTTATCTGCAGGGGTCAAGTCTTCCAGTAAGATTTCAAGTATCAGGAGATGCACAAAATTTGATAGGGACAGATAGGGACAAATACTCAGTTGCCTATAACAGCTGCAAAATAACCTAAGTACCCATATGAGTGCTTTGAATCCCAGGGACTCCTGGGGAAACCAAAAGCCAGTCAAACACGGAGGCAAGAAATCTACCTGTAGAAGTGGCCATTGTACTGGGCGAAGGAAATTTGGACCACTGACTTGGCTCCAGCCACTCCCATGATTGACAAAACAACTGGATTTCATCTGAAACCAGATGTGGGGTTTATCTTGGGGCTGACTGACTCCCATCAAAACTGGCACTGTGACAGTCATTCACAGCCTGAATGGCCATGAATTAGTCTTCACTGTTCCAGGGCAAAGTCTTAATTTGGATACTTCACAGGTACTTAATGTGGGATAATGTCCTTGTCTGTCTGTAAGATCCCAGGATAAAAAAAACTGTCTCCTGGGAGAAAACTGATGTCTGTTTTTTATTGGTTTCTGGCCAGAGAGAGCACTTGGTAGCAGTGGCAGCGGGACCCTGGACAGTGCCAGCCCTTGCTTGTCCTCCAGCCACCTTCAGTGTCTACTGGGGACCAAGGGCCCCAGATTCTGAAGCAGGCAACTCATCCCTGCCCACACTCCCCCACCAACTTCAGGTGGCCTGCTGATAGCCCACTAAGCTGCAAGCCATGTTAAAGACCACTAGCTTAGACTGTTGGCACAGAAAAGACTCAAACTTCCAGAGGCTTGCTGTAATCTATTCTTTCAGCCTTTTGCCATGTCGTGAACCCATAGTGGTATAGAGGAAAGAAAAAAAAGGGTGTTACCTCTTAATGCTATCACTCCCCTCCCTTGGGACATGAGTAGGCTAGGGTTGTAAGAACAACATGTTCTCCCAAGCAGCGTTGGGAGAACACCATCAGTGGGGCAAATGGGACACATCTCTATCTTGCTGCAGCTCTCCAGAAGCAGACTTGGGCCAGTCCACCATCAGCAAGCAAATCTCAGGACAACTGAACTTGTACCTTTGGGGTGAAGTACTCATCCACCAACCCTACTGTGGTAAGCCTTACCCCAGACTTACCCAGTGTGGGTAAAATCATGTTTGTAAAGAAGCAGTGCCAGCTACACAATTTTAATTCAATAATATTCAACAATTAATCTTGCTCCTTCTTGATCCAGAAACTTGTGAAACCCTGGAATGGCATCTAAGAAGAGGCCCTTGCCCTGTAGCTGGCAATACTACACTCAGATTCAGAAAGCTAAGGCAACTGGTGTGGCACCTGCAATCAGAGGTTACCTTGGAGAACCCATCTCTGCCTTCATCACCCCTGCTTGATGAGTTACTCAGTCCCCAAATAAGAACAGCCTAGTGCCATCATAGATCCCTCATGTTGATGCACTACAGCAATGTAACGGTGGTGCTACTTACTCCATTAACTCAAGTAAGCCTATCAATTCAGCAAATTAGTACTGAAAAAAATAGCTTTTGGGGTCATGCCTTCTTATTGGCTATCCAGCCCTCCACTCATTCAAGAATCTCAAAACTGGTTTGTTGCAAAAAAAAAAAAGTTATGCTAGCACAAGTTGAATGCCATCATCTGGTTTTCAATCAGATTCTGGGAAAGAAACTGCTGTAGTTGCAATCTTGAAATCTGTAGATCCAATGCTTTCCACCACTGGGATGGAGTGGCAGAAGACATGCTGCAAAATTGAGAGGAAGCAATGAAATTGCTACTGAAAATATCTGTAGGCAATGAGATAGGATCTTCTATCCATACAAGAAGGCAGAGTCTTATTTCTCATTCCCAAAAAAAAGCAACGAAGTGAAACAAAGCTACCTCCCATCCCAAAGCTTAACACACACTATCTTATAAAAATACAACAAATTTCTTAGGATGAGTCCCCGGCTCTTGCATAATTTCTGGACCATTATGGCTATAATATTGGTCTTACATTCGGTAAAAACACAGCAAATTGGTAGGCCTGCTGAAAGCAAATTATGGCTGCTTGCCAAAGACTAATTCAGATAAGGACAGCAAACCATGTTACACACTGAATACCTAACTGGTTTAGGAGTGACGTTTTGGCCACCTCATTAAAAATCCCTCAAAATCAGTTTAGTACAAAGCTGAAACTACGGCTAGATCTATGTTTTCCCTTATAGTCCACTATCTTCCTAAATGGTCTTTTGTCCTCCCTGCCAATAGAGCTCAAAATACATTTAAAAACAGAATTACTAAGAATTGTATGTGGAGATGAAACCTTAGCACATAAAACTCATAAACCTGTAGCTTATAAAGTAAGTTATAACTTATAAAAAAAAGCAAAAGGACACTAAACTAGGTCCCTGGAAGAAAAAAAGAAGCTTAATTTTACTCATAGCTCAGTTTGCATGTTACAGTGATTGTATAAGCATCTGTTTTTTGCTTTGTTTCCCTTCCCTCCCAAATTTCTGTTCAGAAGTCAGATGAGATCAGGCAGCAGGCTCTTTCCAGCAGAGAAAGAATGGCTCATTCTTTCATTCAGAGCCGGAATAACCCTTTAGTGGGCCCTAGGCAAACAAACTCATGAGCCCCTACTTAATACTGCGTATTTATCTTACTTTTTTTCACTCGATTATTATAATATGTAAAATAAGCACAACCGGCCCCTTCTTCACTTAGGGCCTTAGGCATGTGCCTAGTTTGCCTCTGGGTTAATCCTGCTTTCATTGCAGTGCTGTTTTGTGCTGCATGGGGAAGCCAGTTAAAGATAAACCCAGAAGTCTTAAGGCCTGGCAAAGACAGGACAGACCCAGGCTTACCTTATGTAACAGCAATGCAAAACGGTAGGCCAGTATTATGCTAGCCCAGACCTACCCCGCTCTTGGGCTAGTCACAAAAGCAGGATTTAAGAAAGGCAGCACATACACATACATAAAAACGCTTTTTTGTGGCGGAGGGAGGGGAGGGAGTTGGGGTATGTGCTAGGGTTTCCCCACTAGCACAACCACCCTGCTGAAAAGAGCCGCCCGCTCCAGGTCTGACAGCTGGCAGCACGCGAGGTGCCCTCCGTCCCCGGCACTGGGGCGGCATCGCACGCGGCTCCTTCCTGACAGGCCAAGTCACCCGTGTGCCTCGGACCCAGCTCAAAACCAGCCTCTGTCAAACGGAGCCCGAGCGCCCGAAGCCTCCTTACCGCTCCGCTCCGCAACGCGCCGCCCGCCGCCGCCGCCGCCGCCCAGCCCTTTGTCAGCCCGCCGCCGGGCACCGCATCCACCGACCCGCAGCGCTCGCTCGGCCGGAGCCCCGCCCCTGCAAGCGCGCACCAGCTCTGCCGGCCAATCAGCTGCCCGCGCTCGCGGAGTCGCACAACCGGATTGGTGCAGGGGACTCAAGCCATCCGCTGAGCTGATGGAATAACCGTGGCAACCGGCAGCCTATGAATAACTGGCAGAGGTAAAACACAGCTAGAAATAGTGTGGTCTGTATAGATACCTATGTCTAGCTGTCTATCCATCTATCTAGATAAATAGGTATAGGTATCTATAGAGACCACTCTGTTTCTATGTTTTACCCGGCCAGTTATTCATAGATATATATAAATATAGATATAGATATATATACATACCACACTATATCTAGCTATCTATCGAGAGAGAGAGGGGTCTCTCTCTTTCTCTCTCTATATAGTGTGGTCCTATATATACAGATATATAGAGATAGCTATATATGCCTATCTGTCTATATAGATATAGATCCCTCTACCTGTCTATGTTACCCTTGTTAATCAATATAGATAGATAGATAGATAGGCATATCTATATTTCTAGACAGGTAAGAACGGTTTTCCCCTGCCAACATAAGATAGATAGATCTCTATATCCCTACATAGATAAGAACAAGCTGGTTCTGTGCTGGCCGGAGCACTGGCAGGAGGCAGTAGGGAAGCTCAGTCAGAGGCACTTACTTACACATCTCTGTTTTGTGAGCTTTGACCCTGAAGGGCTGTAAGAGCAGCCTAGATGTGGAAGAACCACACTTCAGACCTCGATAGTGCCTTCCCTTGGAGTGTGCCAGCGTGATTCATGAACTGCTCATTACCTTCGGGCACCAGTGTTAAGGCTGCAGCCACTGAGTGTTCATCCCTGAAGCCTCCAGCTTCGCTGAGTCAATTGCAAGCAGTGCGTAGAACTCAGTAATGTCTTGCTGGTTCATTCCCACGATCTCTGTGCAGATGAATGATCCTGCTGGATAACATTTGATTCAGGCTTGTTTAAACAGGTCCTCATAATCTAAAGACCCATCTACTCTGCGTGGAATAAAGATCTTCCTGACCTAAGCTCATGTTTACCACTGTTCCCAGTTTTCCACATCCAGCATGGGGTATGACAGCTGCCTGTTTCCTTCTGCCCAAGAAGTGGCTGCATTTCAAGTGGTGCTGCTTCAGTTTTGCCACATTTCATTATTTTATCACTGTGGATTTTTATGCCATACTTGATGCCATGTAGCCGTGCCCCACACAGACAACAGGTCGGAGTGGAAATAAAGGGTAAGTTATTTGCTCAAGGTCACACAGGAGGGAAGAGCAGTTTGAGCAGGACTGATTGCACTGATTGCAGTGTGTTAACTTTTGCAGCCCATGTGTTTGGTGTGAATAACCCAGGGCACTAGGTCAGAGAAGTTTCTGGAGGCCCATAGAAAAGAGATGGTCTCTTTAAGGGACAGCAGGGTGACTGCTCAGAATGCCCTTCTCTGTCTACATGACTTACAAATTATTTATAGATTTTGCTCTTAAGTCAATCACATTTTGTCTAATATAATATAATATAATATAATATAATATAATATAATATAATATAATATAATATAATATAATTAGATGGATAATAACTTTGCCAGACTTAGAATCCAACCAAAACCAGGGACTCAAGCACCTGGATGTTTTTTGGCCTTTTGAATCAACATACTTTTCTAAATCTGGAGTGTATAGTTCTGGATTATTTTTACTTGCTTTTACTACATTGTTTGAGTTCATAAGGCTCTAGTCAACCCTTCTACTGTGCAAAGCACTCACTGAATACAGTGGGAACTTTCTTTAGTATAGTACCATACCTAGACTCCTGGCAGCCTTGGGTGAACTTTTAGTATAAAGCCCCACTTTACCAGAGACAATGATAGTAATAATAATAAAAAAAACATTTTCAGGCCCCCTTTCTGTCTGGGCCCTGTGTGGCCACCCAGTTTGCCCATGCCTATGTCCAGGTCTGGCATAGTATAAAGTGAGTGGAAGGCACCAAACAGAAATCAATGTTGTATTATGTAAATGATGCATTATGCAAATACAGAGCTAGAAAAAAACCTTTACCTGGAGAGCTACATGCCTCTGTTAGACTCTTGTCAGTTAGACACAGCCCTTGCACAGGGTAAATTGGCCTTCTCAACCAAATGTTGCTACTACAGACACCATTTTCTCCCTATTAGGTCCATAGCTCATCTTCAGGATGAAACATCTGTGCCAAGAATATGGATGCTCCCTAACCCCCTCCCATCTGATTGTGGAGTTGACTGAGGTCTGCTTGTGGTTGGAAGTGTCAGATATTCTGCTTTTCAATGTAGCTACCTGCACGGAGATCATGGCAATGAGCCCTCAAGACATTACTGAATACTGGTATTACAGCTACAGGGAATTACATTTAAATTCAGTTTCACAAGTGAGTTCTTCCAGTTCTTCTAAAATGGGCCCTTCACCAACAACAAGCAAAAGGGGGCATAGGTAGGAAGGCACATGGAGGAGGAGAGGCAAGTACATTTTACTGGGCACAAATGTTTCTGGCCCTATTGCAATCCCTTCTTGAACATGCAGCTGAAGTTCTTTTCCCATATTCCCAAATCCTTACTCCAGGTTCCCAGTTCCTTTTCCACCGCTAATCTTTACACAATTAAAGGTTTAGTAATGAATTAGACATGCTGAAGGGTTAGAATGTCATCCAGAATGTCTATTTACTAACACACATGTAAAATATATCATGCATCAATCTCTGCTCCTGATTCAAGAGCTGGGATTAGGCTGGTATTATGGGGCAAAATCCTTTAATGAGCGGGTGGTAAAACAGGCTGTAAGTGTGCCACGTGGAGAGAGAGACACAATTCTAGGATCTGAACATCACTCCAACTGCAGCTCCTTGACAAGGCAAGAGATCTGGAGACTGACACTGGCCATATAATAGGAAAGGAAATAGTTGGAAATCAGGCGGAGAAGAGATGCCTGTAATAGGAAGGGAAACGGTAGAAGATGAGGCAGAAAGGAGATGCCTGCAATAGGAAGAGAATCAATGGAAAATGAGGCAGAAAGGCCTGTGGCAAAGCTATACCCCACTCCTAAGGAGGCAGAAGTGTTTCCACACACATCTCACGCGGTGTATGTAGGAAGCTCACGGGACCAGCCCAAGAGAGGGCAGAGGCAGGAAGGCAGTTCTCATGCCAAAAGAGCTCCAAGCCCAAGTGTGAACCCTAACAGAGCGGTTTCCTCGCGGGGAGCCTCTCCCTGCGCTCTGCCCGCGCAGATGGAGGTGTGGGGACAGCCCGACGGGGACACCACGGGCACAAGCCTCTCTGCTACACACAGGGCGGCCTGCAGCCTCCCCCTTGCCCCTGCCCCGCGATCTGCCAAGGCAAAAGCAGCCGCTGGAACCCACAGAGGCAACTCCGGCTCTACCACGTGTCTGGGCTCTATGACGTCACAGAGGCGACGACTTAGTGTTCCTTTTACTCCAGCGCTGTCGCTTCCTGCCGGCTCCGGAGGGAGGGGGAGGAGGAAGGAAAAGCCCCGGCCCGGGCCCGGAAGGTTTTGCGCGGCTTGGGTGGTGCTAGCAAGGCAGAGCCGGTCCGCAGGAGCCATGGGGAGGGCCGTGACAGTGGCCACCTGCGCCCTGAACCAGTGGGCTTTAGATTTCGATGGGAATTTGGAAAGGATTTTAAGAAGTAAGTGGCGAAGCGCTGGCAGCGGCGCCGCGGGACACCGCTTGGCTGGAAGGGAGGGACGTGCCAGGGCTGGAAGTGGCAGAGAGGCTTGCGCCCGCGGTGTCCCCACACCAGAGATGTGGGTTTCCCGGAAAAATAGATTGTGATCTGATGTAGCATGTTTATTTGACTTACTTTTTTTTTTAGTTTAAATATACCCCCCTGTTAATTTTATGTCTCATCAGCCACGAGTATTTGAACTGAAATATTTGATTAGGAAAAAAAATGAAATGCACTTAATGTGGTTGAAATGTTATAGTCAAACCAATTCAAGGCTTTACTGGAAAGAAATGATTTTTATTGGAGTACTTGTAAAAAAAATGTCAAGACAGTATGCAATAGCATGGATTTCCCTTGCATTGTTTGTTTAAACTTAAGAAAAAGCCAAAGGCACTGACAACTGTTGACACACTAATTTTAGCACATCCAAAGAACTGTGCATGATATGCCGTGCTTTGGTTTTGACTTGACCTGCACTGCGGATTAGGTGAATTCATAACTTGATTTTTGGTTTGGCTTATGATGTGAGTGTATTTACTCTCCTGTTTACAAATCAATAAAACATATATGTAGTCTGTCACACGCATCTTAGGGATAATCCGCGGAAAAACACGAATTACAACTTTGAAACTGCCAAGCTTGCCTAATATTGTATTGGCATCCATTCATTGTTACTAATGAATGTTATGAAACAATGGATTTTTAGAAATGGAAAATTTTCCCGCAGAAAAATAAAGCAAAAATTTCCACCCCACTTCTCTGCCCCACACCCTCTCCATCACTCCTATTCTCCCTCCACCACCAGTTGTCTCTGCAGCTCCAGCAGAGTGCAGGGGGAGGCTCCCAGCGGGGAAACCACTGCATTAGGGTTTACAAATCAGTAAAGCTCCAGAGCTTCCTTCCAGCCTTGGTGCTCTCTTGGCTTGATCTGCCTTCCTGCCTCTGCCCTCTTAGGCTGGTCCCCTGAACCTCCTATACCACGTGAGATGTGTGTGGAAACACCGCTGCCTCCTTAAGGGAGTAGCCTTGTTGCAGGCATCTCCTTTCTTCCTGATTTCTTAATGCATCACTTCTTTCCTGGAGATTAGGAGCTCTCTGCTTCTCTGTAGGCATGTTGATCATGAAGCCCTTCTTGAAAATGTAGCTATTTTCTCCAAATGGAAGGCAGCTCCTTTAAATAATTGTGACTTTCTGCATTCCTTTTATCCCTATGAGTTCTTCGCTTGCTTGCTTCTCCCAGCACTGCCTCCTCCCTCTCCCTAGCTTTAGGCTAAGTACAGACATTCAAAAAGCCAGAGCCTGAATTGATTCAGTCTTTGCAGATCAGTCTAACCTGCATAGATTTAACTGGCAAGCAAGTGAATATACATTCACTTTTGATGTTGGAAATGCAGCAACATCCCTGTAGTGGCTCAGGCTAGAAGTGGGGAGGGGGAGGAAGGCATTGGAGTGAGCCCTCTCTTCCCTTCAGGCTGGGGAAAAGGTGAGCTGTTGGGGGGGGGGGGGTGCCCAGGCCCCCTTGGGCTGCTATGACCGTGGAAGTGGGTGTCCACCCGGGCCGTACTGATAGATGCTGCCCATGCTGCCAAACTGTGGTTGGCTGCCAGGTGGGTGGATGACAGCAGCAGGGGGGAAGCCATAGGGGTAGCGCCTGATGCCTGGTACATGGGACCATACTGCAGTGCTGCTGGGTAGAGAAAGAATGAGTAGGACATGCCCAGCTTGGCACGTGGTGGTGAAGTGGACGCAGGTAATAGTGCCCAGGGGGTAAGTCTGCGCTGTGTGTGCTGCTGCCTGGGCCAGGGCTGGGCCGGGAGCTGCTCTCCAGCAGGTAGAAGGGGCTGCTGAGCAGGAGCTGCTCCCCCAGCTGCATTTTTGGGCCAGCTTGGCTCTGCCCCAGGCTAGTGCAAACACATTTGAGCCCCCTCCCCACCTCAGCCCAGCTTGGGTTTCTCTGGTCAGCAGGGCTCACTTCCAGGATAGAGCTGCCACTGCGATCCCTCTGTGCATGTCTCCACCCTAGGCTTGGGGCCATTTTGTTTCCCAACCAATTTGGCCTTTGCTCCTGAGGTGCCCCAAGCAAAACCCTGGCCTTTGCAGCTGGGAAAACACAGCAGGATCCCCCTCTGGCTGTGAGAGGAGCTCTGGGGGTCCCAGGTTGTGCCACAAGCAGGGGGGAAAAGCTGGGTGGATGCTGGGGTCCCTGCTGGTGGGAGTGGGGAGGCAGTGGGGTTTAATTCCCCTCTGCCTGAGCCTGCTGTCCCGTGCCCTTGCCCCCTCCACTCCAGTAGTGAAAAGTCAGACCGGGCTATATCCCCAGCCACATCCATCTCCCTTGTCAGCCAGCCATCACTGCTCCAGCTAGAAAGCAGGGGGGTGGGGCTTGCAAAGCATGCTGGGATTCTGGGGGACTGTGAGTTAACTTGAACCAGGAAGTGGGGCTGGGATAGAAGTTCCATAAACCAGTTACACCTAAGTCAGTTAAGTCTGATACTACATTCAACCAGGTTTATCTTAAACTAGTTTCAGCCATTTTGAAACTGGTTTATTCACATTGAACTTCTGTTCTGTTACAGGTTTAAACCAATTTCTGATCACTTAAACCAATTTATGTGCAACTTCTGTCCCTAGCCCTTCTGTTCAAATCATTCACTTGATTTTCTATGCTGTCCTGTCACAGCATTTCATGAAGTGACCTGGAGTTCATGAAAGATTGTGCTTATCTATTATCTTTCCTAGTTAGTCTACAAGGTGCATATCTACCCTGCCTTCTGTGGACATAAACTATGCCAAAAAGAATACTTAGACTACAAGGAACTTTGCCTTTGCTGGGTATTAGTATGACACTGGTGGAAACTGTTAAAACAGACTTTGGGGTTACATGTTTAAATAGAGGGATTCTCTGCATATTGAGATTTTTAGCTTGTTGTTTAATATATTTCCATGTAGAATGGACTCTGATTTCTAAAACCCCATTTTATAGGTATTGAAATTGCTAAGCACAAAGGAGCAAGATACAGACTGGGCCCAGAGCTTGAAATTTGGTGAGACCATCTTAATCACTGTATATCTGGTATTTCTCCAAGGGAGAAAGGGTATATACTGTTCATTTGCAGGGTAACTAAGCCATAATGACTGATCAAAATTAAATCCAAATGCATATTACTCTGTAGAATACTGTGTAAATTACATAAACTTGTGTATGAGAGCAAAAATATGATATTGATAGATTGGGGTGGGTTGAATGATTGGATTTTTGGCTTGCAAATGTGACTGGCACCAATTATTCAGTAAGTTATTACAGCTAAAATTCCAGATTGTTTGTTCTTTCCCTCCACTTATTTTTTGGGAGAGAACATTCCCAACACTGCTGTTATATCATTTCAGTTTATGACTTTACAGTTTGTGATATGGGTAATTTCAGATATGGAAAAGGTGGTTCGTGTCTTAAGTAGCTTTGGTTTGTGTCTACTACTGCTCTCATCTGAATTTGTTGCTTTGTATCTTTTTGTGTGCAGTGGTTATGGCTGTTCAGATCACTATTACGAGTCTGACACACACTTGCATTCATTTCAAGTTCTGGCAAAGCTTTTGGAATCTCCTGCTGCTCAAGACATTATCTGTGATGTGGGAATGTAAGTGCTATATAATTATGATGAAGGGGTAGCTGTTTAGGAAAAACATGATGGTGCTGTCCTGTCTGAATGGGCTTTGGTTAGAGAAGACTCTACATAAAACATTTACATGTTTTAATGATTTGGGAGTCTAAGTCTCATTGTCAAAAGAATATTACCTTGTGCAGTTAAAACACTGTTTTTCATAAGGTGAGCTGCCGAGGGAAAGTAAAATTGGAAGACCTGGGAATTCTAATTTAAAATACGAAATTATCTGGTTTATACCCAGAATAAAAAGGAGGCATATTTTTAATGGGTGATTTTGGCTTTTTTTTTAAAGAGAACAGTGTGAGAGGATTGCTTTGTAACCAGAATGTAGTACAGGCAGTCCTCAAGTTACAACGTTTCCCACTTACAACATTTATAAATTGACACCATTTCAACTTTGACATCAGTTTCGACTTTACAATGCTTGATCTGATGTGATGCCACACCAGCGAACAAGCTTGCTGTATTGCTCATCTCCCTGGAGAACATCTGTCCAAACTTCCTTGGAGACTTTCTTTAAGAAAGCAGATAAGACTCCAGAAAAACCTGCAGCCCAGACTCCTGAGAATACTCCAGCGAAGAGCCCTTCAAAAAGTCTGGCAGAGTCACCTCAAAGAAGTCCTTCCAAATCACTATGATGGCTATTTACAATAAAAATACATTAATGTAGCTATATTACTCGTCTATAATTGAGTACAATATTCTGGGTTATTGTTGGTGAAAATAGGATATTGGGCCTTGGTTCAGGACATTCCCCCATTTATAACATTGTTTCTTATGAGAAAATTGGTTCTGAGTTGCAAAGTTTTGACTTAAGATGTGGTTTTCAGGAACCAATTGTGTCGTAAGTCCGAGGACTGCCTGTACTGGCAGTATAGGGTATACTACTTGATCTTATGCATGCTTCTTTATTTCAGTTTACCCAGCTGTTTGAAAGAGCTTAAAACATCCCTCAGGAATATATTCCAGATCAATTTCTAAAAGATATTGAGTTAAATAATCCTACTAGCTATTGCTGAGCAGGCAGCCTTAGTTTGATAATGGTGAATATGCTGCAAATTATCTATATACTGCTACTCAGATTTACTGTAGTAGAATAAGGGGGGTCTAAATCGCTTCAGTGAAAAGAAATATGTACAACTTTTCTGCCTACATTGCTGATTTAGCTGATGGTGTCAGGCACAATCAAGTTTGACTGAAGAGGCTATAAAACAGCATATACCTATTTACGTTTTATAAAGCTAAAATGATTCAGTAGTAAATGCAGGCAAAACTGATTCAGTCACTGATATATTTTTTTTTTTTGGTAAACTACTTTTTTTTTTTAATTACAACTGTGGGAGAGAATCTTGACCCTAAAGCCTGTCAAATTGTTTTAGGTAATCTGTCTAGGAAATCTGCACAAAAGTATGAGAGTTGATCTTAGCCAAATGGCTGAGATCTAATGCCAGTCCAATGTAATATGGTAGACATTTTGATGAGCATATTTCATTAATTAGCTTGTTTGTTTTCTTTTCTGAATTTAGCTGTTGATAACTCTGATTGTTATTTTTACAGGCCAATTATGCACAGAAATATTCGCTACAGTTGTAGAGTGATCTTCTTAAACAAGTATGTATTTCTTAGCAACATAATACCATTTTACTCACAGAGAACATGATTTCTTGATGTATAATTTTCAGTAGAAAAAATGAATGATTCTGCAACATCTTTTGTTTAAAAATGGTAGTTCAAATAGCAAGTTAAGTTAGTGGCAATGTATTATTATGATTTTTACAATGGCATTAAAAAATAAAAAATTACCACTGGTGTGTGCAAGGTTGGTAAAAGCAAACAGAAAAACTGAAGTAGTTGGACTATGCAAAGGAAAACTGACATATAAATTGCTATTAAATACACAGTGTAATACTCACACACATGCACAAAATGGAAACTTGGCATTTCTCAATGCTGCTCTTTGTTTCTGCGGCAGTGTAAGATTATTGCCCCATGCTCTGTTTGCTTTGGTTCTTTTAAGGAAGATTCTTTTGATCAGACCAAAGATGATCTTGGCTAATGCAGGAAACTACAGGGAACTTCGGTGGTTTACCCCATGGAGCAGAGCCCGGTAAGCTGTGGATAAGATGAGATTTGCCTAAGTGGGTTGATTTGCCATTACAGCCATGGACATTTCATTAACAGTTAGTTTAGATGTCACTTCAGTAGCACGAGAAGTTTATTTAAGCCACCTTAAATGAAGTTCAGTTAGAAAGCTCTTCAGTTAGGCTGGGCATTGTACCATGTATATTTGATCATGAATTGAATCCTTAGAGGAAAGATGCTGATGACATTGAGGTTCTGTCCTCCTTCCTTCTTCTCCCTCCTCAGTTCCCACAGAGTAGAAATGAGGACTGCAAGCTAGTCAGCAATAAGCAGCACCTAGGAAGTCTTCACCAGGCAATTCAGACACTGAGAAGAAAAATTCTCTTGGTGGTGGTTTTGTTTGTATGAATGGGAAAATGCAGTGTGTGATCTATGAAATTCTGGGTGGCTGTTTTGAAGTCATCTGGGTTAAGAAGCTTAATACAAACAGACACTTATAGAAACATCTCGCTAGAAAGCCACAGCCAGAGTCATTCTTGTTCATGGGATGATTGAGTACCGTCTCATGTTTGCTTTCAGCACCAAATATATTTGTTTTCCTCAGTCATTCTACTTAACAAGACATGTAAAATCTAAAAAGAAGACAATGTAAAACCTTCTGGAGTCATGGCATTCCATCCACCGGAGCAGTTAGGAAAATCGCCCTTCTCTGTAGTGACTTTTAGTTTACAATTATATCATTGTGAGCTGCAAATAGCATTTCCAAATATGAAGCACATCAAAGGAACCACAGGAAAATCCCCATGCAGTTTATTTTAGTTTATATCACTCACAGCAGAAGCTTTTTTTTAATACTGTCACTGATGCCACTACAGATGAGCTAAATCACAAGTCAGCCGGAAATCCTTGCTCCCTTCTTGAGGAAGGCTCTTCCATAAACTTAAAGTGAAGATACCAAGCTAGAGGTGGTATTTGGGGCCTGTAAAAGAGCTGGAACCCTTTCAGTCCTGCACCACATGGATAGGCCTCTGCTCTGGCAATGTTGTTTCAGTTAACTGTATTTTCTTCCCTTATATTCCTTGCAATCTCCCAGTAGATCACTTTGATCACACCAAATTGACATGCTGTTCTTAAGATATGACATACATTAAACTTAGTACTTACTGAGTATTGTTTTGTTTTTGCTAAAGGAGTGAGCAGAGGTGACTGTCAGTCCTTGATTCCTAGATGGGGAAAAACCCAGTTTATAGTATTTTGGCTAATGTATGCAGCCAGGAGGAAGGAGACTTGTAAACTTGGCGCACAGCCTGTTAGGTTAATGCTTAGAAAAATTATTTCCTTTCTGCCACTAGAAAGGAGGCACATTAGCATCCCTTTGTCTACTGCTAGCTTGTATAATCAACTCTATGAATGCTCATGTGTATATCCCCAGAAATGCAATAAAACATTCTGCCTTAAGAGAGTTTTTGGTTGTTGCTGTTCATATAGGACCCATAGATTTGGCACAAGAATTATCAGTTTTCCCCACACCCAACAATTTGTGGATAAAAGAAACAGCCCTTAGGAAGGGAAGCTGGCTGTGTTTGCAGAGTTGCAAAGCTGTAAACTGAATTTAGAACAGCGAGAACTCAGCTGAGACCCCCCACATTTCCAACATTTTCTAAACTGTTTAGCCTGAAGTTCTCCATTGTGGTTAAGGCACTTATTCTGAAGAAAATGGGATTGTTCTTATTTTATGGTTTTGAAAACGTGTATCATTAGTCTTGTAGCAAATGTGAAGGTCTAATTCTTTACCTTCAGGGCCAAATTCATCCCATGAAAGCACATCAAGATGCTTTAGCTAACATTGGCATGCATTAGAAACAACCACAGGTGAACAGTAGCTATAAAGCAAAGCTCTGAATTTGTTTCTAGACACTGATAATCTGTGTGATTGTTTTAGGCATGTGGAAGAATATTTTCTTCCCCGCATGATACAGGAGGTTACAGGACAGGTGAGTGGAATGAATAAATGTTTTCCAACTACATTTTAGTATCAACTAGATTCAAAATTTAAACAACAGAAAGTTACAAGGCCAAACTCTGCAGTTGATCACAACAGAATATATTCAGTTGTTTCAGTGGAATTTCCCAGTTACTGTTGTAAGATCATACTTTAGCCTCAAATGTTGACTTAAATGTTAATGTTATTCAGCAAGGTAGGAGCCAGCATTTACCCAACAGAGATTTGTCTGTCAAGAGCTTACAAATCGTATTGAATTGCACATTATATAAAGATTTTTCTCTGTTTGTATGATTGATGCAGAAATCTGGCATGCAGAGATTTCATGTTACAGCTTGAAATGCTCTGTCTTGGTCTAAATAGAGAGCTGTGAACTGTTGCCATAACTCCATATGAAGTCGAAGGGTGGCCATTAGCCACAGCAACTTTTGTTTTGTAGGATGTTGAGTCAAGAGAGGTGGGTCTGGAATAAAATCTTGGATCTAAATATAGCTGAAATTCTGGGTCATTTATAATCTGAAATAGATTTTGTGTCTTAGGTCTAACTCTAAGTAAAACCATGACACACACACACATCTTGTTCTTTATTTCAGGAAACTGTTCCTTTTGGTGATGCAGTGCTGGCTACCAAAGATACCTGTCTAGGGACTGAAATATGTGAAGAATTGTGGGCCCCAAGTAGGTAAGACAAAGGGAAAGATGGAAAGTAGGATAAAGTATACCTTAAATCTGCCAAAAGGAGAGCTGCAGAATTTTACCTTCCCAATGACACTTTTTTCAGATGCATTGTTACATTAGCTCAGATGGAATAGTTCAAACTAATTCACCCTGTCTATCTGGGTGATGTTTGTAAACGGTCTAATGTAACAGGTTGAATTGGACTCATTACCTTGAATAACCTAGAGCACAGACTTCTTTATAAGTGTATCCCTAACTCTTTACCTTAGGTGCTCTTTGTTTTTAACCATCAGCCTGATACTTTTTTAAAGGAGTATCATGAATATCAGAAGCTGAATATCATGTGGGAAAAATAAATTTTGTTGCCTGTTATATACTCTAGAATTATACTTGTTTTTTGTCTGAAGTTTTTTAATTACTTTAAAAAGATATGTTTTGGATAAAGGTAAGTGTTGGACAGCTTCCCTCCTCCCCTCTCCAACCAGGATCATCTTACTTTTTGCTTCGCTATGGGTCTCTCTATATGAGACTTGTACTGCGGAGTAGACTGATTGGTTCCTCAGTAAACATCTTGCGTCAACACATGCAGCCCTATTAGGCTGCAGGAAGCTAAACTCTGCAGTGGTTTAATTTCTGCAGAGTTTTTTGTGCAGAGAAGCGCACATGTGGATGCTGATCTGGCTGATTGATGCACAAGGATGATTCAGTGTGGGGGCTGTCTGCTGGCTAGCCCCTCACGGGAGAACCCTCATGCCCCAGCCAGCCCCTCTGTAGCATGTAGAGCCAGGTTGGACCCCCTGAGCCCCCTGCCAGCTGGGGCTGCTCCAACCCAACTCAGCATGCTGTGGTCCTGGGTGTATGTTCAAATGGTGCATCCGGAAGCAATAAACATGTAAATGTGCCCATGATAAGATATTCAGACCTATGAACAGATGATTCCCTTTTAAGAGGATAGCTTTCCATTGCCTGTGGGAAGAAGGTGAGCAAAACCCCTTCTTTCCTGTAGGAAATGGTATCCATCCTGACAACAGAAAAAAAGCAATGCAGGAATACAGAGGATGTATTAACAAATGCTTGCATTGGTTGACCTAACCATGATGTATATTTAAACTGGCAGTTTTTTGTAGGCAAGGAAATGTTGCTAGTGTTCACTAATTTTAAGTGGTACATGAATAGGAATTTCTGTAAATCACACTGGAAGTGCTCCCCACAGGAGCGCCTTTTAATAGTTTTCATTTTGTTGCTTGGCCGTGGTTCCCCCACTGCTCCTGTTTGGTGGAAGGGCCCTGCTGATTTCTAGGGAAGCAAAAATCCTGGCATAGTTAGGCTTCTCTGCTGAGCAGGGGTTTGAGGGAGGATGGGACAAGCAGCGAAATAAAAAACATTAAAGGACCCACTGTGGGGGGGCACTTCTGCTGCGGTTTATGGAGATAATATATATGTTTCATTTGTGGCATTGCCTACTAAGTACTGTTCTGCCTTTCATTTTGGCAGCCCCCATATTGAAATGGGACTTGACGGAGTGGAGATCTTCACTAACTCATCTGGGAGTCACCATGTTCTGCAGAAAGCCTACATCCGGGTTGATTTGGTAAACTCTGCAACAGCAAAGGTATCTTCTAAAAGACTAACTTTTATTTCCTCGCTTTATGCATCTCATTTTTCAGAGGAGTCTTCTTTCCTCGACAGGGCATATTGTCTCCTTGTGGCAGTAATTAGGGTTGGTGGCACTTGTATGTTAAACCTGTTATTAATAAGGGAGAGTTAAAAACCTGATTTTATCTGATGATTGTTAATGTTAAGAGTTCTGAAAAATTGATGCCTCTCAATCCTCTATATTTAGGACTATTTTATTAAAAAAGAAATCACACTGTAATGGTAAATGGACAAAACCAATCCACTGAAATCATGAAAAGTTGTACCCAGAGAGAAATAACAATAAACTGTAAGCAAGTGCAGGTATGAAGACGGTATATGTATTCTGTACATAGCATAGGTTGCTGGTAGCTGTAGTTGCTCTATGTATAATTCCCCATAAGTTCTTATATAAGACCAGTCCTTCTCAATGTGCTCTCCATAATACAGTGGCAGTACACTACCCAGCCATAATCCACCGAGCAGAAGGTATAGGTTTTCTAGCATATACAGGGTATGTTTACATGAGAGGCTTTACTGCACAGTTAGACTAATCTAAATTAGTAAATTAGGCTAATGTGTGGTTTCCTAATACCAAGAAATACGGGTACTAGAGTAAATGCTCAGTAGCACATGTGTAGACAGCAAATTGCTCCCAGTCAGCCAGACAGCACGGGGTGGATGGGAACCATGTTTGGCGTGGGGCTGCCCCAGAAGTGGAAGAGCTCCCTCACTCCCCCCAAGCCCAGGCCTGACCCCCATGCTCTCTGCCAGCCCAGGGCACCCAAGGGAGCCTGCATCCCCTCTGACTGCTGCAGTGTGGCAGAGCAGGAGTAGCTGGAGTAGCTCTGCACTGAACTCTTCCGGTCGGGAGCAAATGTACTCCTGACAGGAGCACGTGTAGAAGCATTCCCAGCCACATATTAATGTGCCTTAAGTTACTGCACAATAACTTTAATGCTCATTAATTGCACATGTAGACACACCCACAGAAACATAGACAAGCTTCTGTGGCTTCTTTGCCTGTCTCTCAGTTCACATAATCATTTTAACATTCTAACAATAATTATCAGTAAGAGAATTTACATCCTGATATGCACTCAAACCTGCAGTTTTTTCCTAAAAGATTACTCAATCCTTTTCTTTCTCAGAGTTTTATAACTTGGCAATGGAAGTTTATAACCTGGCAGTAGAGATCAGCAAGGAGATTTTATTTTTCCTAAAGAAAAAAGCATATAGCATTTTTTCATTTAAAATTCAGCTTAGTTTAAAAAGAAACAATATATTTAGATATTAGGTCATAATAATGAAAGTTAAAGCAAGCCATTGTATGGTAAACTGAACCATGAGAAATGATGTGTATGTGTGTGACTGTCTCCTAATGATTTACCATGCTTTGATTGTGGTTAGTCACATCTGCTTACTTTTTTTGTCAACAAATCCAAAGTGTAGATCTCTACCACCTGAAGTCAAAAAACTACTCTTCATTAGCTGGTAGCAATAGAAGGCTCTTGCTTTTTATATGTAACAGCTGCTAGGGAAGTTATTGTCCATTTTTTGTTTCTGAAGTATCCATAGGGAGCCGAGAGTTGAGAGCTTTTCAAGTGACCATTTATTCTGTCTTTAAACTGCTCAAAGTCCAAAGATGGAGAGTGGTTGCAGGAATAAAGGGTAGAAAATAGCATTTTGCCATTTTAGCATTCATTTGTTTTCAAATGGTTATATTTAGGAAACCAACTTAATACATTTTTCTTCCTAGAATGGTGGTATTTATATTTTAGCCAATCAAAAAGGCTGTGACGGTGATCGTTTGTACTATGATGGTTGTGCCATGATTTCTGTGAACGGACATACTGTTGCTCAAGGATCCCAGTTTTCTCTGGATGATGTGGTAATTCATTTTGAATTAATTATGCTATAAGATTCCTTTTACTCATTGGTCTCTCATCTGTGCATCACCTTTATTTTCTTATCTTGCTTGTAGTTAGCTGGGTTCTGTTTGAATGGAGGTTTTTCAGAAATTTTCCCACTGTGGTCCAGGCTTAATTCCATTGGTGCTAGACAGGCAAGAAGCCCTAGTGTACACCAGGCACGCATGCTTTCACCAGGTTGTGCAAATCTTCTTAGAAACCTGGATGGTACCATAGTAAAATTGTTCTTGCCCAGTCTACACTGGCACTATTGCCAACCCTGGTAGAGGTACAACATGAGGAGAGTTTTTAAGAATCTCCATACAGACTAGGCCTGCCTGTTTAGAAATTAGTGGGTGCATCTGCATGTGAAATCAAGGCGAAGTAATAAACTCTGGAGCAGTTTCAGCCAGGGGCAACTGCAGCAACTATATGTGTGCCTGGGACAGCAGCACTTTGAGCTGGGGTGGAGCAGCCCCAGGCTGGCAGGAGGCTCTGGGGGTCAGCCGCAGGCTCTGGGTGGTGGCATCATGCATCGGCGGGGCTGGCTGGGGCATGAGGGTCAGGCAACAGTCTGGTCCCTGGCTGGCTAGGGTGACCAGGCACAATATATGCCCAGTGCGTTTGATCACTTGTAATGACTTTGCCTCAAGATAGTACTATCTCAGACAGTACTATTTTATGCTGAAGTTAATTAGTTTATGGCACCCTAATACCGGCACGTGTAGACTGTGACACTACTGTGGAGCTAATTTGTCTACTCTGCAGTAAAACACGTGTAGATGCACCCAGTATGATTAGGAGGAGGCTCTGTTAACTTATGTGTTTATTGTAAGCAGTTGGATGTAAACAAGTACAGTGTTTTGAAGCGCTATTAACTTTACCTACCCAGAGATTGCAAGATAGTTTGTAGTTAGCACAGGGCTGTTCAGCTGGCATTCCAGGAGCTGCATGTGGCTTGTGATGGGGTAAATTGCAACTCTTGGGCTCCCCTCCATCGCCTGGCTTCTGTGTTCTGCGCTTACCCCCGGTGTCATTGAAGTGCAGCATAGATGTGAGCTGCAGCAGGGTGATGTGTGTGCATGGTGCAACTGGGGGGAAATCCATGTAGCCTGGGGGCCTGTGACCCTCACTAGTGCACTGCATGGAGCAGGTGGACCCTAGTAGTGCAGCCTGCTTTGTGTGTGGCCCCTGGTTGCTTAAAAGTTGGACAGCCCTAGTTTAGCCTATTTAGTGGACTAAGTCAGTTCCTCTTACTTGATTCACAGAAGTAATTCTGTTGGTCACTGGGATTACCCATGTGAGTTTAGTCCTTACACTAGAAAAGACCGCCTATCTATTTTCTAAACATTTTTATATTGTATCTTGAATGGGCTTGGAAAGCCTTTGCATGTATGTTCGAAGAATATTCATCTAATCTTCAATGGCTTTCCTTAGGAAGTTGTGGTTGCCACATTGGACTTGGAAGACGTTCGAACTTATAGGGCAGAAATTTCATCTCGTAATCTCCTGGTAAGCATTTTTTTACATAATTATTTACTACTTCAGTTCTCTGATAAATTTCAGTAATCACTCAGCCAAAAAAACCTTTTGATACAAAGAAAGACTAACAAATGCCTGATTTCTACTAAGAATTATTTGTGAACCTGTAATGGATTAAGAGACAAATGAAATATTAAAACTGATGTCTTCCCATTTTTTTTCTATTAATAAGGGAAGTAAAGTGAATCCATATCCCAGAGTAAAGGTGAATTTTGCACTGTCATGTTCTGATGAGATATATGTATCTACAAGCGAGCCAATCCAGTGGAGATATCATAGTCCTGAGGAAGAAATTTGGTAAGTACAAAAAGAATCAGATATACTTAAATTAAAAAAAAATGGAGGCTAAAATATTTTCTTATTGCATGTATAGCCCAAATGGGGAAATACCTAGTCAAAGGAGATAAGGTCAAATTCATATTTAATAAACAATCTTTACTTATCCTGTAATTGTCTTGGGATATATATTCTGTTTCTTTCAGCCTTGGCCCTGCATGTTGGCTTTGGGACTATTTAAGACGCAGTAAACAGGTAGGAGCTCTTTCCATCTTTGTCTTGCTGTGCCTTAAATAGGACTGTAAACATCAGTCTTTCTAGGTCTGGGAGGACAGTACTTCCAGGAGGCTTTTTACTGGTATCTTTGATTCAAGCTTAAAGCACATATCTAAGCTGTGACATAGGCTGCTGGTAGATGTTCAGTTAAAGTTGTGATGGAATCTGATCTGTGATCCAGGGCTTCTGCCATGCTGCAGGTTTATGACAGGAGGCACAAGTGTGGGATTGAGGATCAGATCCCAATCATGCCATTCTGCTGGTACAGGGGGAGCCCAGGATCATGATCCCGGGCTCCCTCTGCACTGGAAAGTAACAAGCCAGTCAGCTGATCAGCACGATTGAGAAGCATGTAGGAGCCCTTGGATTGGCTGCCACTCCCAGCCTCATGGGTGCACCAGGGCCCTTGACTCTAGTGTGCCCCTGAGGCTGGGAGCCCTGATCAGCTGATAGACCTGGTCACACATGCAGTGGGAACCAGCCAAAAGTTATAACACATATTTTGTGTAATAACTTTGTGCTTCTTTGCCTGTCTTATCCTGCCGTTAATTGCATGAATGTGTGGCTGAGTTACTACTAAAGATGTGATTAATTGGTTAATCGCATTTGAGGTGTACCATCTGCCAGGGGCCTTAGTATATTCAGATCACTTTATAAGCACTCAACCTGCTTCCTTTGAAATTGGGAGCAGGACTCCTATTGTCAGAGGGGATCTCTTTCTTTTTGACACAAACTGACATTTCAATTTTCTACATGCTCCTCCTTTTTCAAACTAACCTCCCCACCCTCAGTTAATTAATTGCACCTGCAATATTTAACCATTGATAGTGCAAGAAAATTGTTCCCTTACTACTGAGACAACCTATAGAGACTAATTAAAAAGTAGTGGTCAAAAAACATGCCACCAAATAGAGAGAAATTAGAACTGAAGTAAGAGGCTTTTGCTCTTCCTACCCTTTGCTGAGAAATGACGACACCTTTTACTTTTTTGAAAGCCTTTTAAAATAGGTGGACAAAAGTCAAGAGGCGCATAGAAGTAGTTTGTTCCCTGAGGTGGTATTTGAAATAAGTAGAGGATGACTACAGGCAGTGATCCCGTTACATATTACATGGTATCTAGGTTGCAGAATCGTGTTCTTCATTAGCTGCTGTATGCCTCCCCAGGGCTGCTAACTAGTAAGCTAAATGTTTTGAACTGGCACTTTACATAGGTAGTCTGTCCACATTGATGATGGTTAGAACTGTTTAGCTAGGTCTGTTTTTTCCATATAAGTATTACTGGAGTTCCAGAATGGAGCGTTCTGGAGCATTACCAGAATGCACCGGAGTATACGTAATTCATTTAAGGAAGGGTCTTGCGAGTGGATGTAAAATTTTGCTGTAGATAAAATATATTTTTATTGTAGTGCTTTTTTACAACTTTTCCCATTGCTTGCTGTTTAAGGCAGGATTTCTCCTGCCACTTAGTGGTGGAACTGACAGCTCTGCTACAGCCTGCATTGTATACTCCATGTGTCATCAGGTTTGCCTTGCAGTAAAGAATGGAAGTAAGTAGACTTCTGTGAATAACTTCTCTTGCTTTAATAGAGATAGATTAATGCTAGCTGCATGTTCAGAACATACGGTGTAACATAGAGGTTAGATGTTTATATATTAAATTAAGGTCTAACATACATGTATCAAAAGACTTATGGCACCTAATTCCCATAGGACCCTTAAAAATCCCAGTTAAAATGCAAATCCAAATTTAACTTGGCAGATTTAAATTCATGGTAGCAGTTAGGGTCATGATAGAAGTAAAGGTTGGCTGTGAAATTTATGGCTGTAGATTCTGCTTCAGAGTATCCAAAAATTGGGATGTTTGGATCTGATGTTTAGATTATTATGAGAGAGTTTGTTCGCCCAAAGTGAAATTCAACCCCAAGATAGTAATGGTTAATTACTTAGTAGTAAGGCAAGAAATCCTTGAAAGTTTAGCTTCTGTGTCATTTGCCTTCAGATCAAGGTGTGCTGACTGATGTGCGTAAGATAGTGAATGAAGATACCTATACACCTGAAGTTCCCCAAGAATTCTGCAGACGTATCTTTACTACATGCTATATGGCTAGTGAGAACTCCTCCCAGGATACACGCGACAGGGCCAAATTTCTGGCTGAACAAATAGGCAGGTATAGAATAAGAAATGCTTGGTTAAGATTTTGTGTACACTTTTAGGTTTCCCAAAAGATAAATATGTAAGAGAAATGTGCAGAATGTGGGAAGTAACCCTGAGGCCTATGTACATATGAATAGTGGTGGGTGGCACATCAGAAACATTGGGGGAAGAATAGGGAAATTAGGAAATAGAAAGCTTCCCCAGGCTCCCCAAGTCTGAGATCAGATAAGTGGCAGATTTAATGCCTTACTCCTGTGTCCTTTGATGTAAATGCTAGAGAACTGAGTGTTTAGTTTCTCTTGCAAGCAAAAGCTAAAATTATGTTTATACCATACTGCTTAGTCATAACACATGCAAGTTAGATTGCTTCTGCTTCTGTTTTTCCTCAGCTATCACATAAATCTAAACATAGATGTGGCAGTGAAAGCCGTTGTAGGGATTTTCAGCATTGTGATGGGCAAATCTCCTCAGTTTCGTGTTTCTGGAGGAAGCAGCAGAGAAAATTTGGCGTTACAAAATGTGCAGGTGTGTTCCGGGTAGGCTACAAATAACACATGGAGATTTAGTGATAGTGGGTTGCAATATTTGCTAATTGCCTTGAGCAACTTGAGTGTAAGTACAGCCTAATTCTGAAGCACACTGACTCAGAAGAAACCCAGTGTTACAAAGGGTTTCTGTGGTGTTTTCAGAACCTATCTGGAGTGGATGAGAGAAGAGCTATAAGAGTAAATTGTTGGTGCATGTCTCTCACTGTTTTGATGCCATTTAGCAAGTGTCCCAGTGCAGAGGCTACTCTGCCACCAAAGACTCCTCCGCTTCTACATGTGTGCTTTAATGAGCATTAAAGCATCACTTAAAAAAACTTGGGCATTTTTACATGCGCTCTGGGATGTGGCAACGGGTGCTTTAATTCATTAAAAGCACCCATGCATTGTGTATCAGTGTCCCCATGCATTCCTGCTCTGAAAAAATGGAAGCAGGTCGCTCTGAGTTAAAGCTCATTAAAAATGTTTTATTTCAGAGCACCCCGCTGCCATTTTTTCAGCACAGGGATGCTAATGCACGTGATGCTGAAGGCTGCCAGAGGGTGTCAATTTCCATGCTCCAGCAGACTCAATTAATTGATTAATTGAGTCTGCTCTGACGCGCTGGATTTCCAGAGCATTGGAGCAGGCTCCCTGCATGTCTAGGAGCCCCATGCTTTTACTTAATGCACATTTAAGTAGACCAGTGCATATTAAGCATCGCTTAAAAAGCATGCTCTTTAGTTAATGCACATTAAGCCAGGCTAATGTGCATTTTCCTAGCATCTCACAATGGAGGTACTAGATTTAATGTGCATTAACTAAAGTGCATTAATGCACTTGTAGATGTGCCCACTTGTCACCAATAAAGGGCACAGTAGGATGCTTACTGTGCCCACGCTTGGGCTTCTCACAAGTCACAACTGAAATGCAATGCGAGAGAGGAAGCTTGTATAACACTCATCTACATTAGTGTTCTTGATTTTTCAAAAGATATTGTTAAGGTTGCTAAGCTTACCTTTTCCCAGGCAATACAAGAAATCATTGATTAATTTAACTTCTATTTCTGTTTCATGAAGGACAAAGTAGTTTGTCTTGTAAATCTGCCTTGTTTCTCAATTTGCTTTGTAGGCTAGATTAAGAATGGTGCTTGCCTACCTATTTGCTCAGCTGAGTCTTTGGGCCCGTGGAATGCCTGGGGGACTTCTCGTGCTTGGATCAGCCAATGTGGATGAAAGGTAAGCATAGACTAGAAATCCCTTAATGAGTGAATAGGGAGTGACATTCACTGTGGCTTTATATAAGTCTGCCAAATGTCAGTATAATTCAGTGATCCAGGAAAGATAATGATCTAAAAATAAAATGGGAGAACTGGAATCAATGAAAACACATGAATCAAAAGGAACAGGATAATTCTTACACATTTTCCAGATGCTTATTAGGAAATTGGGGTTGTAACTAAATAGAAGAGCAGATGTTCTTTCCTCGAGAAAGGTGATCTGTACAGTAAATCGGAAGTGAAAAGTAAACAAGTATTTTGTGTGTTTGCAATTATTCTGTTGGGTATCAAACTACAAACTGCAACATGTTTAAAAGATCAGAACTAAGCTTAGTAGCTTTGAACTCCTGCATGTTGGACCATCTCAAAGAAAAGGGTAATCCATGATTGGTGGGGCCTGGGAAGGTAAGATTTTATTTCTTTCTTGGGTGACTGAGTTAGTATTTAAGTAATTTTTGCATCAAAACCCCCACCTTAGCCTGGCTAGTGGTGGCACTATGATTAGCTTTACAGTGTGTATATGTTCAAATTGCAAATGGGAGAGTTGGTACTGAATGGCAGTTGTTTTCATGTGGTACCTGAAGGTCCCAAGTAGAATTAGGATCATCTGAGGCTGATCTTGGCAGAAAGATGCAGTGCACTGCAGAGGGGTATGTTGTACCTGAAAGACTGTTTAACATCTATCCCAACTATACAGTTGTTTCAACAAAAGGTATTACCAAAACAAAAAAAACCCCTTACTTTTTGCATACTTCCAGGACTCCAGAGCCTTGTTTCAGTGTCTAGGACTATCTGTATTTCCACAGAGTTGCCTATAATGCTTCTTATTCCACAGCCAGAAGTGTCACAGCTCTAACTGAGCTTCCTGTTCTGGACACTTAAAAGGCTCCTGTGTTTGGGTCCCATTTTGCAGTTCCTGTATGCCCTTAACAGTCCTGCACTGTCTCTTAGTTTGGTTCCTCTGGGCACAGGCTTTTCACCTGCTTCCCTTCATGGAATGGGACCCCACAGCTGTAGGCCTTCAGAAGAGCGGATTCCAGAGCACCCTGTTATAGGGATGCTCAACCTCCAGTTCGCGAGCCAAATGTGGCCTACCGAGGCTTGGAATCTAGCTCACGGAGCTCCCCAAAGGTAGGGAAACTTGGTGGCTAGGGAGCAGTGGCAGTTAATATTGCTACCCCTCCATACTGCCCAAATCCCAAGCCCTGTACCAAGGGTTGAAGCTGGGCCCTCATCTCCTCCCCAGCTAGATTGGGGTCGGGGCATGCCCCCTTCCCCCTTGTAGCTGGTTCAGGGCTGAGCCATGCCCCTTTCTCCCCACTTCTTCCTGTAGGGCCAGGTCATGCCTCTACCCCCGGCATGGCTCATTCAGGGCAGGATGTTGTCCCATCCCCTGTAGGGCAGTGCTACGCCCCATTTCCTCTCACCTGGCCAGAGTCAGGCTATGCCCCCTCCCACCAAGGAGCTGGATGGGGGCTAAGACATGCTTTCTTTTCCACCGAGCCAGGTTGTGGCTGGGCCAAGCCCCCTTCCCTTGCATGGCTGCTCCCTTGCCCACTCTGTGTGGTAGGATGGGGCCCTGTCGTGTCTGCCCCAGGTGTTGTATTGGGTCAACCAGCTAGATCCAGTTTGTGGAGGGACCGGACACTGCTCATCTGGCCTGCTGGACAAAAAGGTTGAGCACCATTGCCCTAGTAAATTAAGCATACCCTTTTTCTTACAGATCCAATCTTGTGAGCATTTTGGTTTACAGTTTTTACTTCACTAGGAACATCTAATAGTTCAAGTGCATGACACAAACTTTGCAAAGGTTCAGACATAATTACTCTGCTTTAGGTAGCACTGGACATAAGCAGAGTATGGGGAATTACCAATACCATTATTATTATTACTATTATTATTATTATTGTTTTAATGATAGGCCATTCTCTGCCTAAGTCTCTTTATTATTCTTGAGTAGTCTTTGACCTTTTGTTAAGAGTCCTCTTTGAGTGTTCAGGGTCCTATTTCTCCTCTGAATCATAGAGTGAGTCAGCCTTTCTGCTGGGGGTAGCTTCCTTCTGCTTTCAGCAAAATTTTTGTCCCTTTTACCAGATGACCTCTGATCAGCCTCATTGAGAGATCGAAGTCACTCACTGGATAATCTGTTGCTTGGTCACCAGCCCAGCTGGGTAGAACTAGGTTCTCAGTTTAGCAGCTATGTTATCCTATCCTTTGCATGCTCAGTTGTATATGATATACATAGTAGTCCATTGATCACCTGTTTGCTGTGTCCAGTATTTCTGGCAAGAAATTAACCCCTCAAGATCAGATAAGAAGCAGAACAAGATTAAATGGGTAATTTTAGTCACTTGTAATATTTAATAAATATAGTGCAGGAATCTCTCTTGTTGTCTCCACCTGGGGATGGGCAGGCTTGTGAGCAGCTGAATCACACAGGAAAAGGAACACTTCAGAAAAGCACAAGTTCCTTGTGCCAGCCCTGTGGTACAGTAAGCAATCATCTGCTGACATTTTAGTAAATGCAGCCTTTGAGGGGCTTGTTTGTTGTTTTTTTTCTTTTTTTCCCATTTCACTCTTATTACCATTGTACTCAGCACAGCCTCAGTAGGAATTCAAGTTTCACCATCTCCTGGCCAGCAAATTAATGGTCTTGGCGTAACTCTACCACAAGTAGTCATTAATTTGTTTACTGCTTAATATTTGTATACCTTCAAAAAAGGATAACTGTATAAATACTTACAAAGACATGATAGACTTATTGTTCCCCTTCCTACTATGGTAGTTACTTATAAAACTCCTTGTTCTCTCTCAGTCTTCGAGGATACTTGACTAAGTATGATTGCTCCAGTGCCGATCTCAACCCTATTGGTGGAATCAGCAAGACTGACTTGAAAAGTTTCATACAGTATTGCATTGAAAATTTCCAGCTCACAGCACTCAGAAGGTAAGTGGTGAATATTTAGGCCCTGTTCACAGTCGATGACAAAGTGGTAGAATCTGTGCTTCCTCTTCCTGTCGTAGCAGCTCTACACCATCTAACCTAGTGGGGCCAACCTTTTTGGCAGATGTGCCACAAATCAGCCCTGCACCTTCCCTGAGTGCCATTTTAGTTCCTTCCCTGCCCAATCTGCTTCTCTGTATTCTGCTCCCACCTCTCTCCTCCCTGCCTAATCTGCTGCTCTGCTTCTTGCTTCCTTCCCCCATGATCCTGGCCCAATCTGTTACTTTGCTTTCTGCTTGCTGTCTTATTTGTTGCTGTGCTTCCTGCTCCCTCTCTGTTTTGCTGCATGCCACACATGGAGGCTGCCTATACCACTTGTACCTCCCAGGTTGGCCATGCCTGATCTAAAACACTGGGGTCCAGGTTCTGATTGATTGGAAACTTTGATATCACTGCAATACAGTAAATTAATAATCATAACTTCCTTGTCAGATGCTAGCCAACAAGTTTTCCTGGATCACTGTGAACAGACTTTTTTAAGTAACCAGTGGCCGGCCGGTGATGTACAGATTTGCCAGTGTCAATATGCCAAATCTAATTAACGTTGAGTCATTAACAAAGCTTTATTCCATGGGTATAACATATGTATTTAAAGACAAATACCTGTTAATATATGTCAGAATAGGTGTGTTATAACTCTTCTAGCAACACTATATTATCTACTCTAATTTTGTTCCACTGGTGGTAGCAGTGTTGGGAATGCTATTAGGGACAAGGCTCCTATGACTGTCTGTATTTTTACTTAACGCCATTAGCCTCAGGAGCTAGTGGTCAGAATGTTTCTCAGTGATGTTACCAATTAGGGAAGCTGTTGTAACGGAGAAACTCTTGACAAAAACTTACTATAGGAAAGGCTGTGATTTATTTCAGTATTTGCCTTTGGATGGGATGTAGGCAGGTGGTTTGGGCTACTTTCACAGGAGCAGCAAATGGTCAAAAGCTTTGGTGGCAGACCAGATTGCTGCTGTGACTGCAACCTGAATGCATTATTTTGGTATAAGTATCGTACTCTGTACCCGGAATATTTTGGCTCAGGTATCCATCCCACCATAGTAGGTGTCCTTGAATTTCTTTTCAAAATAATTTTGCATTTTTGTGCTGGAAAAAAGTATTAAATACTTGATTTTTACCAGGCTAGTCAAGTAATGTGTTTTTTTTCCTTCAAAGCATTTTGTCAGCTCCACCTACTGCAGAGTTAGAACCCCTGGCAGATGGACAAGTGTCACAAATTGATGAGGTAATGGACAGTGACTTTAATGCGCTCTGGTAAGCCTTATCCCTAAACCTGATTTTTGTTAGAGGTGCACTGATATATCAGTTCATATTGTATTGGCATTGATAAAAGAAAAATTGGCAATCAGCTTTTTTGACTGATGTGGCTGATGTCGCTGATAATTGCCGCATGCAGCCAGGGATGCAGCCCGGCAGTGTGGAGAGCAGCGTCCGGCCAGTAAGTCTGTGTTGGGGGAGGGAAGAGGTGTGGGGGTGCAGATTGAGGGCCCCACAGTGAGGGAGGGAGTGGGGCTGGGGCAGGTGCTGCTCAGCTGGGGTGAGACACAGGACAGAGCTGTGGGCAGCTTGTCTGGGAGGTTCAGGGGGGCAGACAGCGGTGGGGAGCTCCTGCAGCCATGTGCACCCTGGGGGAGGCATGGGGGGCACATGTTCCCTGGATCTATGTCCAGGGCGAAGGCAGGCTGCCCATTATAGGCTCGGGGCTGGAGGCCATGCTGCCTTCTTCCTGGTGGGAGGGGCTGTGCTTGGGGCAGGTGGCAGCAGTGGAAGGAGGAGCTATGGGAGGGGGCTATGGCATATTTCAGGGAGGCTTGTAGCCCGCCTCGTAGACCCACCACTAGCGCTGCCTCTGTTTGCCTTGAGCACAGCTCCAGCCCAGCCCCCTCAGCTCTTTGCCCCCAACAAACTTACCAGACAGATGCTGCTGTCCAAGCTGCCAGGCTGCAAATTGGCAATTGGATCGATATTGGCCAATTATGGCTTGTTAATTGTCGGCCATCGCTTTTGGCCCAAAAAATCTTTATCCGTGCACCCCTAATTTTTGTTCAGTAGTATCACTGTTGTCTTCGCTCCTCTCCAAACCATGCCCATAATATTTTTGTAGGTTCATAAGATACTTCACAAAACAGGTCTGTTATCATGAGGTATCTCCAACATAACTATTTTTTTCGATACACCTGTCAAGTCACTTGAAAGGAGCCTGTACTGTATGTTAGCGGGGTAGATGATATCTGGAAAGTCGTGAAAGGTGGGCCATCCAAAATGGTGTTGCTTTAAAGTTAAGAGTCGCTTTTGAAGTATTGGTTCATTTCTTCATTCTTTTTATTACATAGTGAAATGTAAGTGTACTGTCCAAGCTAACAACACATTTTTATCAGAATTTCTGAATTTCTGTTGTAGGGACCTTATATTAAATGGAGATTGATATTCCACTTAGAGTTCTTTGATTAACTGGATTAGTGTAGCCTCCTATAAAATCGTTCATTCTGAATTGTATCTTCTGCATTTTCAGTGACCTTGTATGTATGTGATTTTTGTTTGTTTTTTTTTAGGTGGATATGGGGATGACGTATGCTGAACTCTCAATCTATGGCAAATTAAGAAAGGTAGCAAAGGCTGGACCATACAGTATGTTTTGCAAGCTGATTAATATGTGGAAAGAGATCTGTAGTCCGAGAGAGGTAAAACTAATATAAATATGTATCTCCTTTTTTAAAATAAGTTCTTTCATCAACAAACCTGCAAAGAGCAGCTTAAGCATTGTCTAGAATGTCTCTGCCTCAGTAACTTCTGTCTGTCAGACCAAGAGAGACTGTCAAAAAAGGCTGGTATCCCTATAGTGAACTTTCTATAGATTGAATCTGGCTGTGTTGCAATTTGTTAGACCAACAGTGAGGGGCTCTGAAAGGACCTATTTTTAAATCTGCACATTCAGGGTAATACTCATCACTGGGTTATTTGTATTAGTTCCCATTGAAGCCAGTGGGCATGGCAACTCTATATTTTAGGAGTAAAAGTGATTCTTGCTGTGCAGATTTACATTTTTAACTGCTTTAAAAGTGGAGGGGGGAGTTGCTGCTCAGGACTATATTTCAGTTGTTGAGATGTAGTTTTTTTATAACTGCATGATCCTGTCGTGATACAAGTAAGCAAAGTTAGTGTAACTTTAAACCAGAATGAAAGTGGGTTGAAATTGCAATGATTTTGCTACGCTTTTATCACTACAGTAATGGCATCTAATCATCTGGCCTCATGAACAAGACTAGCGGTGTGGGATTGGTCCACAGGCCAGATCCTGCAGGGTTGATGTCTGGATCCAGCCATGTGCTAACCTGCCCTGCCCTACTGGCTCATGTTTTTTGGCCCGTGGGGATCCCCACAGGTCCAGAAATTTGGCAGCAGCAGGGGAGTGGCAGTTAACACTGCCACCACTCCTATGCCACCAAATTTCTAGATCTTTGGGGAGCCCTGCAAGCCAGATGACTCTGTTTTGCAGGCTACGTTTGGCCCGCAGCCTGGTGTTGAGCATCCTTCCACTACAGAATCATGCAGAAATAACAGTTCATTTATTGGTATCATTTGATGCAGCTGTCACATGTCTATACTCTTGACTAGATTAGTATCAGAATAGTACAAATCTTTGTTTTATTGTGACATTATTTTGCTATTCTGCTATGTTAAATATACCATAGTTGCATCTGTTGTCAGTAATATATGTTAGTATATATGGAAAAATTTGTGTCTATAAAACCAAAACACATCTGTCTCCAGAACAGAGTGCTCATTTGGATTTTAATTCTGAGAAATTCCAACTGACTTGAAACTGTATCTTTTGTACACCAGGTGGCATCAAAGGTTAAGCATTTTTTCAGGATGTATTCAGTTAATAGACATAAAATGACCACCCTCACCCCTGCCTATCATGCTGAAAACTACAGTCCGGACGACAATCGGTTTGATCTGAGACCTTTTCTTTATAATTCTGCGTGGTCTTGGCAGTTCAGATGTATAGATAAACAGGTAAGCATGGTTCATTTTTTCCTTTGGTTTATTTTTAAGGCCCTTGTGATGGAACAAACCCAAGTTGAATGTATCTAGATAGAGAGAGATTATTGATAGTCTAAACAACCTTTTTAGGCTCAAGGTAGCCTCTTCTTTGACTCAAGGCATCACTCAGAAAATATCAGCTCTTAGTTTTCATTCATTTTTTGACTAAGGAAAAATAATATGGCAATTTTTCTATTGCAAAGAACTCAAAAAGACCAGAACAGGTCAGATTTTTTTTAATGTTGGATTCTTATTTGAAATCATTGCATTTATCTTGTGAATTATGTGTGCACATCTAACAGTGCTAACATTGCATGGCATCCCACAGCAACCTGAAAGGATCTCAAGGCACCTCCAGGGAGCTGCAGCACTCTGGTTGAGAATCATTGATTTAATCCCTTTGGGGAATAATAGAACACGAATAGGTGAAAATATATCAATTTTAGAGGGGAAAAAGGACTTTTACTGTTCATCCTCTGATCTGTAGGGAACTACTTTGGTGTTTGCTTTTATCCTTTGACAGGTAGAAGCTAAGATGTGTCAGCTTAAGGTTTCGTTTAGGGATAAGCTGCTCCAGTTTAGCTTCCACTTATTGTGGGATAGGAGCAGATGCATCAAATAGTTACTGCAGAGCAGCTAATGTAAGTTTCACCCACTCTTTTAGCTCGTATAATTTGTTTGTTTGTACTCAAATCCTAATTTAAGGGCACAAACAAACATTCACTTGGAACTGTTTCAAAAGGGAGGGGCAGCTGGTGCTTGGGAGTATGCATCAGCTATTATGCTCTAACTGCTACGTGCACACAAGCCTATAGCAATAGAAGTTGAAGGCAGCAGCTTTCCCCCACCCACCCACCCACCTCCCTACGGCCCTTTTTAACTGTTCAATTGAAGGAATGTTCATGCGCTCACTTTTACTTCCACATCATGTTGTTTCCAAAGAACACATTGATTCAATGTTGGTAGGGGATTTTTTTTTCATTTTAAACTGTTTAATTTACAGTTTTTAAAACAAAGAAAAAGAATGAGGGGAAAAAACCTTATTAAAATAACATTGGGGCCTAGAAATTGCAGTTGGACCCAAACTGTGGTCCAGAGTGCCACTAATATGAACGGAGGCTTATGGACTTGATTGCAGCATTGGGGCCCAGAGTATGTGGAAAAAATCAACAAGAGCCAGGAAATTCATGGTGAAGGTGTCTGCCCATCTGTCTTTACAGCAAACGTGTCTTTGAGTTGGATCAGTAATGTTTGGCTTTTTATGCCTGAATATAGCGATCTGTAATGGTAGTGTGCTTACATTGGGTGCTGAAGTATATAAAGGATTAAATAGCAGGTTTAACTGTGACTGGCATCGCTTTCTCAGAACTTCAGTCGCAGCCTTGACATTATTTTAATACCTTTTTTTTTTTTTTACTGTAAAAGTGCCTGTCTGAGAACTTTTTAACACCCTGGAGTTTTCATTGCCAGAGATTTTACACCTCAGTTGATTCTAAGAATATGTTTACATGGGCAATAAAATATTAATTCCCTCTTCTGTGAAGTGCCAGACATGTTGTAATAGTATCTGACTCCCTTGAAGCCTAGAATGAAAGGTGCCAGATGATGCATTCCTTTCTTTCTTTTTCTCTCTCTCTCTTTAACCCCTCTATTTTTGTTCCATAATTTTGTGGCTTTCTCCCACTGAAGTGTATGGCAAAGGTTATTTGAATGTCACTGGAAGGTTGATTTTTAGGTATTTTTTGAAGTGTTAGACTTAAAACCTGGGCTCTCATTTTGTGCCTATAATTATTTTCTATGCATAGTGATGCATATCATTTAATGGCCAGCATATTCATACCATAATTAACTAGACATCTATGTGATATTAGTTGTGATTTACATGTAAATAGGTCTACATTTTTTGTGCAAAGAAGATGCTTAGTTTTGAAAAAATACGTATTTCTTGCATTTTGCTTCTCTAGCAATATTTAGCATATTATAGTAGTGTTCTAAGCAGGTAGCTAATAGTTTCGTAGAGTTTTAAGTAGGATAGGAAAATAAGGGCTTCTTGCAATAATGCAGAGCAAAGCTGTTCTGTTCCAGGAAGTGAGTACTCTAAGAGTTTCCACTTGTCCTGGAAACTCCTTGCTTGCATGCACACTGCTGTAATTCCTATGTGATTTAGGACGGTGTCACATGTATTGATTATTGTACTGCAAGCGTCAGAACTCACTTATGATTTGCTGACATAACTTTGTGGGTCAGGAATTTGAGGAAAAAATTCCTAAGCAGTATAGTTGTCAGCAAAGACCATGACGTAGATGCAGTTATACTGGGAAGAGAGTCCTTGTGTCTATATAATTTCTTCTATTTAGGGAATAGATTTAAGGCAGGGGTGGGCAATTATTTGGACCCAAGGACCACTTAGGGAGTTTTGGTAAGCTGTTGTGGGTTGGGTCAATGCTGTGCCCCTTGCTATGCTGAGTCAGCACTCTCTCCCTCCCCTGCAACAGCTCACCAAAACTCCCTAAGTGGCTCTGCTCTGCGCTGAGCTGGGCAGCTGAGATGGGGCCGTGGGTGGGCAGGGAGCAGCATCTTGGAGCAGGATGGGAGGGCAGGGCTTGGGCTGGGATCATGGGACTGTGATAGTGTGGGGCTGGGGCCTGGGGCACAGCTATGATCTGCCGTCCACATGACCCTGTGATGGGCACTGGTTCTATGGGCAAGGGCATGCAGGGAGCAGATTGTAGCTGTGTTCTGGGCTCCTGTCCTGTGCTGTCACCACCCTGTAATCCCAGGGTCTCCATGAAGACTAACCAGGACCTGTGCATGTAGGGCATGTGGCCAGGCAGATGGGATGAGGCTTCGGGTGGGCACGGAGCCGTGTTTGGGAGCAGAGCAAATGCATAGGGCTGGGGCCAGGATCATGGTGCAGTGAAAGTGCAGGCCTGGGGCCGAGCCATGTTGCTCCTTGTGTGCCCCTATCCACAGAATTAGCACACATCACAGGAATGTGCAGGCAGCAAATTGTAGCTCTGCCCTGTGCCCCAGCCCCATGCTGTCACTTGCTATGTGATCTGGCCCTGCCCACCAGACCCACTCCCAGATGCCATTTCCTACCTGCCTGCAGCCCCTTCCCATCCACTGAGCCACATGCACTGCCTGCATGGGTCCTGTCCCTGGCAGTGGGTATGGTGTGGATGAGCCAGGGTGCCTGGGCAGTGGGGCTGGTTTTGGCGGCAGCATTTGGCAGGAGGTACCACCACCAGAACTGCTGAGAAACAGAGTCCAGAGGCAGTGTTGCCTCAGTCCTGCTGCACACCTGGGGGCTGTGGGACTGGCTGCATGCGCCACAGCCTGGGCTGCCCCCCATGCCTGAGCCAGGTGGGACTGAAGGACCCACTGCAAGCCACAAAAAATCCATTGGTGGGCTGGACCTGGCCTGCTGTCCACATTTTACCCACCCCTGGTTCAAGGTATGAGTCACAAAAGAGCTCTTTTGCCCATAGGAGTTGTCTCCACTTAGGCACTTGGCCAGCTTGCTGGCTGCATGGCAGCCAGTAAAACCTTAACCAGCCAGTAAAAGCTCTGTGTTTTAGACTGTTTTAGAGAGAGGTTGGGTTAGTTATATTTGTGAATTTCCAGACCTGCCATTGTGACTCTAATTTTGTCAACCTGGCAGATCTTGCTACCTGAGTGTCACCTGATGGAGGGAATTCCCAGGTGCTGGAGAACCATCATAGCAGCTCCAATGCTATATTCTATGATTCTTACTTGCATTTGGAAGGAAGGGTACTCATCTAGAGCTCTTCTGCTTTCTGCCTCCTCCTAGCTACCAAAATGGCCTGGTGTCTTAATAGCTGGCATGATTTAGAGTAATTCTGGGGAGCCCAAGGAGCTAATACAGATATGGCCTCAGAGGCTGTTGTTAGTTGACTCAGCTGCAAAACAAGCACCTAGTCCTTCAGACTGGAGAAGTCAAAGGTGGCCACACATGTTCCCACCACTTCCTTGTGTGCCACTGGCTGCAGAAACTGGTGTGTCTTAACCATGGTGGCAAAGCAAGGGCCTGGCCCATTGTCTTCATTGCTTATTGGTGTATTCTTTTGAAACTGGGCATAACACTGGCACTTCACGTGAATCTAAAGTTAACAAGAAATTAAATGCAAACTTGTTTTTATTTCTATCTAAATTCTTTGTTTCTTTATAGGTGGCTAATCTAGAAAGTAAGGAAGCAAAGCCTCTTTGTGAAGATGTGGACTGACTGCTTTCTTCTCATGCTACTGACTGAACAGTGTGGACTGACCTTGAAAAGACTACAGTCAAAGCTAGATTATGTTCTTTATATCAGCAGAGTTGCAGTGATTGAGCAGTTTATAGCATATTACATATGCAGAGAATTTAAGACTGTACCCACTACCCCCTCCTTTGATTGGTGAACTGTTCATAAGTGGCTCTGTTCATAAGTGGCTCTGCATTCACACCTAATATATTCACAAGATAGTCTGGACAAGTAACTTCCTGGCAGTGTGGTGTTCCTGGCTTCAGCCATTGGCTGTTTTGTGACATGGGTTTGGTTGTATAATTCGCATGGTCATGTGCATGTTGTTGAATTGGCTGCCTGGATCTTTTCAAATGTGAAAATATATAAGGATAGGCATTTTGTACTGCATCTTTAGATAAACAGTCATTAATGATTCATTAATACTTCCAGGGACACTTGAACACTGTTTGAGAGTTTGCAAATTACAATTAAAGTGTTCCCATCAATCTCAAAAAAGTTCTCTCACTGCTTTTAATTGTGAAAAGGTATGCACAAGTGCATATTAAATATGACTGGACATCATGAATAGTTCACCTGTATATTTTTTTAACACGCTGAACTTGAAAGCATAGGATTTTGCAGTTTCTGCTCTGAAATACAATTTTTACATGTTACCATGTATTAAAGTTGCAATTTTATTATGCTAATTGACTTATTTTACATTTTTTGATATGCCAGAATTAACCAATCTAGTCTTGCCTACCCTAATGGTGGAACAGCAGAGAAAAGTCAGCATTTCTTGTTAACTTTAGATTTGCATCAGAAACCATTAAGCAAGATACAGGCATACCTCGGAGATATTGCGGGTTCAGTTCCAGACCACCGCAATAAAGCGAATATCACAATAAAGCGAGTCACACGAATTTTTTGGTTTCCCAGTACATATAAAAGTTATACACTATACTGTAGTCTATTAAGTGTGCAATAGCATTATGTCTAAAAAACAATGTACATATACCTTAATTAAAAAATACTTTATTGCTAAAATATGCTAAACATCATCTGAGCCTTCAGTGAGTCGTAATCTTTTTGCATTCACAACTTGGCTAACTGCTTGGCGCAAGACATCTAGCTTTCGGCCTATCTCGGCTTTTGACATACCTTCCTCACTAAGCTTAATCATTTCTAGCTTTGATTTAAAGTGAGAGACATGTGACTCTTCCTTTCACTTGAACACTTAGAGGCCATTGTAGGGTTATTAATTGGCCTAATTTCAATATTGTTGTGTCTCAGGGAATAGGGAGGCCCGAGGAGATGGAGAGAGACGGGGGAACGGCCGGTCGGTGGAGCAGTCAGAACACACACAACATTTATCGATTGAGTTCGCTGTCTTATATGGGCGCGGTTTGTGGCGCCCCAAAACAATTACAATACTAACATCAAAGATCACTGATCACAGATCACCATAACAAATATAATAACAATGAAAAAGTTTGAAATATTGCGAGAATTACCAAAATGTGATACAGAGACACGAAGTGAGAAAATGCTGTTGGAAAAATGGTGCCGATAGACTTGCTCGACACAGGGTTGCCACAAACCTTCAATTTGTAAAAAACACAATATCTGCGAAACGCAATAAAGCGAAGCGCAATAAAACGAGGTATGCCTGTATATGGGTGTTTGCTTTACTTTTAAACATGCATATTCCCTTTGAATGGCCTGTACCAGGACTCTGGAGTTCAGAATTAAGGCCTGCTATGTAATCCTTGGCAAGTCACTTTAATCTCTGACTTTTTTTCCCTACATATAAAATATGAATGATGACTACCGCATAAGGGATGTTTTAAGGATTAATTAATGCTCACTGCTGTCTTGGATCCTCAGGTAAAAGGCATTATAAATATACGGGATTACTTAATAATTAGCTAGAAAGGATTTTTAAAAGAAAATGGCATTTCCTTTTGGAAGTGTTTGTCCCTTCAGTGCATGGCACAATCACACAGGAGAGGATAAGTCTCGTGTCCTGGCTGACTTTCACACATTACCAGGTGCTACCATCCAAGGCTGACTTGGATCAGTTATCACTGATCTTACAATGGCTCCTTTATTTGCTTACATGCTCACCACGGTTTTGGAATCGAGGTCATTGCTCCAGAACATTTTGGCTGCTTACAGAGTGGGAAACCCACCCCCCAAAACTTTTTACTTTAAATCTGGCGTGCTCCCTCACTGAGCTCAGCGTGTGCTCAGAAGAGGCAGTGTGCTAGTTGCACCCAGCTTTTCCAAAGTCTGTAGAGACCAGATGCTTAAGTGGGGCTTTTTGGTGCTCTAACTTAATGGCTGAATGAATCAGCTTTAGCTAAAAGTGCCAAAAAGCCCTGCTGTAGTGCCTGATCTATATAGACATTGTGGAACTGGGTTGAAGTAACATGTTGTGGCTTCCGGTAGGGCAAGTTTTTTGACCCCATGTCAGTACCTTTTAGAGACAGATTTTTCACTTGCTATTTACATCTATCTCATTTTAAGCTTCACAACTTCACTTGTGCTCTGATCTGCAGAAAGAAAATTTGGGTAGACTTGTTAGTGTGTGTGTGTCTCTTTTTCCAACTGTTGACTTAAAAGCAAGGCACTTTGTTTACTTCCTTTACTCTGTCAAATAATGGCCTTTTGAGGCAATGATCTATACTTTTTGTCAAATGATGGATCGGAGCCATAACATTCCACCATGGGAGTCTATACCTACTTCATAACACAGTGGAAAGAGGTAGGGGGGATAGATATCTGTATACTCTGCTTTCAGCTCAGAAAGACATTAGAGCTGTTCAAGGAGAGAGTTGTAATTGGGGGTGTTGGCAGCCTCTTAGCAGGATCTCACATAGTCCAGGTTGGAGTGAAAAGTTGATTTCTCCTAACAGGTGCCAGTTGTGGTACTACCACATATTATGTCTTGTATCATTTTACTTCCTCCTCGGCCCTTTGAGTCAGAAGTAGCAGGTGAAATGGACAACGGTTCTGATTTAAGCTTTGCATCCTTTGGAATATCTCAAAAAAGAGCTCATCTTCACACTAATGCCACAGCTACTACTTCTGACCTCTCTTGATATTCATGAGAGAGAAGCAAAAAGGAAGGACCAGCCTCTCTTGGTTTCTTTTAATATATTTCCAACTCCAGAGAGAGCAGCAAAGAGAATGACAATTTAATGTTGGCCGACAGATTGATGCCGCTTCTAGTTGTCTAAGCATGTTACACAGTTTTTAAGAGGGCACCTGTGCTATTCCTGTTTCCTGATTTATAGGCAGAATACACGAATGCAAATGGACATTATCTCCCTGGAACCATTGTCAACAGCAATTTTAAATCAACCCAGATGTATCATTTTATCATCTTACTGAAATTCTATTTTCATTGTAGCTCTTAGTGGGTACTAGCAGTTCATCATTTGTCAACACTTATCCCACAGTATTATCAATTATGCCACTATTTCCTCCTCTGCTGAGAATGGGACATAACTGTAGTAACTGTTGACACACTAACTTTCTAACCACAGTCACTTTACCAAAGAGAATGGCACATAATTTTTCCTAGCTTCTTCCTAAAATTTTTGCTCCAGTTCGAAGTCTTTGGAAAATGTAATGAGAGCTAGTTGTAGCCCATATTCAGTGCCAGCAATCCAATGTTATGTCAAAACATGGCAACCCATTTTCCTTTGGGAAATACCAGTTTGATCCATCCAACGCCAAAAAAAGACAGTAACGGTGACAAACATCTTCCATAGTTCCAGTGAGTAGGTGGAGCCTTGTAGGGCCAGATCCACATAGTTATGTAGGTGCCAATTGCCATTGTTTTCAACCGGAATGTAGAGCTAAACACTAAGGGTGTGAGAAATGGGCCCTATTCAATTTGGATTCAGCCCAAATCAGGGACAGTGCTTTGATTTGTTGATTCAGTTGTTTGATTTGGATCACTGTCTCTGAGTTGATTCTGCTGAATCCGAATCTGATGATTCGATGCTGATTCAGAGAATCAGAGATTCATAGACACAGTGTTAAGTGTTTTTTCTACATACCTTAGGTACCAGGGTGACTTATGAATGATGTGGAGCGTCCCACAGGAGTGTGAGGGGTCCCCCCCACGTTCTAAGTGGTGAACCCAGAAGTGGGCCAGAAGAACCCAGAGGTAGCGGGCCCCCCTATACCCCCTGGCCACAGGGAGACCCCGGGTGCCCCCCCAGACCCAGGAGGCACCAGTCACTGAGCCAAGGAGGTGCGGGGAGGCCACCTAGTGCACTCTCCTGTGGACCCAAAAGTGGACTGGAAGTGCTTCTGGTCCACTTCTGGGTCTGCTGCCGAGTGCACTGGGGAGCCCCCCATGCTCCTGTGGGGCACTCCACGTGCCCCAGCATTGCAGCATTCATGAGCTGCCTGCTACCTTGAAGTATGTAGAAAAAACATTTAAAGCTGTGTCTATGTCTGAGTCACCAAATTGATTCAGAGGGTTCCAATTCAGTTTGGAGAGATTAAAGGGTCCTCTGATTCGATTTGGATTTGGAGATTCAGCCACCGAATAGGCCAAATCTCTGCCAGATCAAATCGGGGAATGAAGCTTTGCACAGCCCTACTAAACACCCTGGTTTTGCGTTGAGAATTATTTCAAAAAGTGTAAATGGGAGCATAGTATTATTTGTAAGAGCTGAGTCTGAGTAATAGATAGCCTAGATTTATTTTGAGCAAGTATAGCAGACAGAAGAGAGTAGGAAAATAGGGAGATGGTAGTAATGGGTCTCAGATGCCACCATCCCATCACCTGGTCATAAGGCAGTGATAGAGTAAATAAGTAATGCTTATCTGGGATTTAGTAATTAAGTATCCACATTAATTAATTATGTCTGCAGTCTTTTCTGTCTTGCCCATTTGGTCTTGCAGATCTATTCCTTCGCTGAGTCCTTCCTTCTTCAAGGTCATATGGAAACAACCGTATCATTCTGTCTTGATGTCAGGTGATCATTCCCAGTGCTGCATATATGGAACAAACTTGGGTAAAATGTAGGTGTAGCAGAGGTGTAATTATCTACTGAAGATAATGTGACTATAGTCCAGGGTAATTAATGCCACATCAAATCCACAGGATGTGCTACAACAGAACTTGGAGTGGGAAAATATGAGTTTTATAAATCCATAATTTTGGTGTGTCTCATTATAAAGATATAAGAAAAATGGTACCTGAAGTCAGATCCTAGATGCATACTAAGGTTTGGCTTAGATCTGACTCTATTGTTCAGAAAAATCAGTGTTTTGAAATGTGTTTTACTGTTAGATGCCTCATTACACAAAAGGAAGTTATTTATTGCCCAACATGTCTCATAGTTGAACTGTTACTTAGAACTACATCTCATTATAATCCGCTTCAATGGAAAAAGAAAAATTTCTTCTGATTTTATGTCAATTTTAGTTGTTTCTAGAAAAATTACTTTTTTTTCCCTATGAGGTATAAATTTACCAGTTTTTAAAAGATCAACCAAGCGAATACTTCTAAAAAATATTGATAATGCACCTAGTTTATAAATTAATAGCTATATTGATAGCAACTGAAATAGAAACACTTGTTCACATAATATATTAAGTGAAATGATGAAGTAAAACAACTCCATATTAAACCAGATTTATAGCTGAAAACTAATTCATACTGTGAATGTTGTTCAGTGAATGTCTCAGATTGGGAAAGGGACTGAGCAAACAGTGGCAGATGCTGAAATCTAAGTGTTCCACTGGCCATCCAAAAAGTGAAACTGCAAGCATTTTGCCTTCAACAGTAATTATCAACCAAGGTGCTATGCGATTCTCTTAAGGGTGTTGTGGGGTGTCATGCAATATTAGCACTGTTAGGTGTTTACCCACTTACCCGTGATTCACAAGATAAACCTAGAGTTTTAGGAAATGCAATAGGAACTCACAGTGTCAAAAAAAAATCTGACCTGTTGCAGTTTTCCTGAGTTCTTTGTAACAGAAAAATTGCTATATTATTTTTCCATATTATAAGAGTTAGCACTTCCCAAGGGAGCCTTTAGTCCAAAAAGGCTGAGAACCACTGCCCTACAACTTAGCAAATATGCCTGTCATGTTGATGGAACTGCTTCCAAGAGTAGAGAAATGGCAAGGACTACATGGCCACAGAGACAACTAAGCGAGCCAAACCTAATGTAAACTAGAACAGTTGTACTCTTCCCTAGTTATAAAGATCACCAGTTAATTTTAATTGAAGGATGTTTTAACATTACCTTTTTCTAAAGTCAACATAAGAAGGCTCTGATGCTGCAAATGCTTGTGATTAGCTATAATGCTACACAAGCTATCCAGTGATCTGCAAAGTGATCTCCAAAAGTCCAGCTGTTTATTTAATGAGCATTGCATACAGTGCTTTTGGTACTGTGATGTTAGCAGACCTGAAGCTGACTAGCTCCCCTCATTTTTCAAGGCTTATAATAGCTGTTGTAGTTACTATTCAAAACTTTGAACACTATGGGAGCTAGTCAGTTTGGGGGCTGCTAACACCACAACACTAATGGCTGTGCACTTAATGGACATTGACTGTTTACATTATGTTTGGATAAATGCATATTTTGGGTATATGTGTAGTGTTCTTCACCTTGAGTTAAACGAGGTATTTAATACATCATCCAACCAAGTTTGGATGATATATGTTCATCATCCCCAGAGTTTGGGGGTACTGATCTATGAAAAATGTACATCTTTCCCTAGATTTGTTATTAAAGCATTCCTTGCTGTTGTATTGCTGCCATCTTTGTTCACCCTGGAAGATACTTGAATATAAAGTGACCAGATGAAATATATCACATTATTTTACCCATCAGCATAGAGAGAGGGGCATATACATTTTAAAAACAATAGGCAAGGTTAAGATAAATTAGTGGCCTATGCAGGAATTATTCTCTCTCTAGGTCATTTCAGTATGTTTATGTTGTTTGCTTTCAAAATTCCTCCTGTAGTTGCAACTATGTAGTAAACAATCGGACAAAAATCCTGTCACCGACAGAGCTCATCTAGAACTCTGGATACAAACAAAAAGGGTATCTGGTTTAATCTGTAGCTGAGGTAGTGAGATTACATTTGTGAATGGAAGGCCTAATCATTCTGAATCACAATCTGACTGAAAATTCTTGCTTCCTTGAAAGAAAGGTTTGAATCTGATGAAAGGGCATTGTTGCACAGATTTGTTGGCTTCCACAAAGAATCTATTCCCAAAAGAACAAGTTTTGGAGGTATATACAGCACACACTTCCATGTCTTTTAGCATAAGAGAGCAAAAATTCTTTAGGGATGGTTCTTTAGGGATTATGACCAGAATTTGGTCAAAGTTATCTGTTTGCATAACATCCTCTAGTCCTGATTGGATGGTACTGTAATACAATCAATAATTTATGTTGCATTTTATAAGATCAAAGTGAAGTAGAGACATCAACTAATCCTTGAAACACTGCTGTAAAGTGGGTGCCTAAATATTTATCTTCATTTTACAGAGAAAAGACTGAGGGCACAGACAGAAGTGACAATTTTCACTTGATCTGGCCCCTGACAACACTCTACAGCCATGACCAAGCACAAGTGCATGGCTGCAGAGTGCTTTAAAAGGGCCCGATCCCATTATAATCTGAACGCTCAAGATGAAGATGCTACAAAACGGAACGCCTTCAGTAACTTGTGTCTGCGTGCCCCGGAAGTAGGGCTGGGCTGATGCAGCTCAGCCCTGCTCCTGGCACTGTCTTCAGTTTGGGAAGGGGAAAGGGGTTCAGTCTTGGATTTTGTCAGCCAGTGTTGGAGGGTGGGGTGTGTGAACTGGAGCCTCCCCCTCCCCACCAGGGTGGAAGGGCTCCAATTCACCCACCCCACCATCCAGCACCGGCTGGGCAACCCCCAGAACAAGCTTCCTCTGCTCCTGCGAAGTGCCATGAGTTACAACGGGAAGCTACTCTTCTGTCCACGTCTTTAGTAGATGAAGTGACTTGATTAAGGCTGCATGTTTTGTCAGTGGCAGAGGATTTGCTAGCTCAACTCCATCCACGATTCTTTGGAAAAAAACAGATGACATGAGTTTATTTGACCTATAGTCACTCGCAGCCTAGCAAGCTCGCTTACCTCCTTAAACGTGTACAACCGGATTCTGCTCTAAAGAAGCAGCTGTAATAACAAGCATGAAACAAAGGCTATCCACTGGCTGTTGCACTTTCTGTAAGTAAAGGACGGAGAGGTTACCCGTGGATGTTTTGGAGAGAGCATTTTGCAGCAGAACTAGTTATAGGTCACCAGAAACCTATTTACATTCCCCAGCTATATGGACTTGTTTAAAAAAGTTGGATTCTGACTTTTAATACACAAATCACATTGAAGACCAACAGGAGAGCTTTGAGGGTGAGGTCGGTGTTTTGTCTCGTGACTGAGCGAGGCTGACTATGCTCCTGGGTTTAACCAACAGTAGCTGAACAGGGTTGATTTGCTAAGAATGCCAGAAGTGTAGACACCAGACCATCAGGAGATGAGTAATTTTCAGTGAGGTAATGCAAGGCACCCTGGAAAGCATCAGCAGTGCGGAGGAAGGATCGGATGATCTTGCAGACCGGAAACGGGATGAACCTGAATGGTGCAAAGGGCAAAGCCCCGCTCTGTGCAGCTAACATCACTTTGCATTATGAGCTGGGGGCACCTTAGCTGGGGGGAAATACTTGCCGGACTTGTTAGGCAATTGGGATAACCATGAGCCACCGGTATGACGGGGGTGAGAAAGGCACTTGTCATCCGAGGATGAGGATGCATCAAGAACAGCATTTTCAGTGGTGGCAGGGATGGTTCAATGCCGTGAGTAGTACAAGGCCCTGGCCCGATCCCTTCAGCTGCGGTCCGCTCCGCTCGAGGCCCGGGAATCGAGGGGGAACAGGCCCGGAAGCCGGAGTCAAGACACGGCCGTGTCTGGGACAAGCAGACTGCGTCGGCGGCCCCCGCCTCGCGCCCCGCGCCCACTCCTCCCGCCCAGGGGGCGCCGCAGGCCGCGGCCGGCTCCTCCCCCGCGGGCTCGGCTGACGTGCGGCGGGCGGGGCCGAGGCCGGGGCTGGGGCGGGGGCCAGCGCTGCCTTGTCGTCGCCGCCAGCACCCGGCGGCAGCGAGCGCCCATGGAGCGGGCCGGGCTTGGCGCGGAGACGGAGCCTCTGCTGCCGCCGCGGGGCCGGAGGCGCTCGGGGGCCTCGAGCAGCGCGGAGCAGGGTGAGTGTGGCCGGGCCGGACTGGGCCGGGGCGCGCTCTGCTCGCTGCCCTGCCGGCGCCGGGACCCGCGGGGGGGCTGCTGCCCGAGGGGCAGGGGCCGCGGTGCCCAGGGGTTGTCGTACGTTACATGTATCGCGCAGTTCAGGGGGGTGCGGGTGGCGGCCGCCATCCGTCTGGGGCGAGGATCCCGTAATTCACTGATGAAGTGTGCCATAAATGTAGCCCAGCCACACAGGTGTAGGATTGATCTCGGGGGTCACTGAAGTGCGCCATAAATGTAGCCCGGCCATAGATATAGGCCATAAATGTAGCCTGCCCAGACAAGTCTAGGATTTATCTTGGGATTCACTAATGCAGCCCGGGCATATGGGTTTATGATTTATCCTGTGAGCCACTGAAGTATGGCCAGACTACATTTATGGCGCAGTTCATCAGTGAATCGTGGAATAAATCCTAGACCCGTATGTATGGCTGGGCTATGTTTATGCTGCACTTCATCAGCGAATCATGAGAGAAATCCTAGGCCCATATGGCTGGGCTACATTTATGGTGCATGGGGTCTAGGATTTATCCTGTGAGTCACTGAAGTGCGCCATAAATGTAGCCCAGCCATATGGGTCTAGGATTTCTCTCATGATTTGCTGATGAAGTGCAGCATAAACGTAGTCCAGCCATACATATGGGTCTAGGGTTTATGCTGCGATTCACTGATGAAGCGCACCATAAATGTAGCCTGGCTATATGGGTCTAGGATTTATCTCGCGAGTCACTGAAGTGTGCCTTAAGTGTAACCTGGCTACACAGGCAAAGGAATTATCACACAATTCACTGGTCAACCATGTAATAAACTTAGCCGCCTGGCCACATCTGTGAAGGATTTATCATACGATTAAAAATGACCATCTAGCTATAAAAAGCCAACTTGCCAGAAAGTTAGTGCTTGAAAATGGGGAACAACTCTATAGTGGCTTTCTATCCAGCTTTCATGTCAGAGTCTCATATGGTGTCAGCCTGCCCTGCCGCCTTATAACCTGGTGCTTGGGATGGGGCCAACTGGCTGAGGAAGAGTTTGTGTGAACGTACTGACAGTCTTTCATTTCTGTGTCCTGCTCTTGTTTCCTCCCTTACTATTTCTTCCTGAAGGTCCTGCTTCACTTTCAGATGAAAGCTGGATAGTAACCAGCTAGGGAGTTGTTTACTCAGCTTCAAGTGCTAACTTTGTAGTTGGCTGGCTCTTTTTATAGCTGCATGGCATGATAATTTTTTGTTGTTGCAATTTCTTTGCATGTGTGGCTGGTCTAAATTTATTGCATAGTTGCCCAGTTAGTTGTGCAATAGAGAGAACGTGGGGTAGGGACCATTCTTTCTCATTTAAATACCCTTGTATATGAAAGGGACAGGTCATTTGGAAAGCTGCATAATAAAGGCAAGCTTCTGGTAAAAGTAGATAGAAAATCTGATTTACTATTAACTGTATATGCTTTCAATCTACTCTTTGGCTTTTTTGCTCAGTGTAATGGATGAAGAGAAACTGATTACTTTTCATAGTTTCCAGTAGCTTTTTAAAAGCTTCAATTCTGCAACTAATTCCAAGTGACTGGAGCTCACTGTAACATCAAGGCCATTCTGTAGAGTTATACTTCCTGCTTGTGATACCTTTAAGTAGGGATTCTCAGATGGGCTGCCACCTGGGGTGCTGCCAGATCCTTTGAAGGGTGATAAGGTGTGAGGAGCTTGCTGTGGCTCAAGCTTGCCTGGCTGATTCCCTTACCCCTACTACCCAGCCCCTCTGCATAGAGGTAGGTGCTGGAATATGCATATTAGTTTTTGAAATTGGGTGCTGCTCAGTTCACAAAAGTTGTGGAGGGATGCATTGAGTCCAAAAAGATTGAAAACCACTGCATTTTCTACCAGTGCTGTCCCTAGACTGCAAAAATGGTATTCTCTACTTATGAAGGGATTTTCAAAGGACCTGAAAGGAGCTAGGGGCCGTATTATCAATGAACTTCCTCAAGAATTGGATATCTTGATTCTTACTGGGTTTCAAAAGGGATGGGCACTTTTAACACCCTTGGGCTTCTTTAGCTACTTTTAGGCACCACATAGACTGCAAGCCAAGAGAGCTAGCAAGTAGCCAATGGAGGCTTTGTATCATTGTAAAGGGACCAGTTCTTTTTGTTACTTGTTTTAGGCTTAAATCTGCAGCTCTTAATTTTAATAAAATTAATTTCAGAATTGTAATAAATTCTCAACCAGAGTGCTGGAGCACCCCGGGGTGTCACCATCCTTTGAAGGATGCTGCATGAAGTGTGAGGAGATAAGCAAATAGGGGCAGGCTCAGGCTTTCCCGGTCTAACTGTTCCCACACCCCCACTGTTGGCCTCTCTGCAAGGAGGCAGGGATTATAATAAATAAATTAGTCTTTGAAATAGGGTGCCCCTCAGTTCAGCAGTCTGTTAAAGGGGATCCCCTGAGTCTAAACTGGTTGAGAACTGCTGCCTTAATCACTTGAAGTGGGAGTACTCATAAAAGTAGTCCCACAATAGAATGTAAAGTCTTACTAATTTCAGGCAGAATTTGGCCCGAGGTCAGTAGCATGCTTTTGGAAGTACAGATATAATGCACACATGTAATCTTGCTCTTGCTGAATTCACTATCTTAATTCAGTGCCAGTAATAGTGCTTGACAAAATCCCATCCAAAATGTTTTGTTCTCCTAATTGCCGAAAACAGTTCTGCAAGCAACCTTAAGATCCCAAATGGGGAATTTTAAGATTTCACGCAAAGACTAATTCAACCTCTTTCTGTTTGCAAGCAGCTTCTGTACATTTTAAGTTGGTTTAATCCCTGTTACATTACCCTTCATGGTTGATGTCAGAACCTATTTAAAAATGTGTGGTGGTTAAGACGCAGAGATCTGGTGAAATTGTAAAGCAGTTTGTTGAGCTCTTAGGAAACTGAATGCTGTTTAAATCACATGGAACATACTCATCTCGGAATTGAAATCACTGCTACACATTACTTAGTGGTGCTTTTCCTGCCTTTTGAGCCAGTGCTGAACGTAGTACTATACCAGCTCAGAGGTGAATTTTCTCTCTCTCTCTCATCCTCCTTGACCAACATGATTTTCAGGCTTAGTTTGAAGGAACTGGTACTGAACTTTTTATTCATAGTACTTTCCAGGAAATTGCTACCTTCCTTCTCAGCTTCAAGATCTGTAAGGAAAGTCTTATTACCTGGCATTGAGTTCTTCGAGCCCTGTCACTAGGTTTGGATGGAGGCTTCTCCTCCTTCCTGTGCATTGACTTGCTAGTTCTTTTTGCTGGTTTATTTGCCCGAGTAACCAAGAGAGTGCATGGAAGGAGCTCCCTCCCCCAGCATTATTAGTGCCATGGTATTAACAGCCCCAAACTTTATTAGTTCACTTTCTAATAGCAGCGTTTTGACAGGTGCTTCCTTTTCTTTCTTTCTTTCTTGGGTTGTTAAAGTGTCTGCTTTGTGACTAATTATTTTATTCCAGTTAACTGCATAACACAACTTAGTTGCCAAGTCGAGTGAGACTGTGACACTTCCTATGTACTTAAGCAGTTCATGCATGTAAGTAGTGTGCTGGTAAACAGTGTTTTTTAAAAAGTAAACAAAAGCTAATCTGAACCAGTATTGTGTTTTTTATATAGTGACACAAATAATGCACCTATCTGATTTAGAAACACTTGGATGCTTATCTTGCTGGGGTGATCTGACCCTAGCTGAATTCCTGCCCCTTGGGCAGGGGACTGGGCCTGATGATCTCATGAGATCCCTCCCAGTCTGAATAGCTATGAAATCCATATGCATATTAGTGGAATACAGAGGGTCTAAATCTGCCTCTCGCTCCCATTGACTCCAGAGGGAAGAAGGTCAAACCTAGCATTTAGTGCCTTCTTTAAAAAAAACTGTAGAAAACAATAGACTAATGTTGCATTTGAGTATAAACTCCATCCCAAAGTACTGTGTCTGAGACTTCATTATATAGGAACTGTTTCTGTCATCTGAGTAGTGTGGACTTCTGGAAACCAAAGACATGTATCCTAGCACAAAAGTAAGGAAGCGGTGTGCTGTAGTAGCTACTCAGGGCTTGTCTATGTTGGAAAGGGTATCGCTTCACTGTACTATGATACCTGTCAACATAATTTAGCCATATATAACCTAAATTGGAAACATGATGTGGACTATTTGGGAGGCAGCATCAATTTGTAAGAGGATCAAAATGTCATATGGAAAGAAAGAGATATCCGGGAGGACTAGAATAATAGCAACACTAAGGAAATCAGTAGTACAAAGTGCAGTGTCATGCATTTGGAACAAGAATTTCTGCTGTAAGCTTACCTGGTAGAAATAACTGAGTCAGTAAAGGACCTGGGTATACTAGGAAATCATGGGATCACTATGGGCCACAAATGTGATGTGGTCATGAAAAAGGCAAATGGTTAGGATGAATCAAGAGAAATATTTACTGAGACATGTAGAAGTGGGGGAGTATTGATGTCATCTGTTGTACAAGGCCCTACTGAGACCTCATCAGGAGACAGTGTACCTTCCATCTTCAAAACACATGAATTCAGACACGAATAGATCCAGAGAAGGACTATGGGGATGATCAGGAGACTTGAAAAGCATGGTTTGTTTCAGCAAAATGAAAGCTGAGAAATCATATGCTTGCATTCTATAAATATATGGTGGTTGGGGGTAGACAACAGGGACCAGGACAGTGCTTGTTTATAAAAGACACAAACAGAAATGGATATAAACTGGCCAGGAATTAATTTTGGTGTGAAAATCCAAGGAAGGTGTTTGAACCTCCAGGGGAATAAGGTTCTAGAACAGCCTTTCAAGAGAAGTAGTTGGTGCTAACTACTAGGTCATTATCAGTTTATGGAAGGGAGTACATGGCATTATTATTTTGATGACCCAAAAGGCCCTTTCTAGTCCTATTCCTTCTTTTTTTTTTTTAAAGCCACAGCTACCCTGAAAAAGAATCTAGATGGAGAGTTATACTACTATAACTGTATCAGTTCAACATACCAGTATGTGCCCCTCCTGGTTTTTGATTGGGGCTTCAGTGTGCCACAATAATACAAACAATAGCAATGCTGGTAAACTTCCATGTGTAGAAAAGTCTCTGTACAGCCACATTGTATGTCTTTGAAATGAACCTTGCAAATAGAAGTTTTGTCTGTCCTGTAAAGATGTAATTAAAGTTGTTCTTGGAAGAGCAGGATCTTCTCCATGTGTTATTCTTCCAAATTTCCTCTTTTGTTCCTCTGATGAGACAGATGCTTCCAATATGTGCTGACTTTCAACTCTGAGAGGTAGCTAATGTTCAGTAAAGCAGCGTATATAGCTGCTGTGCTAGGCTGTCATCCGTTGATATAATAGATGCTACATGAATTTAAGAACCTCGTTCTTTTACTTAGGTGTGGAGAAGTGTTTACTATTAGGAGGGAAATTTAAATGATTTCTGCACAGAGTTTGCAAGTAAGGGTAGGTGAACATTTTTGTATACAGGACTCAAATTGCTCTCAAAGCAACAATGACCTTCCTTGTAAATCGCCTCTTCACTGGGCCTCATGTTGATGGAGTTGTTCACTTTGGCACTACTTGAACATGTTATGTACAAAGATGATGGATGCATTCTCGTTGGTAATAAGCTAGGCTTATTGAGAGAGATTTTTGCCCTAAAGAACTGTTATCCTGGCAAAGATAACAGTTTTCTGGATGAGTGAGGGTGTGTGGGATTTCCCTCTTCCTCCCTTGTTTTGGTCTTTTGTCTTTCATTTCATCCCTTGTTTAATCCTTCTTATGTTAACAGTTGAGGTTCTGAGGCATTTTTAGGTGCACTTAATTTAGCTGATTTTTTTTTTAATTGATGTATTTATTTTCACCTTCTGATAAAAAGATCTCTTCCTCTCTCTCTCTTGTCTTGTTTAATCAAATGATTATTGCCCTATAGTTTTTAAACACTTACATTTAGAAACAGACTAGGCTTTTTATAGTTGAATTTACTTTCAGGTCCTCTCAGCATCTACCCTCATTGTAGAAGTTATGCAAAGTAACTTGTTTAAATTGTGAGAAGAAGATCCAATTTTTCTTTCTTTCAAATTCACACTCGGTGAATGCCAGTAGTGTCAGAGGTTGATAAGCAATGATGCAGTGTTGTTTTTAATTAAGAAAAATCTTAAACATTTTCAGTGGTAAAGTTGTGGGTGTAATGAGACCTGTCATGCTGAATACTTGTTTTCTCATTGTTCCTATTGTGCTTCCCTGTCTCCTTAGGGCAGGGGTTGTCTCTTCAGTATGGGTTGTACAAGAGCTGGTCTGTGATTACCATGCTTATGTACTACTGCAAAAAATAAATGCAGCTTCATTTTGTTTACTTTTTATAGCTGCTGGAGCTGACTGTGAGCTTTACGTAAACCAAGCTGTAGTATTTATTGAAGATGCAATACAGGTAAATATGCTTCCCTTCCCCTCCACCCCCTGTTTATTTTGTCTACTCTGCTTTATTTGTTATATTCCTATTTTTTTAAATTTTAACATGGAATGATGAGGCAAATTATAGTGCCTATATATAGCATGTGACTTGTTTAGCTCTGACTCCGAAAGACTGTTTGTGAAGTAGAAATTTCAAATCATTGCTGTGTACAAGTTGCAGTTTTAGTTTTTGGGTGCATATGCTTAAGAAAAAGAGTGGCTTTTTTGGCTAATTTCCCATAGGAAAAGCATGTCTATTTTTGCAAAACAGATGGTATGGTTGACATGTTTGTTTGAGGACACAGCAATTTAATGCTTTGAATAACTGAAGCTTTTACAAAGAGATTATCTGAGCAAACTTTGGATCTTAATGCAACTGCTCCTATCACAGAGGTAGTTAGCCATGTTAGTGTTAAGTCAGGCAGAAGCTAGGGCAGGGTGGCACCTTAGAAACTGACTTGTTCAGGGAGGCATGAGCTTTCACAGACAACAACCTGTTGTGTCAGATCTGAATTAGTCTCTTAGGTGACACCCTCTCCTACCTTCTGTCTGTAACTTATAAATGAGTAAATTTTAATGTCTTGAGTAAAATATTAAAACTTAGTACAAAACATCATGCCTCATGGGGTTTATCTGATCCTCCTTCCTCTGGAAGCCTTCTTTTACCTTTCTTTCTCTTTCCTTTTTTCAGCTATCATATAATTTCTCTGAATCCTAGTCCCCTCCCTGATATTAGCTGGATAAGAGATCTCAGATTTGGAACTTTTGCAGTATTCAAATACTGTTTATTCTGGGGCACTTTCAAAAATAAAAGTACTTCAGTATGCACTCATCCCAGAAAATACTAGCTGTCTTATGATGAGATCAGAGGCCAGCACAGGAGAGGCTGTGAGAGGTGCTGACATGCTAAGGGAAGTATTGGAGAGTAGGAGACTTGTTGTGAAGAGGGGCTGGTACTTGCTTAAACTTGGGTTGAATTTTTCTTTTCAGAATCGGTACATCCCATGAACCATTTATTTTATTTTTTTTTACAGCTTAAATTGAATGAACCCTAAATATGAGAAGTAAATACATGGGTACTTTCCAAATTGGTACAAAATCATTTAGTGAGTAAAACAGTGGTCTGCAGGTTGGGACTTATGAGTTTTCTTGCTCAGATGGGCTTAAGTTACTTTGCTACTTTTGTGCCTGTTTCTCCAGTTACAAAATGGCAACAATGATACCCTTTTCCTATGGATATGAAACATTTTTTTGTGAATATTGTGCTTTGGAATCCTTGGGTGAAGTGCTCATTTTTATTTAAAAAAAAAAATTCTTTCCCAGGGCATTTTGAGGGTTCACACATGAATGAGCTGGCTAAGGTGTAGTCCTTGATAGACTTGCTTTACACAAACAGTAATTTGTCTTTTTATGGTGGCTTCTGTGTCTAGCTGTAAAGCTGAAAGTATCTAATCAATGGAGGTGTTGTCAATTTTTTTAATGACTGGATCATCATCTCTAAGGAACCACATGCAGTGCTTGAATTTCCTTTGTCTTTTGCTTCTTTCAGTATCGTTCCATAAATCATCGTGTGGATTCCAAATCCCTGTGGCTTTATCGGTGGTATTATTCAAGAATTTGCCAGTGGTGAGAATTTTGGTATTTTGTCCTTTTTGTCTTTACAGTGGGTTTTACAGTTACTCTTATTTTTCTTGTATGCATGGCTAACAACTGCTGCTGCATCCTAAAATGCACTCTCTGTAGGAAAGCAAATGTATGAAGAAATGTGAGAGGAATGGAAGGTGACAATTACTGCAATCTCTAATTATGAGGGAGCTGCATTGATTTTTCATGGATCTGTTAGCATGACTAAGGCCTATTTGTGTTAGTTTAAGGTTTATAGGATTATGCACTGGAGATTTCTAAACTTACTTTAATACTGTTTAATTCATTAAGAGTGCATTATGTGCCAAAACTTATTAGTCTAATCCCAGTGGCAGCATTTAAAGAAGGAAAAAAGCACCTCCTGCCTCCCACACTCATATATCCCAAAATATGGTATTTGATGCAAGCATTTTTTTATTCGAAGTGCAGACAATAGGATGCTATCATGAGGTGCTGCTGTACATTATAGTGGTTTTTAGATATTGCTCACTTTACTTGATAAAATTCATGTAAGTGCAAACGTTTTAATCTTTCTAATAAATCTGCTTGACTTTATGATAAATGTCTGCTTTCTCTTCTTCCTATGTTGTTCTTGTTTCCTTACAGGATTTTGGGCTTAACCATTACTGTAATCTTGGGTCTGGCTTTCATTGAAACCCCTTCTTCACTTACTATCACCTCTGATATACGATACCGGAGCACAGCTTGGGAGCCTCCATGTGGCCTGACAGAAAGTATTGAGCTGCTTTGTTTCCTTATCTTTATAGCTGATGTATCTGTGAAGGTAAGCTAAGCCTTGTTCTCTGTCATATAGAAGCATGCATGCTTGTATAGTCTGCTTGGCATAGTCACTGGTTGCATCTACATGAGGTGTTACTGTGCACTTGTTTAGTATGTGTTTATGCGAGTACCCAAGTTACTGTGCAGTAGCACCAGTGAATGCCTTTTTTGTGACACAACTGCACTGTAGCCTAATATTACTGTGCACTAGCGTCATGTCATTCACGTTTTTTGTCACATGACGCTATTGCACAGTAGTTCCAGATATTTCTTTGTATAAAGGGCTATTCTCAAGGTGTGAGACCAGTATCTATGGGCTCTTACAATTTTGGCCTCCCATCCCTCCCACCCTTCTAAATATCATGGGACATACTTGCAAACAAAATAGTAAAATCCAATACCCTTTAAAAGAGCATTGGTGGTGTTTTCCTTTTCAGTCTGTTCCTGGCCCCCTTCCCCCATTTAGCTTGTGATGTTTTAACAGATATTCAATTTTGTCTCTTGCAGAGTTATTTAATTGGTTGGGAAGAATTTCAGAAAACTAAATGGCTGATGGCTTATATCCTGGCACTGGTAGTTTCGCTGACTGACTGGACTGTATCAATGAGCTTTTCCTGTAGAGAAGTAAGAATGATCACCCCTCTCTTCAGCCCTTATTGACTTAAGTTAGAACACTATATCGAGTTCTAGCTTCCACGTTTTGAATGAGATGTTATGAAATGGGAGAGGGTACAGAAAAGAGCCTCTCCACTGGCTTGAGGGCTAGAGAAAATGTATTAGAAACTATTGGAGAGACTTTAGTAACTCAATATTTTTTAGAATATCAGAAAGAAGACTGAGTCCAACTTGATTACAGAATGCGCTCTTCAAAGAAAGAATATACGTGTGCAAAAGGCTATTTAATGAAGCAGGGGAAGGCATAATAAAATTAGTGAATGGTAGCTGAAGCCAGGCAAATTCCTAGTTTTTAACATTGATTTAACCACTTGGAATGGTGGTTTCTTCATCCCTCAGTGTCTACAGATCAAGCCTGGAGAATATCTTTCCATTTTTCTCCAAACACCAGCTCCAGGATCTAACAAGGGAGTAACTGGGTGAAATGCCATTGCTTATGTTAGGCAGAAGATCAGACTAGATCCCTTTTGGCCTTAAACACCATGAAATATGTTTTAGGTCACGGGTTTTGGCCACTGGTTATAAAGATTCCTTTTATGATGCATCTTTGATTGCATTGATCTGTGTTTTTTCTTAATTTTTTTTCCTGACAAAATTGTGAAAAACTAGTGTGAAACTGCACGGAAAAACTAGACTGCTCAGGGGCCTGCTCCCTGCGACTTCATGAGGGTTAATGTCCATTATTTTGCTTTTGCAGACTGTGAGAATAAGACGAATTCTCCGACCTTTCTTCCTCCTTCAGAATTCCTCCATGATGAAAAAAACGTTAAAAAGCATCAACAGCACACTGCCAGAAATGGCAAGGTAGGTAACAGCTGAATAGCTGGAAATGTCTTCAGAGAGTCTTACTGTTCTGCAAATGAGGAACCAGGACAGCTGCTTTGAAGGAGTTTGGCTGTGTAACTGACTAGCTATTGACCTAATGAAAATTAAATTCCTTGTGGAACTTACAGCTGGAAAAATTAGCCATGTAGTATTTTGAACATTAATCTGAGGATCTTGTGAGCTGTATTAGCCATGCATGATCTTCAGCTGTATTAGCCATGCAGCTTCCAATACTTCGTTTCCATGAGGTTGAGGTGTTGCGATTGGCGTGGATCTTTTACTCAGACTTAAGAGGTCTGATACGAAGAAGTGCCTACCTGTATTGTAAATTGTTCTGTGCTGTCATTTTAATGAGCTGTGTGACTGATTTTGTGGATGTGACAGTGTTTTGTCTCGTGCAGTACTTGGCACTCATAGTGTATGTCTAGAAAAGCATGGCTGTGTGGTATGTGGTGCTGCAAACACGTTTGCAGCACCACATACCACACAGTCTGGTGTTCTCTGTGCAAGGGTGCGCTGCCTGAGTGTGTGCTGCAGCTTTATTTTTCTGGAGTATTTTTGACCCCTGGATAGCTGCAGCACAAGGTGTGCTGCTGCTGTTTGTCCCCAGGGAACCAAATGTCCACATACGTCTGGATGCACCCACACAAGGCTTTCTTATATGGAAAGCACCCTGTTCTCGAACACTCAGAGTTATCCTGCCTGAGATGGAACTAGTTAAAAGATTATGACATACTCCCTCCAGGTCTCTGGCAAGAGTCATAAGTAGAACACAGATGGTGATGCTTCCCGGTCTTGAGCTCAAATTAATAGATTGTTTTTGCCCCCATAGACATTTTTGAAGGGCACCTTAAGTACTTTCATCCTTGGAGAACAGTAGCAGTACAGTTATCAAATCATATTTTCTTTAACTTGAATTCAAAATAAGGAAAGTAAGCCCAACCATGGAACCTGATACCTTCTGAAATAGAAACTGCATGTATGTGTACAGGTGAATTTGCTAGGTTCACCTGAGGCCTTTTTGACTGGCACTGGTAAGTTTAATTAAGAATCAAAGATTCTTCATCTTCTGTCCAAAAGATTCCTTAAGGGTCCTTGTGGTGGTATAGTCATGGTCCTCAATATTAATTGATTGAAAACTATGATCCTGATTCAGAAAAATGCTTAGATGCATGTTTTTCTCACTGTCCTCAGTCAGAGGGATTCAAGGACTGATTTCAGTGACACTGAAATGTGCTGAATGGTTGTGAGGTGGTGCGCATTTCTGAATTGAGGCCTGTATGATTTATTTTTATGTAGATATAACACCATGTAAAAAATCCTATTGCTTTTTTTTTTTTTAAAGGACTGCATCCTGCTGTATTTTAAGCCAAAGGATTTATGTCAACATATATATTTTCTTTTTGATAGTGTTGTTCTGCTACTAGCTGTCCACCTGTCTCTCTTTACCATGTTTGGCATGTTGCTGTTTGCTCGAACAAAGGTAACTAAACATTTGTGCTATGATTGAATCCACTGCTGTGTGTGTTTTTTCTTGTCTGTGTTCCCCCTCATTGGTTGTTTGTTTGTGATAGTTGTTTAAGCCAGAGAAACTCAGTTTCTCCAAGAAAAGATCATTTTGTCATCTTTGCCAGAAATGTCAGGATGAATTTTAAGTGTTGTATGGGGGAGGGTGTTTTTAGAAAACTTTAAAAAAACAACAACATGAATAATGTGTGTCACATTCTTTGTGTAAGAGGACATTGGGAGGCCACTCCTAAACCAGTTTTACAATTTCTTTTTTCTCCATCTTGAAACTTCATATTTCTAATATTAAACTTCATTGTTCTTTCTGAGCTATGACTGCACTTATGTTTCCACACTATATCTAGAGTATTCCACTGTTACTAGTCCCTACTGCATTTGTTTACCCTTTTTTTGTCTAGTTCTGAAACGTGGATGACTTGGTGATAAAAACTGGCCCCTTCCTAACTTATGCTGCAGCTTCTTATGTCACCATTGCTGTGTATGTGTGAGGAAGAAACTAGCTAAGACAAGATCCTAATCGCATCCCTCTCTCTCCAGCATTGCTGTTGAAAACTAATATTTTTCTCTCACAGGCATGAACTATTATCATATTTTTAATTTCTTTCTCCTCCTCAATTTTTTCTTTTACAGCTTGTATCTTCAAATCCACTATTCCTCACTAATGCTATTGCTCATATTCTCAGCCATACCTCAGTTGCAGTCATTCTTACCTTCTTGCTTCTGGTCTTGTTTTTTCTCTCCTTTATTCTAGCTTGAGTCTTTTTCTGTTTACTCAAACTTATTTGAAGTGCCGCAGTTAAAATAATGTTTTTTTCCTTATTGCTGTGACTATAGACCCTTCTCTTGCATCACTTTATTCATTTTCTGTTTCTTGCTGTGTTACGCTCAACTCTTTGTCCTCGTCTTGCAGGCCATCTTATGCTCACCCTCATTTTATTCCGTGTTTTTCCTAATAGCACTGTTTCCCTTCTCTGCTTTTGAGACTTGCACCTTCATTCCTGCTCCAGTCTACACATGGGACAGCCTCAGGTGAATTTGCTAGGTTCACCTGAGGCCTTTTTGACTTGCACTGGTAAGTTAAATTAAGAATCAAGGACTTATGCAAACACACCTGTCTTCTGTCCAAAAGATTCCTTAAGGGTCCTTGTGGTGATATAGTCAGAGGCTTAAGGGTCCTTCTGGTGGTATAGTATCAAATGATAGAAAACTATGATCCTGAATCAAGAAAATGCTTAGCTGCATGTTTTTCTCATTGACCTCAGTCTAAGGGATTGAAGGTCTGATTTCAGTGACACTGTAGCATCTGCTGAACAGTCCTAAACTTTCCAATGGTTAAACAACTTCCCTTCTCTAAAACCCCTGCTTCTTTTCGCAGGAACTCTTTACCTTCCTCTACTACTAGTAATCTTCTCACATCTTCCCTTCCATTACCTCTTGTGCTGTTTCTTTGTTTGCCTTGTCAAATAGAGATTATGCATTCTCTGCAAGCAGTTAAGTGCATTTATCTACCTTAAAATGTGTAAGCTAGGTTAATAATGGATAACTCATTAGCCATAGATTTTAAAATTGCTTAAAAGATGAACTAATAGTGTGTTTAAAAAAAAATTAATTCCATGGCTTCCTATGCATAAGCTATGTTTTCCCAGTCTAGTGTGTCATCTTTTGGGAGGGGAGGCAGAGAAGGAAGTGGCATGGTTTATACTGTTAAAGCCTGCGACCTCATCTCAATTCGCCACTTAGTAAGGTGGAGGGGAAAAAAATATTCATGAGAATACTCGAGCCCTGCTTGCAAATATTGTGTTTGAGGGGACCTTTCTGTCAATTGAGGGAACTGAAAGTGTGGTTTGAGTGAAATACTACGAACAGAACCTATTTTCCAGTCGAGTTCAGTTAGTCTGTAGACGTCAAGTCTTATTGCCAGAGATCATGTCTGTTTCCTAGTGGTGCTGTACATGCCTTGTTAGTTGTTCTGACCTATTTGTGTAGGTCATGCCACTTACCAAGATCTGTAATTAAGTCTGTAATAACAGGCTAAAGCTTAAATTGGGCATCTTGATATTTTATTTTATTTTTAAGTGGGCCAAAAACCAGTGTGGGTGAACGTATCCAGAAAGTTCCAAGTAATTAAAATATTTGTCAAATATTTGCATTTTTTTAAATTATATTTTCCCGTGCATGGAACGTAGTATAATGAGTATCCTGCACATGCTTGATTTGATTGATTGAATGATTTTTTTTGGGCAGTATATGGGGAGGCCTAAAATGCTATTGTGTACATTTCAGATCTCTTCTGCTTTTATCATACTTATAAAGTTCCGTTAGTTCTGATGCACCAGCCTGTGCTTGGAATAGATGTTCTTCCCATCCCAATGTCCCTTTCAGAATTGCTTTAAATTGCTACGTTACCTGTTTCAAGGTGTTGTCTTCCCTCTTAAACCTATAGGTAGTAGCCAGACTTATATCCTGTACTGAGACTTCTCTACCTTGCTGCCTTTTTAACGATGTATTCTTTCTTATGTTCTGATGATTGCTAAGCAGTCAGATTTCTGCAGGGACTATAGCAGCGTAAGTGATTGTTGTGGAACCTTGTTTTATAGATTGCCTAGACATCCTGAATTAGACTCTCAGATCTCTTTCACCTTGTCTTGTATATAAACCAGGCAAGGATATGTGGTAGTTAGATGTAATAAATTATTTTAAACTGATTTTTTTCCTTGGCTTGTTTGTATTGCCAAAGTACTGCTTTGGCAATAATTTGGTGGTAATCTCTATGACTAGGATGGCCAGCAGGATAAGGAATGGCTGCAATATTTCCGGAATTTGCCAGATTCATTAACTTCATTACTGGTGCTGCTGACTACTGCAAATAACCCTGATGGTGAGCATCTCTTAATATCAGAATAAAACTTTGATGAAATGGATTTGATTTCTCTCCTTAATTTGGTCTGCTTCTTTTTTTGGTTATCATGAATACTGTCATCTGGAAAAATAATAATACCACTGGTAGTTAGAGGCAAGTTCTGCATGGACCTGGTCATAAATTACATCACTTTTATACCATTAAAAGCTTCTCCCTGTGTTCTCCCACATTGAAACAATTTTTTGGAGCAGATCCTTGACTGACAAACTAAGAGATTCATTGATTTCTGTAGAGCCATACCAGTGTGCACTAGTTGAGGATCTCCCCCATTGTCTTTATTAAAATCAGATCTGCATTTTAAATATATATTTGTTTTTAAGCACAGCACTCTTAACCTCACTTCTATCTCGCAAATTTTTGTGCAGTGATGATTCCCGCATATTCTAAGAACCGAGCCTATGCTATCTTCTTTGTACTCTTCACTGTGTTAGGTAAGTCACCTCTTTTCTTCAGTGGTAGGGCTAATTTGCTATAACTCTTCTCTAATAAGGTGGTATAGTGGGGAGCTGCTTGTTTTTTTTTTTCTCTGGGAATTTTTAACCACAAATATCCTGTTTTTTGTTTTGCGAGAGGCAAGGATTTTTGTGGGTAGTATTTTTTTTTTTTTTAATTTTATTTTTTTATAGGACCAACTGCATAGTTGGCATAAACGTAGTCAAGCTGTCAGGTGGAATGCATTCTTTTTCAGGTCTGTCCTTTTTTTTAGTTCTCATTTAAACCTGCATATAGAGGGTTTATATTTTGGCGGTTAAAAAAATTAATTGTATGTTAAATTTTTAGATGCAGTGGAAGCAATATGCACTTCTTGGTTTACTTTAAAATCCATCTATTAAGATCTTAATATTAAATTGAAAAGTGTTCATTAGTTTTTGTGCAGGGGGAAAAAACTTAAACTGATGGGTTTTTTGGCAGCTTTAAGACTTTAACTTCTTTTTGATATTCTGGTAAATAATTAGCAATGCTTTATGTCCAAATAAATATGTGACTTGGAAACATGATACAGTTCAAAGAAACTTGAGCTATAAGTTAGTAGGTAGCCCTGAATATCTCTCTGTCTTTAAAGGAAACTTGTTTCTGATGAACTTGCTGACAGCGATAATATATAATCAGTTTCGAGGATATCTTCTTGTGAGTAAAACTTTCATTTGTTATCTGATATGCACTCAGTCATAAATTTACAGCTTTTCAACATCTCTCTGAGTTTCTAGTACACAAGAGAAGCAGCAAGATTCTCTTTATTGTGGATACAGTTATACTGATGCAAAGTTCCTTTAGATTGCTCTAGCTTATTCCGACAATAGAAGAGGAATAAGGTAGATATTAGTATAAAGAATCCCTATATTGTTATAGTTGTGTTCACCATAATTACTGCAGTGAATTTCTGACCCTTGACCAAAATAGTTAAATTTGTACAAAAGCCATGTGTGAACCAGGAATGCATTTGTATATATTGTCTAAAACAAAGAACTCTTATCTCTACTGTGGCCCTTTTTAATTTAGATGCTACAAAATTTTGTTATTACTGTGATGTATAACAAACATTGTTAACGGATTTTGTCTGCATGGTGGAGCCTATGAAAATTTCAGTGAAGCAGAAATGGTGACTGCTTGCTACTTATGTTGCCATGTCCTCTGCTTACAGAGAGCCTTTTTCTCCTCACTTGGTATTTTTTGGGTTGGCTTTATGGCATGGTGAGCTTTGGAAGAAAATTTGAGGTTTCTCACTGCAGAGTCCAAGCCCAGCTCCAAGACTAGGCCCTGAGTCTGAGCCTCCATCCAGGTCATATCATTCCATTTTGTGGCATTGGCTATAGAAATTAGTGTACCTTAACTAGGCTAGTCTTGTTAATGATCTTGATCCTGCTGTGGAGCTGATGTAACTTGAAGTGCAAACTGCTGACTCACTGTAGAACTTGAGTCCTGTGGAAATGACTAGCTAGTGAATTACAAGGAGATATTAATTTGGTGTATTGCTTAATCTGAATTCTTTACATCAGCACTTGTGCACTTGGGGTTAAGTCAAGCTACTTCATGAGAAGCCGGCATAGTTATGGATACCTAGATAGCATTTTATTTCAATCTGAAGAATCTGTCCAATGGAATATCTTAGTAGTCTTATCACTGTATAGTGCCATTCAGTGCTTTAAACAATGTATGTGTTATTTCCCCTCTGGCGTTGTCCAAGGAAGAAGTTTATATACACTTGTTCTTTAAAATGAATGTGTTCCTTAATGTTCATACTGGAGAAGCTTGATTTAAAGTGTACCTTGTATGTGAAGCAGTAAATGGAAAGATTTTTGGTAACACTTAGTCCCAGACATAAGAGCAACATCCATAGCAACTAAACATGGAGTAAGCTTCATCTTATTCCAAAGTGCCTTATGTGTGTTGCTTGTTTTGCCTTCAATTGTAGAAGAAGATGGGATCTGTTTATCATAGAAGGGCTGTGAGAAATACACTGGAGATGAAGAATCATAAATTGGTGGCTACAGAAAGTTAATAGAAACTAAAACTGCATCACATTTGATTTCCTGCTTAAGTGGCACAACTGAACTGTCTGAGAGCAGTCATGATTGGAGGCACCAATACCTAGGAATGAAAATTTAAATGAAAGGCTGTCTTAGTCACATCTAATAAAGAGGCACTTTCCCAATATAGATACTTTGTAGGGACTTCCACTTTAGTTCCAGAGAGAAACAGTAGAGGAGGTAGTGGAGGAAATAAAAAAGGCAGAAAAAATGCAGCCAGAGATACTGGGAACTTGACTAAATCATCACCAGTGAGTAATTTCTTTTTAATTCTCTTGACTCTTCACGGCCACCACAATACCTTTAAATGTTGCACATGAATAACTGGTGCTCTCTGTGGTATCTTCACTGTAGAAATCTGTCCAGTCCTCACTCTTCAGGAGGCGGTTGGGAATCCGGGCTGCATTTGAAGTGCTTTGTTCCCTGAAAGAGACTCCTGCCCGTACACATGAGTGAGTAAAGGATGGTCCTGTAGATACCACTCTGGGAACACAGAGCAACATTTGTCCTTAAGTTGTATCTTAAACCCCCTTTTTGGGGAGAAGCAGATTACTGTCCATCTCTTCATATTCTATGGGCTTTTGTCTCTTCCTTGCCCCTCCTAGTAATATCCAGATTTGAGTCACTTGAACACTGTTCTCAAGGTCTCACTTATACCTGTGACAGGCTTAGGGGTGGAGTAGGGTGGGAGACCTAGTTTTTGTTTTCACTTCTAATTTCTATTTCTAGTTGCAGTTGCTTTAAAATAAGAGTGAGACTGCAGTTAGGCTCAGCAGTTAGTTGCTGGTCTTTGTGAGAGCAGAAGAGACTGACAGCTTTCAGATATGAAAGATACCAAATTTCCTTTCTTTTCTTTAAAATAGATTGTGCGTCAATGCTGAGACCTTGCTCCGGGTGCTGAAGAAAGTGGACATGGATTTTGGCTGTAAACATGTCATCTTGAGGGTAGGAATTGGTTCTTAACAAGAATAGATAAGAACATAAACAGAGGTTCTGGGTTGATGTCCCTGGAAACTGACATCTTCTATTTAGACATGCATCCATTCTGAGAGTGGTAGCTTCAGCACAGTCTTACACTATTGTGTAAATATCCCTGCTGAGAGTGAGAGCAGAGGTCAGGATCTGTGTCTGTTTAGTTCTTGGGCTTGTTGCTGAGATGCAGGATGCTCATGGAAACTACCCAGTTTGCTAGCAAAATTGTCATGAACACCAGGCTTATTTTATTTAAGTGTTAATGAACAGCTACTAGATTAAAAACAGGTTTTTTGTTCATTACTAGCAAAGATTTTTGCACTAGAGACCTGACCTGAGGATGAAAGGCTTTCTTTCTCAATACCAAAGCCATTAAGCCACTAAGTCAATGCTTAGTTTTATTCTAGCATGTCGTCATTGAGCAATGAAAAATTTCACTTTAATCTTTTTAAAACTGCAGCTCTTAATTTGAAATATTTAGGTTTTTATAATGGGTGAGGGGAAAGAGAGTAGCACTCTCAAAATGCAGCAATCTGCAACACCTGGTGCTCTGCAACCTGAGTAAATGGTTTTCATTGTGAACCTCTTGTTTTATGTTAGGGTTGTTATCTCTTTGACTATATTGGGTTCAAAGGCAGGATAGAGCAAAGATCACAGAAGGGAAATTAAGGGATTTTTTCTTCCAGGATCAGACATCTCATTTGACCTTGTTTAGCTCTAGGATTGGTTAAGACCTAGATGTACTAGAATGCTGCTTTCTACAGTATTTCCTTTAGTATTTGGAAATGCCAGTAAAGGAAAACCCAGAGATCAAGTGCTCATGGAACATGGTTATATTTAGCTGTGCTGCTAATTTGCATAACAAACACCTGTGGGAGGCTTTAGTTTAGCAATCTTGATTTTTGTTCAGGTTGCTTGCACTTGTAGGAGGTGTCTGGTAATCCCAGGCTTGAGGACTTCTTTTTTTCTTGCTTACTGGGACCCAAGAGAAATTTCCTCCCTATACCTACCCCTTCCCCTTTACCCACTCCAATGCATTATTTGCCTTCTAGAGTTGTTTTTTTCTCCAAAGCCTTGGACGTTGGCTTGGGTGTGCTGGTGTTCCTAGTGTTACTGACATAGATTTCATAGACATTAGGGCTGGAAGGGACCTCGGGAGATCATCGAGTCCAGTCCCCTGCCCAAAGGGCAGCTGGGGTCATAGGATCCCAGCAAGATGAGCATCCAGTTTACTCTTGAAGGTGTTCAATGTAGGCGCTTGAACCACCTCCGCTGGCAGACTGTTCCAGACCTTGGGGGCTCGGACAGTAAAGAAATTCTTCCTTATGTCCAGCCTGAAACGGTCTTGCAGGAGTTTGTGACCGTTCGACCTCGTCATCCCATGGGGCGCTCTGGTGAACAGATGTTCCCCCAGATCCTGGTGGTCACCCCTGATAAACTTATAGGTGGCCATCAGATCACCCCTGAGCCTGCGCTTTTCCAGGCTAAAGAGTCCCATGGCGCTCAGCCTGTCATCGTAAGATCTGTTTTCCTGACCTCTGATCATGCGCGTGGCTCTCCTCTGGACTCTCTCAAGCTTCTCCACATCCTTTTTGAATTGTGGAGCCCAAAACTGGACGCAGTACTCCAGCTGCGGCCTCACTAAGACCGAGTACAAGGGGAGAATGACGTCCTGGGATTTGCTCGAGAAGCATCTATGGATGCACGCCAGCATTTTGGTCGCTTTACTAGTCGCAGCATCGCATTGGAGGCTCATGTTCATCTTGTGGTCAATGATGACCCCCAAGTCTTTTTCTTCTGTAGTGCTAACCAACGTAGCACTGCCGAGCCTATAAGGGTGCTGCAGGTTTTTCCTCCCAAGGTGGAGAACCTTGCATTTTTCAGTGTTAAACACCATGAGGTTCTCATCTGCCCACTTGCTGAGCTTGTCCAGGTCAGCCTGGATCACCCGCCTATCTTCTGGCGTGGATGCTTTGCCCCAAAGTTTGGTGTCATCGGCGAACTTGGCCAGTCCACTCCTGACTCCAATGTCCACATCGTTAATGAAGATGTTGAACAGTATGGGTCCCAGGACAGAGCCTTGAGGGACCCCACTGGTCACAGGGCACCACGATGAGTGACTGCCATCAATCACAACCCTCTGGGTCCGACCACGAAGCCAATTTCCCAGCCAGCGGATCGTGGTAGAGCCAAAGCCACAACTGGCCAGTTTGGCCAAGAGGTGATCATGGGATACCAGATCAAAAGCTTTTTTGAAGTCAAGATATATGACATCAATCTCTTCTCCCTTGTCCAGGTGATAGGTCACAAACCAAAACTATAGATGAAAATAATAGAGGTGTACCAATATATTGGTTGCATAGCAGATCAACACTGATAAAAGGAAAATTAACATTATTGGCTATTGGCTTTTCTTGGCTGATGTAGCGATGTAATGTCACCAATTAAATCAGGGGCAGTCAAAATACAGCCCACAGGCCAGATCCAGCCCACCAGGCAATTCTGTCCGGCCCGCGGGGCCCCTAAAAAATTTAGAAAATTAATATTTATCTGCCTCTGGCTGCCTGTCAAAGATGACAGGAGCCAGAGGCAGTAGGATGCAGGGGGAGCTGGCAGTAAAACTAAACAGCCACAGCAGCAAGTCCAGGTCAACCCTGCCCTGCCCTGCCTTGCCCGCCCTTCAGCCTCCCATATTCTGAGCCCAGCTGGAAGCCTCTGCCTAGCAGGGGCTTTTAGAGGCTTCTGCCCTGGGACTGTTCCTGCCTCCCCATGCTGAGCGGAAATTCAGATAAGGGCCAGGGGAGGCAGAGGAGGACTGCAGGTGATTGCCCTAGTTCTCAGGGCTGGCCAGGCTGGCTCCTACAGTCCTGGCACTGCAGCTGGGAACCATGTGATGTTGGAGCGCAGCAGGGGGAGGGGAGGGAAGGTGAGTGGGGAAATGGCTGCAGCAGGTGGAGGGAAGGGGCAGTGAGCGGGTGCATGGAGCATAGAGACAGTCAGGTGAGTGTGCGGGACCCACACCAGGGCTAGCGCCGGCGGGCCAGCAGGAGCGCAGGGCCAGGCTGCCAGGAGCTCTGTGGAGTTGTGCTCGCTCCCTTCTCCCTGTTTGAGCAGCGCAGCCCAGGCCCCGTGCTCCTGCTGTCCTGCTCTGGGCTCTGCCAGTGCTGGCCCTGGTGCATGAGTGTGGGCACCGTACTCCTGTCTGGCTGTTGCTGCGTTCTGCGCACCCGCTCGCTGCCTCTTTCCCCTGCCTGTCGCAGCCATTTCCCAGCTGTCTTCCCCACCCCCTGCCTATTGCACTCCAGCATCATGTGGTTCCCAGCTGCAGTGCTGGGACCACAGGAGCAGCTGGCATGTGCATATACATGGCTTGGAATGCAGCTGAGCAGCATAGAGAGCAGCGTCCTGCGGGGAAGACTCATGGGGGCACAGATCAAGGCCCCCATGGTGCAGGGGCCAGGGGCAGGCGCTGCCTAGCCAGGACAGTGAATGGGACCCTGGGGCTGGGAGCAGTACAGAACTGTAGACAGCTCATCCAGGGGGTACACTGGTAGAGGAAGCAAGAGTGGATCCGTGCTGCTGTGTGCACTCCTGAGGGAGATATGGGGCGCATGTGCCCTCCGGATTTGTGTGCAGGCGGAGGTGGGCTGTCCACTGCGGGCTTGGGGCCAGGGGCTGTGCCAGCCTCTTGTTGGGAGGGAATGGGGCAGGCAGTGGTGATGGTGGTGGTGCTGTGAGGGGTGTCTGTCAGGGAATAAAGGTGAATTCTGGGGTAGCCATAGCCTCCCTCAGCGCCACTTCTGGTTGGGGCACTGTGCTCTGCTGCCTTTCCCTGTGGAGCCTTGTGCTGGCTGCATGTCCCTTGCCCATCCCGCACCACGGGCTTGGGGGGCCTATAGCCACCCCAGAATTCACCTTGAATCTCCCATAGCCACCCCTACTAATGCCACTGCCTCCTACCCTGTGCAGCTGAACCCTTCTGATCTGAGCCCAGCCCTGGCCCACCCCCACCACCAGGAAGGGGTTGGCGTGGCCCCTGGCTCCGAGCCTGCAGTGAGCTACCTGCCTCCACCCCACGCACAAGTTGGTGGGGGAGGGAGGGGCACATGCTCCTCATGCCTCCCCCAGAGGTGCGCACAGCAATGGGGAGCCACCCTCCCCCAGCCCTCTTGTACCCCCTGGATGAGTTGCCTGGGGCTTCGTCTCATTTCTGGACCTGGGGTCCCATTCACCACTCTGGCTGGGCAGTGCCTGCTGCTGCCCCTGCCCCTCACACCTTCCTTCCCTCACTGTGGGGGCCTTGATTTGTGGTGCTCCCCCCCCCCCACCCCAAGTTACTGCCAGGACGCTGCTTTCCATGCTGCCCAACTGCATTTCTGTAAATGGGCATTGTATCAGTATCAGCTGACGTGGCTGATTTTAATAATCAGCTATTGGTATTGGCCAAGAATACCTTCAGTGGTGCACCCCAGAGCCCCTAAGTGTCCACTAGTTCCTTTTCTGTGTAGATTATGCAAGCTGTCACTAGCTCTAAGTGAGATTGGGACTCTACTATGTTTAAGCAAGAACCAGCATATACTAAGAGAGTTGCTGTCCGAACAGTATGGAGTCTAATGGAAGGACGGAGAGATGCATTACTCAAAGATGGAGTGAATATCAGAGTGGAGTGTCATCTTCAGTCTTGGTTTTGTTTTGTGAGCTGTTCATACTGCCTCTCTGACCATATATTAAGAGGTGTCTGCCACATCTGTAGAACCAGATGCTGATCTGTATATTTCTTTTGCATGTAAAGACACTCAAGACATGCCCTCATGGACTACTGTCAGCTGTCCAATTTCAGAAACTCTTTGAAGAGCTTGACAAAGACTCTGTTAAACAGGTATGTGACTTAGCAACTATTTATATAACACTACAAATGTCTTTATGATTTACTTGAGCTATACAGACATGAAATTGAGGGGAAAAAATATTTATGGGACCTGAGAAGGGTCATTGATTTCACTGATTGTTCATTGTCTAATTCATAAATAGTTCTCATTGGGACAAATTCTTTTCTGAGATACCAGACAAGGTTATTTGGGTAAATATGATATCTTTTATTAGACCAGCTGAATAGTTGGAACTTCTTTACAAGCTTTTGGGCCCAAATACCCTTCTTCAGGCCTAGGCAGAATCTGCTGGAGTTTGTGCTCTTCTGGGTGGAATAGAAACTTAAGCTAAGATGCAAAATGCGGTCTGTGAAAATGCAAATGTGTGGCAAGGAAGATCAGAGGGGAAGAGAGAGAAGCTTTTACAGCATTTCAGTTCAGAAGGTAATACACTTGATCTTAGCCCACAAGACCAAAACCATCCCAAAAACCCAAATAAACATTCATGAATATCTATTATGAGGAATTTTTAAAAGATTTGCTTAAGCAGAGTGGGTGTAATTTTTCTTTTATTAGAAAATATGGCTAGTAACAAGAAAACTTGAAGATGAGTTGTATAGACACTCTGGATTTACCCAAAAGTTCACCTGTAATTTAATTATTTGATCTTTATAAGTGCTGGAAAGTCAAACTGCTGTACATATTTTTTCAAGTTATTAGACTGTTTATAAGAATTAATTTTTTAAGTAAGATAAAGTTTGCATTATGTTGAACAACATTTATGCAGTCACATCCCAGTCCCTCAGATCAACTTTGGCTCTTTACAGAGGACCAGTATTGCAAATTGCAGTTACGATTTCCATGCAGAATTACTAGAGGAGGAGCAGGTAGAATATAATCTTCTTAAACCCTTTTTTTTTCTTTTTCATAGATTCATAGAAGTAGGGTCTGAAGGGACCTTGCAGATCTTCAAGCCTGACCTGCTGCCCTACTTTTCTTTCAAAGTATCATGGATGAGATTAATGAAAAGGCGAAGTAGGGCAAATGAGCTTGTGAATAAGTGAAGCACTTAGAACTGTTCTTACAGGAGACGCTCCCATTCTAGAGCAGTTCATTGTCTCCATCTGTTTGCCTCTGGAGGGCAGCGTCTGTGCCAAAGATGATGACTATTTGTTTGAAGTCTTGCTTCCCAGCCCTTGAAAGAAAGCACAGAACTTCTTTTTTGGCACCAGTGAAACAAGATCTTGAAGCATGGCTGTATTTGTTGGGCATAAAGGGCACTGACAGACATGGGGGGCGCAGGGGGGGGCAGTGCTTTATCAGAAGAGGAATTGTGTCAATTTGATCTGGCTTGTTCAGCATCTTTTATAGATTGCATGCGTCTGCGGGGCTTTTTGGCACTTTTGTCTAATAGCTGATTCAATCTATTCACCCATTCAGCTTCAGATATTAGATAAAAGTGCCAGAAAACCCTGCTGAAGTGCGCAATCTCCACAAATGCTGGGTGAGCCAGGTCACACTGATGTGGTTCCTCTTCTGAGCATGTGCTGCATTGTGGTTTGTTTTTTTTTTGGTTGCCCCTACAGCTGTCAGTAGCTAAAATGTTTTTCCCATCCCATGAGACTTCTCAAAATTTGAAGTCTGTTTCATTTTGATATGGGACAGGAACATTTCTGAACAATTTTAGAGAGGGGAAAGGTGGAAGAGATCCTTACATAGTACATAACATAGTTATGTGGCCTAAGTTAATCTGTCTGGTCTGTCATCCTGTCCCATGCCAGCTGAGTGCCCTAGTTATGAGGGTCTTTTTTCAGGAATATATGTCTTTGGTTATGACCAGAAATTCGTCCAGGCCCCAAGAACTCTGTCTTGTTGAAACCAGTATGCTTCCATGCAACATCTTCATTTTGACAAGTCAGCATTTTTCTACCAAAAAACCTTTCATCCAAAATTTCCTGATTAGCCCCATCTTAAACATAAAAGTTGAATTTGGTTTAACTTCAACTGATTATAAAGCCTGATTTATTCAAACTGGTTCTGATCTTTGTATGAACCCTCTTTATTTCGTTTAAATTAAACCAATTGCTCTTCAATTTTAGCTACACTGAAATAATTACCTCCCCATCTTTTTTTGTACCAATTTAACTACATTGGTTAAAAATTGCATCTTTAGCACAACTTTGGATGTAGACCAGGTTGTAGGAAGAAAATTACTGGCTTGGTCAGCTGTATAACTGAGATCTGAAAATTGAGTTCATTGGAATTCTGCTGCCTGCTAATATTCATATTGACTTAATCCGTTATGCTTAAATTGGGCCTTCTTCCCTACTACATTAACAAAAGATTTAGATACATTAAGTCCTTTGTGCTTTTTTTTCTTCTCAGCATCCTGCTAAACCAGAGTATCAGTCTCCCTTCCTGCAGAAAATGCAATTTGCTTTTGGCCATCCCTACTTCAGCTATATAGGGAATGTTGTAGCCCTCGCAAATATTATTTCTATCTGTGTAAGTATGGATTTTCTTTGTCTCTTATATTTCACAAGCAATATTTAAAGCTAAGTAATAACTTAGTTTTTAAGAAGGGAGTCTGCACAACATCATTCTTCTTTGGTACTTAAAACCCTTTTTTGTTTCTTTTTGGGATGTGCAATGGGAAAAACAGCCTTGATTTGATAAGGGTACAATGTCCAGCTGCTGATTCATTAGAAGTTGCTATTTTTTTCCAGGTGGTCTTGGTAATGGATGCAGATAAGCAGCCTTCTGAACGAGATGACTTTTTCTTAGGGGTAAGCTGTATCAGTGTTTCTATAAGGTTGCCTTTGCTCTTCAAAGCTTGATTGTAACAACTCTTTTTTCATTCTTTACCCTTTCAAGGCTATAAACTTTTTTTTCATCCTGTATTATCTGCTGGAGATGTTGCTAAAGATCATGGCAATGGGATTAAGAAGATATTTATCATATCCAAGCAATAGATTTGATGGCCTATTGACTGGCATTCTGCTGGTAAGTCTATGGGGAAATTTCCACTCCGTTCTTGGATGTGAATTTTTAGGGTGTTTTGGATGTATGGTCAGTGTCATCTAGTTGAACAAAAGGCATGACATTTTTATATAACTGTGGATGCATGGAAAAACTAACTTACAAATTGAAACTTTTTTCTTCATATATGTATCTTAAACCAAGGCTGAACCATAGATAGGAGCTCTGTGGAAGTGCTTGTTGTTGCAACTGATTGGCATGTAAACTTAATTTGAGCAATGTTCTGTGTCCTCAACAGCTAGAACAGTTTGGTAATATACTAATACTCAAGTGATAGTCCAGAATATCCAGCTCTGAGGTAGATGCATTGCTTCCTCTCACTTTGGAGGGAGACCGTTTTGGAATTGAAGGCAATGTCAGTTTTTGCGCAGACATGATAGTGTTGAATCTGAGACTTTATTGAACAAAAATAATTAAGAGGTAGCGGGATTGTTTTTGTTTTCTGGGGTTTTTTTGTTTGTTTTAAGGGGCACAAATACCATTTTTAAGTACCGTATAGTTTGGGCCCCTAGCTCTCTTAAGTACTCTGAAAAGCTCTCAGGGCCCTGAAGGATCTTTTACTACAGTAGTAGTAAAGGCCTGTGTATCTTCTGTTTATGTTCTAAAAGTAGTTTAATGATACCCTCAAAGTTCAGGTGCAAAATCCTTACACTTTGTAAAACTTGCTATTTCTGACCTTCACATTCCATCAATTTAGGGCTTTTTAAATGTGTTGCAGTCCTGAAGCTGGTATGTAGCTTGCTACTAAGTCCTACACAAACAAAATTCTGCATGCAGCTTACCTTTACTCTGTATAAAAAAAGGTGAAACTCTCACTGCTGGTTTTGAGTGGTGAGACAGGATTAACTCTGAGGTCTGATAGCGGAGAAATGCCAATTATATAGTTTTGTAGCGAGCCAAATTAGTGGCTTAGATCTCTCAACGGTGACCTTTTGCAAGGAGCTTGAAGACAAATTATTGATATTAAAATGAAGTACAGTTATGTTTCTTTTCTTTTGCAACTGAAGGTTTTGGAGATCTCGACTTTTGCTGTGTATGGATTTCCTCACCCTGGATGGTATGTGTTCTTTGAGTGGTTACAAGTACTCCAAAACTGGTGTAAATATGCAAAGTAGAACTTGAATCCCATAGAAAACTTCCATGGTAATTAGGTAATGGCCCAATCTCTTGGTATAACTAGCTTCATCTGTTTTTATTTTTAAGGTAGGATAGACATTAGGCCAGTGATTCTCAGCCAAGGTGCTGTTGCACCCTGGGGTATGTAGCTTGAGAGACTATCAAGGGTGCCACACAATGTTAATGCTGTTAAGTGTGCAGACAGATTTCACAAGATTAATCAAGAGATTTCACATAGGAATCCATAGTGTCAAAAATGTGCTGACCTGTATGTAGGCTTTCTGAGTTTTTGGCAACAGGAATATGCTGTATTATTTTTCTGTAGGTAAAAAAAAAGTGAAAACTTAGCTGGCATTTTTGAGGCACCACTCAGAAGTCTAAAAACATTGAACCACTGCATTGGGCATTTGACACCTTAGCTGTCTGCTATATCTTGCCAAAGCTACTAAGAACCCTACAGGGTTGTTGGTTGTAGCCATGTTAGTTGAAGCACATAGGCAGACAAGGTTCTTTGGGTAAAAGAGAGATCTTTCTTATTAGACCAACTAAATAGTTGGAAAAATTGTTCTTTGCAAGCTTTTGGGCACACACACCCTTCTTCAGGCCTAAGGAGAGTCTCCAATGGATTCTCACTATGCCTGAAGAAGGGTGTTTGTGCCCAAAAGCTTGCAAAGAACAATTTTTCCAACTATTTAGTTGGTCTAATAAAAGATATCACATTTACCCAAAGAGCCTTGTCTGCCTAAGAACACTACAGTAATTCACTTTTGCAGTCACTAGAGGTCAGGCAATGCAGGGAATTGAAAGAACTATTTAGTTAGGACCTATGGCAGAATTCTGAAGAGGTATTGTATTGGTTTGAGAGACAGGTGTCTGTATGTTGTATTAAATCTAAATTAGACTAGTGACGGAGCAGAGCAGCTGCTTCCTCTTTGGTACATTTCCAAAAAATACCTGAAGCTCTCAATTCATTATATTGCAACATAAACTGTTGCTAATCCTATGCTGTTTCAGAACAGACTACAGTAAAGCTAACGGTATAGTGTCCGATCATGTTTTTCACTGTAGATTTGAAGTATGTGTTTTCTTTTGTGCTGTAGCTGTAAGTTGAAGTAGAGGAGAATATCTGTCCTTTTTGTGGAATTACTTTTCCTTAAAAAATCGTGGGGGTGAGGTGGGAAATAATCAAGGAGGGGGTTTGTATCTCATCCCTTTATATGAATTGAAGCTATTCCACAATACTTCCTTGGGTTACAGGGAAAGATGGTTTGTGTTTTATATATCAGTAATTGTTTGGGTGTTTAACTTAATGCATTCAAACAAATGAACAGCCCTCCCTCCCACACCTGTTTATTTTGGCACACCTTTGGGTTGTATATCTGTTTAAAGTGGTGGTTGAAAAAACTCTTTTGCCAGGGTATTGATAATTTTAAGCAAGTTAATTTATATTAGCTCCCTGAAATTAATTATATTGCCAAGCAATTGTTTCTTGCCTCTTATTTAAATATGGGCTTGTTCTTGCCTTTTATTTCTATAAGAGTAGCATTGAGAGGTACTAGCTTAGAGCTGGGGAATCCGCTGTGGAGGCATGCTTGTGTGTGCATGCTCTTTGTTCTTTTCAGAGACTAAAAAAAAATTATTGGACAAAACGGCCTGCAGTCTAAGGAGCAGACGTACAGATAAGTTACTGTCAGGTAAAAGAGGCTGTGGCCATACCCTTTGTTGGCATTCTCTTATGCTATAAGTGGAGGCTAACCCATGGTAGCTTAGTCCCCTTTCACTGATGGGTTTAGATTCCACTTACTGTGTGTGTAAGAGAGCATGAGCATGAACATGAACAGTTTGTTGCATCAGGAACGCCTGATACATGGTGAAATTCCCAACCACTTCCACAGTGGGTCAGCTGTACATCCATACCCAAATTAACCAGTTGGGTTGTCTTGGCATTGACAGTGTGTGTTCTGTTAGCCAGCTTTGTGCCTGTAGGTGTGACGTAATCAAAGGCAAGGTTGAGCACTTGGTGTGTTTTCTACAGTGTGCTTCTCAGGTAGTAATTTTTGCAAAACTTTTATTTTAAACTTTTGGATTGAGTATTTTTGCCATATGAATCAAGCCCTAGTAATTTTCACTTATTTACTAGGGAGTTTCCAGTTGCTACTTGTGTTGTCTTTTTTCAGCAAGACGCACACCATGTGTATTCCAGTCTAAAACCCAGCTTATACTAGTGCTGAGTTTTCAGATCTGACCTTATTGCTTAAATAAGACAGAATTCTGCATGTTGTAAGGCATGGGTGGGTGTAAGAGCGCTTCATGCTAGGCCCTAGATTTATGCAAACTAAATGTGGCAAAAAATAACACCTAATAGTGTATTAACAGCTAGCAGTGCATGGCCCTTATATAATGGGCTTCTGGAATTTCTATGTAATACTTTTGCATGTATTCCAAATGTAATTAATCTGATATGGACATCCTTTAACATAAGGTAAGAAAGGATGATCCCTGAAGTAATGGAAGAAAGCTTGCAAATAATTGGATTTGTTCTTTCTTTGGGCCGAATCATAAAAACCTTGTAGGATCATACAGTGCTGATAGACCTGGGGGGAAAAAAGGGGCTCTATTGGAAGCAGCAGTGCATTACTTCAACCTTGCTCCTCAGCATCTGTATAGACTGCATGCTTCAGTGAGGCTTTTTGACATTTTTAGCTAAAGCTGATTCAATCAGCTACTAGATAAGAGCCAAAAAAGCCCCGCTCAAGTGCCTGATCTCTACGGAGACTGGGAAAGCCAGGTACAACTAATGTGCTGCCTCTTCTGGGCATACGCTGGGCTTGGTGCGTGAGCATGCCACCTTGGAAGTAAAGCATTGGGTCCCTCCCCCTTCACATCCCCCACCATGTCTGCAAGCAGCCGTAAAGTCTAATCTGTGCGCTCTCTCATGGAATCTCTTTCTAAAGTCCAGGTGGGTAGGGCATCCTGCAAGTGTAGTGACAATCATATGCACTGCTATGACTCAAGCTAGTTTCTTTGCTTGTGACTTGGGATCTGGGTCTACCATGGTTGCTGCATGCTCCTTGTGGCAAAGGGTGATTGCACATCAGCAGTTGATGAGCTCAGGACTCAAAAGACCAGCAACTCCTTCAGCAATTATTCAAAAAATAATTGTTCTCCTTCTGAGGAATAAGAACAGGGACTCCTTGGAATTTGGCTGGCTTTGCAGAAAACAGCATAGTTGGCCAGGCAGTTAATTCACAAATAAACACCTGGATTGCATACTTTACCTCCAAGCTTTGCCATCACTTCTTGATTGCAACTAATAAATAAATATCCTCTCACATTGGTCATTAGTATCTCCTGTGGCTGAGATTCCTGAAAGGTAGAGTCTGATCCATGACAGTACTTACGTTTATACAGCAAGTATATATAAGGCTATAAAATTTCCTTTTCCTAAAAATTATTAATCCAAAAGGGCTGAAAAAATATGACTAACTTTGGAATTAGCTGTGTCTTTTAGAACCTTTCTAGCTCTCTAACTTTTTATATGATTCATCTTTTTCAGGAGACCTGAAATGATGGGCTTGCTGTCTCTGTGGGATATGGTGCGGCTGGTGAATATGTTAATTGTATTCAGATTCCTCCGGATTATACCTAATATGAAGGTGCTTATGTCTTGTTTTCTCCTTCTTCACCTCCTAGTTCCATAATTCTGAACTAATCAAACTTATAAATCATCATAGGTTTTTTCAAAATGCTATGTAATTGTTTGCAAACTAGGTGTATATGAATTGGATTTATAACCCACAAGTTCCTGGCTCTCTCTGTTTTAGATAACACCTCTTTTTTGTTTTTGTTTTTGTTTTCCTTCAGCTGTGGCCATGCAGCATGGAAGCTTTGACAGTGTCACTGCAGTTGACCTGGCTCTCAAATTGTGTTGTATGCACATCTAGATGCACTTGGCCAATTTCATAGTGTTCCCAGAGCTCACGGAGAAGGGAGGACATTTTTGGGTTACAGCTAGCAAGTAATCCCAGCCAAGTTTACTCTCTTCCCCCCCTCCCCGCCATCTTTCTAGATTCTTGCGTCTAGCACTGCCCTAACTAAGTGTGTAGGTTTTACACAGGTAGAGTTGCAATAACATGCTTATGTTAATGGGAAAGTCTTCAAAACCCTTAAAATCCCATTTTTTCCTTATGCTTTTCCCCTGACTGAAATAGACAAATGGGGCTACATTGCAAATGAGGAATTCTAATAGTTCAAAGGTGCTTTACTGGTTTCCTCAACCAATGTTGCCAAAAGTTTGTTGTGCATCTACTTTGAATGAGACAACAGCTTTCACTTGTGGGCTAGATCCAGGCTGAACCTGGATGAACACAAGGAAAATGCTGGTACTTACTCTGTAACTCAAATTACTTGAGTTCTTCTCTAAATTCTAATGCCCAGGCTTACTTTTGATTTAAACCATGAGCCAAATTTTATCACAGATGCAAAGAGTTGGTTGTGTGCTTGGAAATATTTCCTTTAAACGCACCGGTATTTCATAGACATTAGGGCTAGAAGGGACCTCAGAAGATCGAGTCCAGCCCCCTGCCCGAAGGGCAGGAAGTCAGGTGGGGTCATAGGATCCCAGCAAGATAAGCATCCAATTTACTCTTGAAGGTGTTCATTGAACCGGTGGCAGGCTGTTCCAGACCTTGGAGGCTCAGACAGTAAAGAAATTCTTTCTTATGTCCAGCCTGAAACGGTCTTGCAGGAGTTTATAACTGTTTGACCTTGTCATCCCTTGGGGTGCTCTGGTGAACAAACATTCCCCCAGATCCTGGTGGTCACTGCTGATAAACTTATAGATGGCCATCAGGTCACCCCTGAGCCTGCGCTTTTCCAGGCTAAGGAACCCCATGGCGCTTGGACTGTTGTCGTAAGATCTGCTTTCCTGACCTCTGATCATGTGCGTGGGTCTTCTCTGGACTCTCTCAAGCTTCTCCACATCCTTTTTGAATTGTGGAGCCCACAACTGGATGCAGTACTCCAGCCACGGTCTCACCAAGGCTGAGTACAAGGGGAGAATGATGTCCCGGGATTTGCTTGAGAAGCATCTATGGATGCAAGCCAGCATTTTGGTTGCTTTACTAGCTGCAGCATCGCACTGCAGACTCATGTTCATCTTGTAGTCAATGGTGACCCCCAAGTCTTTCTTCTGTAGTGCTATCCAGCAAAGCACTGCCGAGCCTATAAGGATGCTGCAGGCTTTTCCTTCCAAGGTGGAGAATTGATAGATATTGCTGATCTGTCTTGAGTGATTCCTGAATTAATCATTAAAACTAACACAGCATTGCTGTAAGTGAAGTCCTTTTAATTGTCTAAGATTGTGGGTCAGTTGAAAGTCTTGTCTTGGGCAACAGAGGCTAGCTAACAAATAAGCAACACACAAGCAAAATTAGCCAGCACTTCAATTGCACCTGGAGAGTATGGAGCTCTGCATAGTGGTGAGGGGTTTGCTTAACTAACGGGTCGGCCAAGGAACAATGTAGCCTAGCTTTCTGCATGTCTGGCTCCTACAGGATTGTCAGTGAGTATCAGAGTGGAGACTGCACCTGGAAAGAAAGCAGGCGTGGTTAATTCCAAGAGACTTAACCCCATTCAGAATTAGGTGCGTTCTCTCTGGCTGCCTATACTGGAGGTCCTTGGGGTCTTTGCATGACAACAGCTGTGGAGTCTACTTTGGGTTTAATAAAACATAGATGTCTTGATGTTACGCAGAAGTCACATGGTCACGGTTAAGTACCAATGGGAAATTGAGGGAACGTGGTCAGGTTCAAATACAAGATCAAGAGTTAATAACTGTGGGTTGTATTCCTGGCTCATCTACTGTTATGATCTGACTTTGAATAAGGCATGTCAGTTCCTCAGTTTCCTCATTTGTAATTTCAACATCCACTTTAGAGAGTGGGTACGGCTTTATTCATTAATTGTATACAGCAAAATGAGATCCTTGACATGAAAAGGTGCTGTCGAGGTTTAAGGTATTTAACTATTTTGTTTTTTTTAGCTTGCTATCATGTTTTATATCAGTTTGGTTACAGTAGTTACTGGGACTTAAATACATGATAAATGTTAATGAGAATTTGGTTTGTTTCAGTTCATGGCTTTGGTTGTCAGTACGTTGCTGGATCTGGTGAAGAATTTAAGAGCATTTGCAGGGATCCTGCTGGTAGGTTGCAGTTCAAGACTGCTGACTCTGTAGCATGATTTGGGGTACGTTTTCAAAGTTTGATTGTGGGGGAAAAAAATACACCCACAGCCTGCACATCATGACTATAAAAGGAACATGATCAATTTCTTTTCTCTTTTTTGAAGTGATTTAATGTTCACCCTGTCCCCTAATAGCACATGCCTTTCCCAGCCTTGACCAGCTAGTTCAGGGGCAGGCAATTATTGTGGGTGGAGGGCTGCTTACCGAGTTTTGGCAAGCTGTCAAGGGCCACATGGGTAGCCCCGCCTAAAGTGGGTGTGGTTGCATGTGTATGGTGGGGGATGTTTGTGGGATTTATCCTATGAACACAACGCACGCTCTTCCTCTCCCTCCCTCATTGCACGCACACTGTGCTTTGCTCACCATGTGCTCTCTTGGTCTCTCTCTCTGCCTCCCGCTTCTGGCCCTGGGGTACTGGTGCAGCCCCGTGCTTCCGCAATCCAGCAATGCAGCTGGAGGCCACATGGTAGTGGAGCAGATGTGCAGGAAAAGCTGCTGTAGACTGGCTTCTGGGTGGGGGGACAGAGCCAGGTTGGCCTTTCTCCTGACTCCTGCAGGCTCCCTCTGGGTCCTTCTGCTCCTGTCATCCTTGACAGGTAGCCGGGAGGAGATAAATATACATTTTTGAAACTTCTTAGGGGCCCTGGATAGAATGTCCTAGTGGACCGGATGCAGCCTGCGGGCCATATTTTGCCTGCCCCTGAGCTAGTTCATTAGAGCTGGAATTAGTAGCAATGCTTATAGTTTTGCCTTATCCTTTCCACTTACAAAATTTTGTTTTCACTTGATCATAAAGTTGACTATAACGACTTCAACTTCTGGAGCTGAGGTTTTCAGTTCCCTTCCTTATGCTGTCTTTTTTTATTCTGTCATAAAGTTTTAGTTGAACAGTTCAGCTGTTTTCAACCATTCCTCACCATGGTTCAGAATAAGGATTTGAAGTTTGATAGCCTGTTGAGGATACACCTGATGGATGGAAGCACATTCCCAAATAAAAATACTGGATGGAGATGCATTTAAAAACTCATAATGCGTATGCAGAAAGTGGCTTGAAGTCTGTACAGGAAGTCTTAATTTTGCCACTTCCTGATTTTTAAACCTTTTAGTTTGTCTTAAATGTAACTTATGCTGTGGTACTGCCCACAAATCCTGTTCAGGAATCTGCTGTATTAAGTTTGGTCAGAAAAGTAGTAGTACAAAGTACAAACATATTTACCTTGATCTTCATTCAAAATATGCCCCCAGTTACTGGGCAATACTGTTATTGTCAGTCTTACTTGAAGGAGGCTTTTAAAATTTTTGATTAAGTTAAGATATGTACCATTATTGTACAGTATAATTTAATATCTTCTTGTATTAAAACTGAGAAATTTAATCATAAATACTTTAGGGGCGCTCATGTTAATTAAGCAGGTCTTTTAGACTGAAAAGACCTGAATATGTTAAATAATAATCCTGAGGGTGAAATAATTGCTAATTTGCTATAAAACACCATTTCAAACTGTTATGCAACTGTACTGTTAGGGTATCTAACAACAGCAATAAAATGTGTTGCTCTCTGACATATGGGAAGGTAGATAACTAAAGCTATCTAGTTATACATTCAAGCCCTATCTCTGTGGTTTCCCTGAAAATGCTCCTCTGTTTGCAAGTGTCCAGTGATATGGCCTGCCGAAAGGCCTTGTCAGCACAAGGAGTATGTGTTGTTACGTGTCATACTTAAGAAGTATTCCTAGTGCAGATTCTGCGGTACCACCAAAGCTTTGTTTGCACCGGTAATGTTCCCTTGTATGAGGGGAAATAAGCCAGGCTGGTCAAAGTGCTGCCATCTACCCTGGACGCTTCTGCCAGTATGGTTTTGTCGGTCAAGGAATTCACCCCTGACCAGAATAGCTAACTTGGCAGAAGTCCTTAGTGCAGACCTAGCCTATGCTTAGCTCTAGGAATGGATGTTTTTGTCTCCCAACATTAATATTGGGACCCACAACCTGAGATCTGAAGAGGAATCCTTTGCTCTGTCTGTATTTAAAATGTTGCAGCTGAGGTGTATGGTTTGGTATTCTTTATCTGCACCCCGGCATTAAAACTACCAATGTAGCACCAGTTGTGAAACTAGTGTCTGCCCCAAGGAGCTTAGCTTTAAGGAATGTGACCTTTTGCAGTGTGGTCTAGCTTCTACTCCTGTTAATTTCAAATTATTTCAGTTTGAGCTCTGAGCATGATGAGGCCTTGTCTTAACAGCTGACTTGAATTGCCTTCTTTCCCCAGTATTAATTTGCCACATACTACCAAAATCATGTTAATTAATGCTAGGACAGTTTCTCCTGTGTCTGTCATGTATTTTAGACTTTTTAGTTTACATATAGGAATAATGTTTGTTCTTTATTAATAATAAGACAGATACCCCATCTGCTGGCAGGCTGTGGAACAGCAACATCACTTGATTTAACCAATATAAAAGCCTGTAGTACAGATGATAATATTCTTCTTTCTTGGCACCCTTTGTTAATAATACAGAAAGATGGGAATGGAAACTAATCCTGACACCTCTGTTGCTTTGTTTCAGTGCTTCCTAGTAATAAGTGAAGCTTTCCTTAGTGTGAATTAGGATTTTTTTTATGCATTGACATCTCTGTGGAGATTGTTTTAAAAACAAACCTCTGATTTTTTGGGGGGACTAAAATTGGCAAAAGCCCCTAAGCACTTGAAGGGTTTAGATCCCTAAATCCTTTTGAATATGACTCATCTCCCAGGTGACTTTTTTGGACCATGGCTATGCTCACATTTTAGTGTTCACCTAGGTCATCGACAACCAGTCCAATCCATTTCAATTCCCATTTCTCCATGTGTATTTTATTGTAGTCCTTGTCAAAGATATTTACATCGCACTGCTTCCTTGTTTCTTGAGTGCTGCACTCACGAAATGTCTAGGGTTCCTTTGCAATATGCAAAGCAGGGCCCTTTTAAGAATCAGTCTAGACTGTTTTTCTTTCTTCTGGGCAGTAGAATGGGGTTGGGGAAATTCAGGAAAGCCCAAAGTTAGAAATGTGGTGTTATTGCGGGTAAACTTCCTGTCCTGAAGGCATGCAGCATGTGAGTGGGTTACAGATGTTATGGAAAGGGGACGCCCAAAAGGTGAGAGACAGTTGCGTTGCCCCCATGCTTGGAGCTTCTCTTGGTACAGACTGTTGCTGGAGTTAAACTTAGTGGCTTACTGTGAAGTTTATAATCAGGCATAGTCTTGAGGATGACTATAAAATTAAGCTTAACTAGGGGTGCAGGCATTGCCTTAACATGCTTCTACAAATTTTACCTTTATTTATATTTGGGCTTTTACAAATGTTATTGATTTAAATACAAAACATAGGCTCAGATTTGGTCATGACTTAGGTTTTATGAAGAAAAAGCTTCTACAAAGTCTGAGGCTAATAGAAATCTTCCCAGAACTTTTAAAGAATTCCAGTAGAATTTTTACCCAGTTTTTAAGCCCTTCTCCAGTGTTCTGCAGTTCACATACCAGCATACTGAGAAACAGAAAAGTAAAACTGATCATAAAGGAAAATGTTAACAGTTTCCAGCTGAAAATATCTATCTGTCTCTCTCTTAAAAAATCTAAACAGCACAGAGTATAAAATAAGTGAGCTTATAAAAGTCACCCTTCTCTTCACTCTCTTTTAATAACCTATTACATTGTTTTAAACAGTTTTTCCTAACTTTTTGATACAGACATGCATTTTAAGTTGACAACCTCTCTCTTGTTAACGTTGAATGATTTTGGAGGAGGTTATCTTATTATAATAAGTCTGATTATCTTGTTTTTAGTTTTTGACTAACTGTAATGTGTATTGGTTTCTAGGTGGTTTACTATGCATTTGCTCTAATTGGAATAGTGCTGTTTAAAGGTGCTATTGTTCCTATGGGTAATATCAGGTAAGGCTTTATTTTAAACACGCTCTATTTGCAAAGGCCCCCCATGTCTTTTTTTGAAACTGCATTGTGCATCTCCCTCCCAACCTTATGGTTGGTCTAACAAAAGACATACACCCTAAAAATATAATTTCTTCATATTTCCAGGACAGTCACAGCTTCAACATCACTCATACTCACGCTAAGTGGGTGTTCTTTCTTGTTTGTTTTTTTTGTTTCCTATGATAATAGCAGATACACTTCATTTGTAGTGGAAGAATACATGCTTCTGAGCCTCTTGTATTTTTCCCTCCTTATTTTTAAATCCTTTCTCTCCATTCTAAGTAGTCTCTTAAATTCTGCAAACATTTTTCCTGCCAGTTGTTCTTCTAATTTCCTCTCATTCCATTGAGACTCCAGGAAATTTCAGATTTGAAACTTCAAGCTCCTGTCTATGTTCTTTCTTCCTAGTGCTTTCTTTTCCCTGTTTGAAGGTACTTTACTTGGTTAAAATATAGTAACTGGTTAAAATATAGTAACTATGGAACAAAGTGCAGGAAGCTAAATTAAAATTGCACTGTAATTTCCTTGTAGTGTCGTCAATATAACATCTGGTAACAACACTCTGCAGTGTGGGACCTATGAGCAGTTGGAATATTGGCCAAACAACTTTGATGACTTTGCTGTGAGTCCAGATGTTGGGGAAACAGGTTTTCTTTTCTAAAAATGGGAAATAAGTGCTATAGCCACTCATTCTTTGTTTTAACTTTTGTTCCTTAGGCTGCACTGGTGACTCTCTGGGATGTGATGGTGGTAAATAATTGGCAAGTCTTTCTGGATGCATTTTCAAGGTACTCAAATCCGTAAGTAGTAATATTAACATCCAAAGAATGTTTCCATTTAGTTTTATCATATGTCCTTCTTAGTATGTATGTATATTCAAAGTAAATGGGCAGAAATTTATGTCACATATCCTGCCTTCTGGCCATAGGGATAGGTGACTCTCCTGCCTAATGATATGACATTGCCCCTCAATCTGTTCAAGTCCTAGTAATTGAAAGTTACAAGCCAAAAAGCTGTTGAGCTAAGTGTAAAATGATAGTTTCAGTCCAGTGCCCAGTATATATAGTACAAAACTTTTCATCGCACTTAATCACAGTTTGGTAATGGTGTTGGTAGTTGATGACCCAAAATGGAAATGATTACACAATGGACTCGGAAAAGCTTATCTCTACTACCTGGGGTCCATCGGGGCCAAAAAATGACAAATTGGGGTAGATCACTGTAGTGTCAATTCTGCACAGAACCTGTGGATAAGCATTTTTTGTCTGAAGTCCTTTCAGTCTGTCTTGATTTAGATGCAATGATCTACTCTAGGGGGGTCATGCTATTGTTGAAAGACCCAAGCTTTCACCCCTTTTTTGAGAAGCCAGCCACTAAAATTGCATATGTGTGTCCTGAACCTGGGAGGAAGGGTTTAACTCCGCTGACTAGATGAAAGTCTAATATTGGCTTGTTGCAGACTATTTTTTTTATTTATGAAAACACTACATACCTTTTTGTGTGAAAAACATGATTTACCTTCCTCAGATTTATTTTTCATCCTGGGCCCCAGATGGAGTTATTAGTTTCTTAATGTACAGCTCTTTACTTTTCTCCTTTTTCATATTCTTGTTTTCCAGTTGGTCAAAGCTGTATTTTGTAGCCTGGTGGCTAATTTCTTCTGTCATCTGGGTCAATCTGTTTGTAGCCTTACTTTTGGAGGTAAGCAAAGATTTCTATTTAGTTGCACACTCATGAAGGATATGAGGATCCTTTTGTAAATCTATTGGAAGTGGAGTTTAGACCTTATGGGAAGTTGAGTCACTACTGATAAATAAATCCAAGATGTATTCAGATTTAGGAGGATCTAGCAGTTAGTTGGGTCTGTAGATAATAATTAAATTTACACTAAATTATTATAGGCTGAGGGACAACACCAAGGAGGAAAAGTGGTAATTATTAGCATGAAACACAAATGGGTTCAAATGGGTTCAAACTGTTCATATACATGTACACGAATGCCCTGTGGCTCAATTCAACTGTTTTAGGCTGGAGTATGCATTTGTTGTATGGGGTCTCTTTGTCATGGTTCTGGATGTTTTGTCTAAAGCCTTAGAGACCCCAGCATACTCTTGGTGAAAGTAGGTGAGTTCTGCCCTGCTTTGCCCTCACCATAGCACTGTTGCATCTGTTTAATCTTAATTGCCTGCCCAAATCAAGTGTGGCTTATATTTTCAATTTGCAGAGAGCTTTGCAAGATGTTTATACAATGCAAGGTTCTTCTACTTACTGTGATATTATTCTTGTAAATTTATTCAGGTCCACGCCAGGCTAGCTGGACTGATTTTTGGATAGGTTGCCCTCAGAATATAACTTTAAAAGGTGTTGCTGAAAGAAATGTGTATACATATTGCCATGACAAATCTGCAGCTCTGCCAACAACTAGCTTCTGTGTCTTTTCTGAAAGCCTAAATATTTGCAAAATTAGACTTTGGATGGTAGGCACCACATCTGACCTGATGTGTAGGCACACTGGAGGATGGCTTAAACTTGGAAACCAGTCCTGTAGAGAAATCGACTGACTGCTTTCCTTCAAGGTTGGAGCTTCAGTTTAGTATTATGGCTTTGACATGGGATTTTGTGGCAGAGGGCTCTTTGTTTTTGTTTCAGCTGTCTACCTTTGCAGATCTTAGTTTGATTTTTGCTTGGATATACACTGACAACACAAGGCAATTGTAACATATTAACTTTTTGAAGTACGTCAGAGGGATTGCTTTAGGAGGAAAAACAGTCTAGGTAAGTGATCGTTATGAGGAAGTTATATGGATGTCAGAGGCCAACTAGGGGCTGTGCTTTTCTTGATCTGCTGCTCACAAACTAGGAAGAATTGGTGGGCAATGTAGAAGTGAACGACAGCTTGGGCAGCAGTCACCATGAGTTGATTGGGTTCAGGATCTTGAGGAGCCGCAGAGTAAGGAGCTTGGACTTTAGAAAAGCAGACTTTAACTTTCTCAGGGAAATGATGGACAGGATCCCCTAGGATGCCAGTCTGTGGGGGGGAAGTGAGTCCAGGGGAAGGGGTTGTACCTTAAAGAAACCTTAATGAGGGTGAAGGAATGAATCATCCTGATGCTCAGGAAGACTAGCAAGTATGGCAGAAGGCCAGTTTGGCTTAGCAGGGAACTCTTCTTGAGTTGATTGTAAGCCAACAGTGGACCCTTGTTGCAAAGAAGGTTAATAGCATACCAGGCTGCATTAGTAGAAGTGTTACCGGCTGATCAAGGGAAATGATTATTCCCCTCTCTTCAGCCCTGGTGAGGCCACATCTGGAGTACTGTGTCCAGTTCTGGACCCTCCCATACAGAAAGGATGTGGACAGATTGGCGAGGGTCCAGCAGAGGTTCAAGGAAAATGGTTAGGGGGCTGGGGCACATGACTTATGAGGGCAGGTTGGGGGAACTGAGTTTATTTAGTCTGGAGAAAAGAAGACTGAGCGGGGGCTTAATAGCAGCCTTCAACTACCTGAAGGGTGGTTACATAGTGGGTGGAGCTAGATTGTTCTCAGTGGTGGCAGGTGACAGAACAAGAAGCAATAGTCTCAAGTTGCAGCAAGGTAATTTTAGATTAGATATTAGGAAGAACTTTTTCACTTGGAGTGTAGTAAAGCACGGGAGCAGGTTACCCAGAGAGGAGGTGAATCTCCATCCCTGGAGGTTTTTAAGACCCAGCTAGACAAAGTCTTGGCTGGAATTATCTAGTTGGGGATGGTCCTGCTTTGAGCAGGGGGTTGGACTAGATGACCTCCTGAGGTTTCTTCCAAGCCTAAGTTTCTATGACTATGATTTGTAACCTGAGGAAGAGGTTTGTGAAGTGGTTTAAGTTGAAAGGGACTCCAGGGTTCCTGGCTTTGATTCCCTCGGTGCCCCCCGCAGCTCCACCACACTTTCTTACTGTGTAATAATAAAGTTATTTATCCCCATGTGCCATGCAGAAATGTTAATGATGACCTCCTTCAGAAGTGATTTGTTGATGTTTTAATTAAATCAGGTCAGCTTTTTAGGTCAGCTGACAAAGTTGCTCTGGATGAGGGGTTTCAAGCACATGGCCTGTGGAGCCCTATCATCTAGCTTTCAGCGCTTCCTGCAGGTCTTGGACTTGCTCAGTACAGACACTGGCCCTCAGCTCTGTTGCACACCCTTGCATGTGGTGTGCAAGGAAGTTTGGCACATGCTGCACAGGGCTGAACTGGAGCTGGTCTGCCTTGGGCTTTGTCTCTGGGTTCCTCTTTTGGTCCATAGGGTGAATTTAATATTCCTGCTTTAGACCATGTGTGCACAGTATACTTGCTATGCTTGTTAGCTTTGCTATGTTCTGTTTGGATTGCTTGCTGAAGTGGAAACTGGAGTTATGTCCATATAGGACACTGGATATGGCTGATCAAGGCTCCAGTTAGCTTGCCCACAGCAGTGTTAGCAGCATAATGGAGGTGGGGGATAAGTGGGACATGTGCATCAGGCACCACCTTGGGGAAAGGGTCACCAGAAGGAAAGTGGGGGGGTGGAAGGCATTTCATCTCAAGGCTACTTGTCTTAAGTGCCTGATTGCTGGCTGCCTCTGCTTGTTGCTGGCACAGGGAATATGTGTCAGAGAGCATGAGATGCTCTAAGAATTGTAGTTTTATAGAGCAGCAGTAGTTTGCTAGTGCTAGAGGGGAAACTGACCCCTAATTTTTTGCTGTTGAATTCAGTATTTTTTTTAATCCAGCCCTCTGGACATAGGCTTTAGGGCAAAAAAAGAGAAAATAAGGTAAAAATGTATCTTAGCAGTAGCATTGCTAAGCAAAAGCATTGCCCGTTTAGATTCCCAGAATGCCTTGCACCTCCACGTGAGTGCCTGCCTCTGCTCCCTCTGGTTAGTGTGCCTGCAGTCAAGGTGGTAGGAAAAAAGGGGTGGAGGAGACGGTGAGAGGTGGCTGCCCAGGGTGCATTTTTTCCCATGCAATATCTCTGGCTATGCTGTTTCCAATTTAGAAGAAAGTCTGATTCGAGCAGCATGATCTTCTTGATATGTGGTGTTGCAGCTAGGGTACAGTAAATTCACCATGTAAATTTAACATGGTCATAAAAGTGCAGAAGTGACTCTGAATTTAAGATGCCTGCCCCCCCCGCTTCCCAATAATTAGATTCTATCAGTAGAATACTAAATTTGTTATCATCCCTGCATAGAATCTAGTTACTGGGGGAGTGAGGGGTCATCTCAAATTGGTTGTTTCCTCCCCTCCCCCGACTAGTGTAGCAGGAAAAGCAGTAGTGATGGGCAGGCAGTGGGGGAGTCTAGCAGCCTCACTCTCGCCCCTTGCTCCCTGTCCTTCCTCCCCTCGCCAGTGCCTGTGCACTGTAGCATGTGCCCTGCTGTATGGTGTCCATGTCTCTGCTACTTGCCCTGTCCCCAAATCTACCACCACTTATCTACCAGTTCCTACTCTGGCATAGCTCTTGGCCCTCTCCAGCCCAGGGCACAGAGCATGTGGTTGTTCCAGCCCCATCCTGGCCATGCAGCCTCTGTTGTGGCAGCCGCAACTTCAGCTGGGCTCCAGAGCCAGAATCTGGCTGGAGCTGCTGCCACTGCTGCTGCTACCTGGTCTGGCTGAGGCTAGAAGAACTACATACTCCATGCCTCCAGCTGGAACAGAAAGGGAGTCCTGCTGGAGGGTAAGTGGTGGGGTGATGCAATGGGACCAGGCAGTGGGGTAGGGGCTGCAAGTAGGGGACCTGGGGGAAATGGCAGGGGGAAGAGGCAATGGGGCAGCAGTTGTGGCTCTGACCCCAACCTTAGGACAGCACTTCAGTCACAGCCACCTTTTGCTTGAATTCAAGACGAGGCTTTTTTCCTCATGTTAACAGCCTTTTCTTGGATTTGTGTAAATCTAGTGTTACAGTACCCCTTATGTACTTGTGAACTCTGCATTTGCCTCCATCATTTGATTTCTGCCTGAGAAATTGTAATGAAGATTTGACAGCAAGTACATTTCTTGTTTTGAACTGACTTTGTTTTATACATATGGAATAGTGGGTGGTATAATAAACCTCAAAATTCTGAAGTGACTAAAGTTTGCTTTTTACTTCCCTCGGTCTGGTTTGGTCAAATTCCAGAACTTTATTCACAAGTGGGACCGTCGCTGTCAGCAGCAGTCTCTCTCAGAAATTGAATACCAGGTGACCATGGAGCTAATGTTCAGGTGAGTTGTATTTGGTCCATTATAAAGGGGCCTGCCTTTCTAGATGCTAACTTATTTTTTAAAGGCAGTGCTCCAGATGCAAACAGGGTGAAAGGGGTGCTTCAAACATAGTGATGATCTTTCAGCTGTTTGCTTGAGACAGTTCTAAAACTACTGTAGGTATGCCTCCCTTCACCTGGCATAACCTCACTTTTAGGCACCTTCTACTTGTGTGATGCTGGGAGGAGAGATGCTTGAGATGGATTACTTTGATCGGGAATGGCAAAATGAATTCATATTCTTGCTTTGTACAAAACTGTGGGTGGGAAGTTGATCATCTTGCACAAGTAGGACTTCTAGTGCAGATTGAATATGCAATAGCAGCTTTGGGAGAATGTTCTCATTTTAGAAACTTTAAGGAAAATAAATCTATTGACCTCAGTTATGCTGTACTGTGTGCAGGAAATTGCTTCCCTGTTTCTTATGGGAAAACAGCTGCTGGTTTCCATGACATCTGTAGAAGGATGGGTCATTTGCAACTGGATGCATCATTAGGGAGCATCATCCTATTGTAACTTTAATTCTTTGCTTCGTTCTTCAAATGAGCATGTGTTGCATCTCTGCGCTTTGCAAAAAAAGATTTAAAAGTTCCCTTTGCTGCCCCAAACAACTTAAGTTTTCTCTTGTGTAGGGATGTTTTGGAAGAACCTACAGAGGAAGAGCTGATGGAAAAACTGTACCAGCATCCACATCTGCAATTATGTAGATGACAGATTGGTGGGAGGACCAACTTGCACAGACTGTTCTTTTGATGAGGTGGTCAGCTAGAGGACTGTCACTGAAGAGAAACTGAATGGATTTTCTCTAGTGAAGTATTATCTGAAAGGCTTATGGGACAGTGTTTAATGTTTTGGTTGGTATTTGTTTTTTACCTTTTAATACCACTCGGCAGGGAGACTGTTTCTCTCTTCTTTTTTTTCCCCCCTTCTTATTAGAGGCTTGTGTCTTTTTTCTATTTTTTTTTTAAATACTTACATTTTGCTAATTTGAGTTGATTTTAAATTGACGTTTTATGGGACTATGCGGCTGTTATTTTTATAAACTGTCGGGATCGGGAGATACTGAACAAAATTTTTTTTCTTTTTTAAAGAAGGAGAATGTTAAAACGACTGTGCACTTTAAAAATGCAAAATTTGTAACCACTATGCTTGCTGCTTTTTTGCACCATATATAATGGAATTGCCTATTCTGGCATCTGGCATGTGCCAAGGACAGTGCCTTGAAATTTATGAATGAATTGGGCAGGGTCTTCCTCTCAATTCTTAGCCATTTTGTAATAAGGGAAGTTGAAACACTATTTTTATTGAAATATGCCAGCATTATGTTATTTACTAAATTTCCTTTGTGAGTTAACCACTTTTGAACACAATCATATGAAGCTTAGCTTGGAAACAATGGAAATGGTCTACTTCACACTATCGTTTTTCATGGTCCACTGTTTGCATTTTGTCCATGTTGACTGTATCCTATTGATAAGATAGGTAAGGTCAGGATAACTTTGGAATGATCGCTTTCTTGTGTTTTCAACCTGGTAAAATTTAAACTCCATTTCGGAGTAAGTCACCTTGCCTTAGTTGGAAATTGAGCTCCTCCTTTTTGCATTCCAAAGGTCTTCTTTTCTGGACTCCTATTGTAAATACCAGCAGAAGCTTTGGCCTCTATGCTGAGACTGAGCCAGAGTGTGTTTACCTGTGCAACAACATTAGTCAAAACGTTGTGCTACATATAGCATGTATATCTGTCCTGAGTGGATTAGAAATAGGAGGTCAATGAAAATTGCTTTGAGGCTCTACCTTGAACTGGAATTGTTTACAAGGAATTGATTATTCATGATGGAAAGTGAATTTAGGCCAGTATGTGGCACCAATATCACTTTGGCCACCGTTTCTCCTTCTTTCTCCATGGTTGGCTGGGGCCAATGCAGAAAGGTGCCTGGCACCTTCCATTCTCTCTGAAGTCCATGGGTTTTTGAGGATGCTTAGCATTGTGCAAGATTATACATGTTTGCTGATGGCTTGTGGTACACCACTAACTTTGGTTATGCACTTAATAATTTGATATAACAAATATAAATTCCAGAATTATTTTTAAGTAGTGGTTGCACTTATTGCTCCTAATGGGGTATTTCATCTTGGATCTTCCAGGCCTATAACCAAAAAATTGCCTTAGGCAAACTAAAGCATGTGGGATTGATCCTGTATATTATTTACCAGTTCTGTGTGGTGATAGAACTCCTATTTGTTGAGAAATGTATGGTTAAAACAGATACTGGGATTAATCCTGCATTGGCAAGGGCTTGGATGAGGTGACTGGATACTGTAAATTGTTTTGATTTTTAATTTCTCTAATTTATTTAGTCCACAAAGGATTTTAAATAGCCCCTTAGTGGCCATCCTTTTTCTCCTTTGCCAGTTATTCCCTTATCCTCTGTAGTCTGTCTTTCTTCCACATTTTCTTTCTTGTTCTGGCAGCTAAAGTAGACATTTACTAGGCTCAGTAAAGCATAGAGCTTGATAGCACATTTCTGCACTTTCAGCTTTCTAGCGCTGGCTGGAAGTTGCTTTGAGGTTTTGGGGTCTTTATTTTTTTTTGTTTTTTGTTTTACCCGCTGTGTATGCCTTGAAGATACTACATAACACGTTGATCAAATATGACTTGAACTTTAACTCATTCAGACAATGGCTATTTACTGTGCACTTTCACGTGTCATGCCATTCCTACCTGCACTCACTTGTGTTCATTTAGCCCAGCTACCTCATTCTCTACGTTTTCAGAAAATGTCTTCTGTTTTTACATTCTTGGCCTCCCTTCTCTCCACGTTTCCATTCTCCAAATTAATGTGTAATGTCCTCTTTGTACCAGGTATTTTCCCAGAACTGGTTACACGTTTATGTCATGGATGTTGGAGAAAATCATCTGTTAGATGTCGACACAGTCTTACTAATCTATGTTCTAGTCCCTCTTTTCATTGCAGTTTTACAACTTGCACAATATGGTTCTTATCACTTCGATGGCAAGTGATGGCAAGCACTTCGATGGCAAGCACATTTTAATATGTTCCACAAGTGAATGGATCACATCAGTAAGAAATTAGCTGAAATGCTTCTGGTTGGAGTTCATCAATTCCTTAAAGTAGTTCCTTTCTTTTCCCTTAATTGTTTCTGCATATTAGATCCTTAGTAAATTATATATATTCACCATGGCAAGTGGTGCTGCTACTTCTGGTCTTTCTCTTTTGGCTCTACAACTTTTATTTGGCCAGTGTGTTCCACTGTTTACCAAAGTAGTGAGAGTTGGTGTGGCATTTTTGTAAAGAAAAAACCTTCCATCTGGGCAAATGTGGAGAGAGCTTTTTTAAAGGGAACAATCCATTTTTAATTTTCTATATTTATTGTTCATAGAGTTGACTGCAAATGTAATCTAGAACGACATGCAAAAATGTGGTGTCCAATACACATTGTAACTGGCCATGTGATGTATGTATTAGGCGTAAAATGCACAAACATGGAAATAAGAGTGTATAGAAAATCAAGTAAAACTGAGGCTTACTCAATGAACATGGTGTCTCTTTTATGTGCTCTATGGGTTGAAGTGCTTCATAGTTGAGTGCTGAGCTGCTTCTATCATGTGCTGAAAACATGCTTCTCTGAATGTGTGACTTGAAGGCAAAAAAGACTTTCTGGTAGTTTAAAGTAGGACTTGGACGGTAAATTTTGGACAAGATAACTAGTTCAGGTATCTTAAAATGTCTGCTTAGCCACTACTTGCCTTGTAAGCAAGCATCTATCAACACTAAAATTCCCTGAGCATCTAAAATTTGGCTTCTAGACATGCCAGAACATTGACAGTACTGACAGTACAGTTTGCCTTCAGTCTCATTACTACTTTAGGCTTAGGTACTACTCCAGCTGTGTTGCCTGAGGGGTCTCAGTGGAGTAGGCTACCTCTTCCCTTTTAGGTTCCATACATGGTGCAGAGGGGGCTATTCCTTTCCTTCAAAATACTGCTGGAGGTGATCATGCCAGCTTCACTTTAGTGGCTGGGGAACTCATTCAGGAAATGGGATCTCAGAGTGTAATTCTCTCCTCTGCTGGCATATCTACCTTTCTGGAGCGTGTCCTAACCACCAGGGTGTGACTGTTTCATGTAAAATGCTCACTGTCCATAAGTGCAGGGGATGAGGGGAGAGAGGCTCATGCTCATGCCTGCACCCATCTCTTCTTTGGCCCCAGTTCAGCTTTTTAAGTATTCCATGCACAATGGAAGATTGCTGAAGAGGTGCAATGGAGAGAGCCCCTGTACTTCAGAAAAGATAGTGGCCTGTAGGTTATGGCACTTCATTTGTTTATTTGTTTTTAAATTATGATGGCAAAAAGGCCAAACAAACAGATGAATTGTGGCCATGATGGTGCTATTTAGTCTGGAGTTGTCTGTGCTCTGCAAGTACCCCAGAACACCAGCTTGGGTTTCCTCACTCACCGAGATGCACCTGTGTGATGTCCAGAAAGCAGGGAAAACTGGACAGGTGCTTCCAGGGCTTGAGGGGCCCAGTCTTGCATGGGAATTCCCAGGATGCACAGGATCAGGCTCCTCAGACCCTGGGAGAACACATCATCCTTTATCATACCCATTGATGCTGTGGGACAAGCGGGTGACTCGTTTCACCCAGTGAAGAGGATCAGCCGTGCTAAGATGCATCCCAGCACAGCAGATCTTCATTCAGTGACATATATATTTTAGCCTTAGTCTTGGGAGGAGTGAGAGAGGGGTTTGAACCTCCTAAGCCTGAGGAAAGAAACCTAGGTTTCCCCACACTGACAGAGTGCTCTAGCCACTTAGTGTGTGTGAAAGTAGGGATGTGCCACTCCTGCCCCATCCCTTCATTTAGAGCAAAAAAACTGACTCATGCTCTAGTTCTAAAAGAAATAATTTAGGCACCTACTTTCTGCAGCGGGTTCTGGGCTGTGAATTCTTAGCGGCAGAGAGAGGCATCTAGTAGTGCTGAGAAGTACCCTTTCCTCAGTAATTCTTATTGGCCAGTCTCTCTTGCTCTGCTGAGCCAGTTGCCTAAACATAAAAAATAATGTGGGAAGCAACCATGAAGGGTTTTTTAGCTTTGTGTTTCCCACCCTTTGCACAAATGTAGTATTTGTTCTTCTTAAATTAACTTGGGCACATCCCTGTTCAAGTCCCCTCTCGAACACCTCCAATGAAGAAGATTCCACAATGTCTTTAGGTAACATGTTTCACTTTCACTGTCTTACAATTCTTGCATTTGGGAAGGTTTTCCTGAGATTTTGCTCTAGTTTAAAAGCATTGCCCTATGTCCTACTCTTTGCTGAGAGAAAACAATCGTTTTCCGCCTTCTTTTCTGGAAGCTTTTCAAGTATGGAAAAAACTACCATGTCTTTGCTTCATTTCCTTTTCTCCAAACTACCTAGTTTCTTCAAGTTTTCCTCCTACCATTTGCTTTCCAGTCCTCCCTCCCACTCGTTTATCATCGCTGTGGCTTGTCTCTGAGTTGTCTCTTGTTTTCTCTAATCTATATCCTCTTTGTTAATGTGGTGTCAAGTAGAACAGTGCTGTCCCTTTTCATGTCTTGAATACAGTGCTTCTCCTAATGCAACCCAAAAATTGAATTCCCATTTTTGTAACAGCATCAGACTACTGGCATATTGCCAGTGGCTTGAAAATTTCTTCGGCACCCTGGAATGATTTGACCAGGCTGATTTGAACTCCGTTTGATTTTTGCCAAAAGGTTCCTGCTCTTCACATCATACTTAACTAATTTACCCGGGTTTGTTTCTAGAATATTGTCTTAATTTTCTTCCGTTTTTTGCCATGTGCCAAAGTCCTGTGGATCACAGCTCAAGTGACCACATTTCCTTTGGATTAAACCTTTAGGGAATTAACTAGTAGGTGCTTTGCAGTAGCTATTTTAAGTTGTTCAGAGGTGAGTGATGTACATAACCCTCTGGAAGAAATTACTGAGGTTTTGGAAATACGCACACTTTAACTTTAATCAATGTAGTAAGATTCATTTACGTAGTAAGAAAAGCATATTTTATTACAACACCAGAAGACTTTTTTTCTTTTGGGTTTCTAGTTACTACAAATGTTAGCTGTAAGAAGGCTAAAAAAAATCACTAACTCTTTTTCAATAAATTCAATGATCTGTCTGATCTTAGTGTCACTATACTGATCACTATCACTACCCCTAGACTTTTAAGAGCAAAAGGACTTGGAATCTGGATCTTTGTTTCACAAAAGCACAGTTTTTCCCTAAGATAAAGTAGAAAGTGTTTTCTTTGGCTATTGTTCAGGCTGTAAATAAGGGGTCAGATTCTTTTCAGTAGAGGGCAGAAATATATCTGAATGTGCAGATGAACAAGAATATTGGCCAATGGAAAAATGTATGCAGGTGAACATGTTCAGACATGCCAATGGAGTTGGTGGTGTAATTCAATAATGCTCAACATGTAGAGAAAAAAAACACTATTGGCATAAAAGAGTGGTCTCCAACCTTTTTAAATAGGAAAGCATCTTTGGCATTTAAAAGCAACCCAAATCTAACATGTGCCACTGCCCCCTGCCTTCCCTCCCACACCCATCAGGTAAGTCTGTGGGGGAGAGGGGAAGATAAAGGCAGAGGGAGAAACAATTATTTGGGGGAGCAGCTCCCCAGCAGGTAAGTCCCACCTGGCTGGGACCCCACTCAACTCACCCCTGTTCCTGTTTCTGGGCATTGTCTCTCACCACGATGGCCTCAATCTAGCATGGGCTGACTTGCTGGGCTGGGGCGCACACGTGCATGCATGCAGGCACTCAGCCTTCCACCCCAGCCTCGGATCAACTCCAAGAGGCTCCAAGATCTACTGCAGGAGGCTTTGAGATGTACTGGTGGATCGAGATCCACTGGTTGGTGACCACTGGCGTAAAAGGATATGAAATGACTGAAGTGGAGAAAGCAGATGTCATGGTTTTTTGGGTTTTTTTAACATCCATATGATGCTCTAAGTGTAAATCATTTGAGCCTGACAGAGCTGGCAATTGCTGCTTTTTTTTTTTTTCTTCCAGGCATCCTTTTATACCAGGGGCTAAACGAAAATGATTTATGTTTCTGGCTAGTTTGGGGATAACTTCCAGGTCAGGCTTGCTTACTCACACAACTGAGTGCAGTCTTTTATCCTACATATACTATAGGGTTTATCTTCCCACATATTGATAGCTCATGTATAGTAGCAGCTGTGCACTACTGTTACAGTCCTAGAAGATGATAATGTTGACTTTCCTATAGCTATTGTTTTATTGTTCCCCCATCTATTTTATTAATAAACATAATAAAAATATATTGCATCTACTTACTCATCTGCTTCTTCCCATAGTTTCTATCTTTACTGTCTGTCAGCCAGTTTATAACCCATTTTGCTGATGGGAGTTTCCCATTGATTATTACTGGGCTTTGACTTGCAAACTTTCAATGTACACGTGTGAACTGTGGGAAGAAGAGGTCTTGGGAATTGAAGGTGGGGGAGTGAAGGGGTTTTGGACATACTTTATCTTTGAGCATCTTAAGTACTTTTTAGAGGAGAGGATTCATATTCCAAATGCATTAGAAGAATGGTAAAAATCAAGATGAAATTTAATAGATACAAGTGCAAAGAACTACACTGAGAGGAAAAATCAAAAGTGCAGTTACAAATTAGGGAGTAACTGGCTATACAGTGAAGTACAAACTAAATATAAGTTAACAATGCGATGGCACAAAAAAGATTGGGAATGTAATAACAGAGTTGTTTGTCTTTTAGATTGAGGAGATGATTGTTTCCTTTTACTTGGTGGTGGTGAAATCTTAGCTGGAATTCAGTGTCCCTTTTTTGTCATTGCATTTTAAGAAATTCATAGGCAAGCTGAAAAGGAACTTGTGGAAAGCAAAAAAAAAAAAGAAAAGCCGGGGTTGGACAGTATGACTGTAGGAATGTAGAGAAGAGAGTGGGCTGAGAGGGAAAATTAAATTTTCACAAATGTAAGGGAAGAGTGATCAATTATTCTCCATGTTGACTAAGAGTAGGATGAAAGCAATCCGTTTAATTTGAAGGAAAGGTGGTTTAGATTTAGATGTTACAAAAACACCCTAGTAGCATAAGGACTAGACTGTCTAGAGAGTCTCTGGGATCCCCTTCATTGGAGGCTTTTAAGTATATCTTAGATGAATATCGAATAAAGGTTGGTTTTGATAAACTTAATTCTGCCTCTTTGCAGGCAAGTGGATTAGGTAACCTCTTGAAATTCCTTCCAGCCCTACATTTTGATCATTTTAATACTTTTCTTGGCTTTGTATTGAAATAATCATAACGGCAAATTACAAATTTAGTATTTCCCGGTAAGTCATTTAGCTTTGTTTCTGTCTAAAGTTTTACAAGTCACAAATCACTATGGTATGCAACATTTTTCAGGAATGAACACTAGCAATGTGGCTGCCTTAAAGTAAACGTTACTTTTCCATATACTTGATCATCTTGAATACTCAATTTTTAGGGGGCACTGTTTTCTGTGGGGGGGTTGGTATGATGTGCTTTATCTGTCATCCCCTTTCTAGTCACCTTCCCCCTTCCGTTCTCTCTCCCAGTTGCCCATTTGTTCATCGGGTCCCCAATTTATGTTGCTCAAAGGTGTTGCTGTGTGTATTCTTGCATATAAAAAACCCCAGATGTTGCCCTCCAAAGTGTGGTAACCAAAGTTACCAAATTTTCCAAGGTTAAGTCAAGAACTGAAGGCCAACTGGCTTTCAGTGAAAACTGAGTGCCTAGAAACCTTATGCACTTTTTCTCAAAGTTTTTTTTTTTATTTTTTTTTTATTTTTTTCCCTGCAGTCAGATTTTATTATGTGTGACTGTTCTGTATTTTCCTGTTAAGTGCCCCAATACTTGTGACGGGACGTACATAAATTGTTAACTGTATTGTAAAGTGTGTTTTGGATCATTCCTGTAGAATATTGTATTATTTTTAATAAGGGCTTAAATAAAACACTTTCCATCTGTCAGAGTCAACAGCCAAGTTTTTCAAGAGTGACTAACTAGGGTGCCTCAGTTATTTGGTTCATGGCCTGAGAGGCCTTAAAAAGGACCTGATTTTGGAAAGTGCTGCTTCCCCACCCAAGCATCTTGTTTTAAGTCATCTCAAGTAGAGCATCCCACATGAAGGCATGTAATATTGTTAGATGTCATGAAGTAGGTTAGCCTAGATTTTAAGAAATGGTTAAGTGAGCCTCACAACATCCCTGCAAGCTGTTAGCACCATTTTACAGACAATGTGGAACACAGAGGTTAAGTAAGCTGATCCAAGATCATGCAGGAAGTCTATGGCTGAGCTGGGAATATATCCAAGATCTCCTTAATGACTAGCCTAGTCTTTCTCCATGTGCGAGAAATATTCTGTCTTCAGCTCTGTTGCTTTCTCAACATAAAACTGAGGAAAGTGTTCAGAAAAAAACAAGACTCAGAGTTGATTTAAAAAAAAAATTCTTAATACATACTGATGTGTGCAGTAAACTGCGTAAAGGGTGTTCTAAGATAATTATCTCCCCTGCTGGGTAGATGAAGAATTTCAAGAGTCTCTCTCACACAACACACACACACACTGTAGTTGCAAGGTATAATAAATATGTGTGGGGGTTTTTAAGTGCTTTAGTGGGCTAAGAAATTCTTCCATTCCTCGAGAAAATTCATGATGTGTATTTGCCTCCATTGGCCATGTATTTAGCTGCCAAAGATAGCAGGAGCGATGCTTCATCCTGAATTACCCATGTTACTTATTAAGAGGGTGGCGGGAACTGAAATGCCCACTATTGCTCACATTTATAAGTCCAACCAATGAAAATATTTACTTGCATGTAAAAAAATGAAATGCACAACTGAAACACCAAAGCCTTCACATTTCACTCTCTGGTTTCAGTGAGATGGACTCTATAAAGTCCTAAAATTACATTAATGCAAATGATCGGCAAGATGTCAAGATTATTGCTGGTTTTGGACTTGTCAGAATCTCAGCTGTTCACAGAATTTAATTTGCATAAATTTTATTATTCAGTTTTATACTTCAAAATTTTCAAACTGCTCTTATCCAAAACTAGTTTGCTTTTCAAGACACTAATTTTAAAATATAGCTTTAAAACTGAGAGCACGTGAAGACAAACCATAGGCTGTCCTTTTTCCTTAAAATTTTTTTTTAATTATTTTTATTATTAAAATGATTGGTCACTTTTTCCTCCCCCTCTTTGAACTACCAATGCAGGTATCTCTCTTTCTTTTGGCTGCATATAGTCTCTTATCATTGTAGCATTTGAGTCTGCATGCTACTCTGGATTTTTTTTCTCAAAAGATTTATATGGTAAAGAATTATAACTCCACCTTACAGATGAGCATTTGTCCCCCAGTCGTGCTGGAAAACATTGGAAGACTTAGGCATTGAACCCAGTCTGTTCATTGCCTTAACCATAATAAAACTGTATTTCCTCCTTCTGTTATAATTGCTGTAAGTTACAGGATGTTACTCTCATCTTAAATGGCATATAGTCTTGCCAGTTTCCAACTTCAAATCTCTCGAGCTGCTCTTTATTTCTTGTCCTTCCCAAGATGAAAATCAGTTTTAAGATGGTAGAAAAATTTTGGAACCTTAATATTTGGAAGTGCTTGTTGCCACTATTCCATCAGGCAGAGGGATTTACTGACCTTGAAGACGTTGATTTGTAGATGAACTGGGACTGCCGTAAAAGATCAGACCTTTAATTAACCTTGATTTTACAAAGCATAGAATTTGAGTTGTTTGCAACATGGCTAAAAATACCCTCCTCCCCCAAAAGAGTGTGTGCAAATACCTTTGCTCCATTCTTCACTTATTGCTCCTCCTCTCAGGAATATTCAGGGTAGGCTCCACAGCCTGCAAAGATCTAGCTAGCAAGTATAGTCTTGTCAATGCTGTGCTCTGCCTAGGCTAGTTAGCCTTGCCAGCAGTTGTCATACTAACATGGTTATACTGGTTTTGGGGTTTGAGCCAGTATCTCTTTATATCACTCAGCTCTGCTGTGTGATATATCTATATTTGAATGATGTGGGCTGGTCGCCCTGGGTTCATCTAGTTGATATTTTGTTATCTGCTGCATGTGACATAAGACGTGACGTAAGTCAGAAATTAGAAAGAAGGTGTATGTTGCTAACAGCACAAGCAACCACCAGTCAGGTTAGATGATCATAATAGTTCTTTCTAGTTTTAAAATCAGAATTGTAATCCAGGATTCTGGCTAACAGAGCAGGTCCTGTTAACTTGCAGAAGAGGCGTCTGTTTTTTTGTTTGTGATGCAAATCTGTAATGCTATAGCATTGAACTGCCTCAGCTTTGGGTCATGTCAGCATGGCAGTGGCTTTCTGTAATAAGGACTCCATTGAGGTGAGCAGGAGAGCCAGTTTAACCTGTATTATTTTGCTATGTTTCATCTTTTTCTTCATTTGGGGTTGATTTGGTTCCAAACCTAATGTACTGAGCTGTTGCCAGTGCTCATTTTATTAAGTAATGGTCTTAGAAAGTAAAACCTGAGTCTTTATTGTGGCCTCTCCTACCTGTTTTAATACCGGTGAGAATAATCTTATATTTCACCAAAACTACATGTATTTAGTTTCCAGCATCCTGGATAATTGATGGTTCTTATGAAAAGACTTGAACAATTGCTTGCTATAGAAAAACAGCTCTAAAGAACTTCTCTGTAAAATTAAAGGTGAAGGCGTTAAACCCAGACAATAAAACGTAGATCAAAGTAGCCACCAGAAGGGGCCATAAGAAGTGCAGATTGTACTTTAAACTTCACCTTGTTGTGCAAGGTGCTACCTCTCTCTTTCTCTAATTGAATTTCAGGAAAAGCAAAGCTATTCTTTCCTGATGTAATTCTATAGGAGGCCCTGGCTCGATCAGCAGGAATAGCACCTGCTGTGCTTGCTTGCTTTAAGTTTGAACGACAGACCTCAGTTGTCTGATAACAGTTGGTTAATCCATAACCCAGGCATGTGGGCCCAGTAACACCTGCCATCCAGGTGAGTGTTTTTTAACCTCATTAATATCCAAATGTAATGCAGCTTTTTTCTATTACAAACACCCGCCCACACCCAGTGGTGATCATCATAAGCAGGAGAATTTAATAAAATGAGATCATAAATGTCTAATGTACTTTTTGTTGGGCAATAAAATTGCCCACATGGTGTAATTGAGGTTTGAAGTTAACTTGTTTGCTGGGGCCTCTCTAGGGTAGATTACATAGGCCAATAGAGAACATTAAAAAAAAGTCATGCTTTTCCATTTCTCTGTTTTTTCTCTCCTTTTGTCCACTAGCTTGTCCTCCTTAACTTCATCTTGGGTTGCTGCCCACTGTAATATCTACTGCTATCAAGCCCAGCACTGTTAAATTAGGCACACATTTGAAACATCTGCATGTTTGAGACCCTCCACAGTGCCTGTTAAACCTTTGTGTCTGACATTTTCCAAAATCCTTACTTCTCTTCTAGTCTCCTGAGCAATCTTTATATAGTCCTCCTGGGGTCTGTAAAGCAGACTTCTGTACTTCCTAATTGTGCAGATAATGGAAAGTGAAGTGTAGGTTGAGAGTTTGAATCCAGGATCAAGTTTTCAAATGTTTTGAGTATGTTTTGCTTTGGCTTATGTCATAGATAGGGGGCTGCTGTGAAATTCTGACTTCTTCAAAGCTTTGGTGGTCATCCGATTTTATAGTTTTGTTCAGTTACATCCCTGCATGTTGTGCATGTGATATCTGCTTTATGTACTAAATCGTGTGACAAATTCTCCCCTGGAACTCATGAAAAGGTGGCTAAGGAAATTCCTAATCAACCCACCATTGGGGAAGCAGGTCCCAGCTGAATTGCAGCTATATAAGAAGGGTTGCCTTGACAAGGAAAAGGTTAAGAACCACTGCAATGTGGTTCTGAAAAAATCCCTTGTGGCCGCAAGAGTTCTTGTGATTTTTAAAAGTAATTTTTGCATGCTTTATTCCCAGATATGTGCCATTATTATCAGCTCAGTTTTGAGTGCCTGCCATAATGTTAATGTGCAAATACAGTTATCAAAATCCTGCCCATTTTACGGAAGAAATTATTGATATAATGCTTGTATGGATATCCCCTATCACCTAGTCCATAACAATTATTTCCTGCCTTTATAGCTGCAGCAGGTGTCTCCCTCATCAGTTTTAGGTTGGCTTCTCAGTGAGTGCCATTACGTAAGTGCGATAAAAGGTATGATGGTATCCCATAAGGATAAGAGTGTATGTTGGCAACAAAAATAAATAATTTGCTCCAGCAACAGCACCCTTCTTATGTGTCCCTAATCTCTCTCTTCTAATTTCCTTATTTATCTTCCATTACCTTTTCTTTTATGAGGTCATCTGACTGTAAGAAGCATGCAGTTGTAACTTTTGATAAACTTAGATGCAAACAAACCAAATTACAAGAATTTGTGCATCCATGCATTTCACCTCAACTAATCTGAAGTCGTATAAATGTTTACAGTGAGCAATCATCATGCATTCTTAGGTTTCTTGTTTCCATTTTCCAGTATGAAACTGAAGTTTGGAAACAAGTGAAATGTAATCATTGCATATATAAGAGGCTTTAAAATATTAACTACTACAGGAGCCATTCAGGGCTAGTACTGTAGTAGCTTTGTTAACCTTGCATTCAGTCAGTATGCGTACTATTTGTGTACAACACCTCAAATATAAAGATCCTGGAAATAAATGTTAAGTCAGAAAATAAATGGGAGCTATTGTGGTGGGTATACTTCTAACATATTTGAAACTCTCTGGGGAAGAAGAGTCTAAATAGACAAAAGTGGGAGTAGAGAAATGATTACAGGTTGGGAGCCAAGGCATAGAGAAATCAATTGGTTTATCATAGGTCACATATGACTGTGCTGGGTATCTTCTCAGTTCCAGTTCAGTGTCTTTGCCAAAAGACTAATCAAAAAGAGTTTTGTAATTTTAAGGTAGAGCATACCTTAATTTTCTGGCACTTCTATGCTGGTTGAATATATTGTTGATATTTCTCATCCTCTTCTCTCCCAGATTCTCTTATTTCCAACATGACTGAATGCCTGACCATAGAGAGATGGATGTTGTACCCTTTGGGATCTATTGGTGCTGCTGGTGGGATAGGGTGGGTTTATTGAGTCATGCTCAATTTCAGGCCAACATCTTTTGGGGGAAGTTGTGGAAAGGCCCTTGAGATCTAGGAGGATCAGGTATTTTAATCAGCTGCCTGTTATTCCCTGTTTCAGTCACTAGAGGATGCAGTGTTGTAGGTAGAGAGGTTGTAAGTAGTTGCTGTGGGCAGACTGGAGTATGCGCACGTGCTCTCTGAATGCTGTAAGGCTCAGAAGCAGGTGCAGAATAGTGAAGGTTTTTGTTCGCACACCTCATAAGCTCTACAGTAATGACCTCAGCCTTTCCTCTACTCTCTTATAGGATGGGTCTTTGCAAAGATAAGAGCCACAGAGATCCTCCTACCTTGGAAATGGACACCTATGGAGCCTGTATAGCAGGAAACTGGGTGGAGTGTGGATCTATGGGCAGGGAGCCAGGAGATTTCTCATTACACTGGGGGTGGGGAACAGATCTACAGGTGGAAAGAACTGGATTTGACATGTACATTTTCTTTGTGAGCGTCACAGTATAATTGTCACATGCTCATTGAAAATGAACCCACATGACTTTTAGGTCAATTTTTTTATTTTTCTTGGGAAGTGGGAGGGGGCAGGGAATGGGAAAGTGACATGATTTTTCAACTTTTTGGGGTTAATCTAACTTCTTCGACTGTGGTGGTCAGCAGACAAAGTTCTTTCTGAAAACAATAATAATGATATGTCTGCCTAACGATTATTTAAGCATGATTAGACTATATTTAAAGTTAAGGGCTTGAATACTTGAAAGTAATCAAACATCTTGTGTAACTCGGACTTTTTTTGGATGCTTAGACATCCTGTTAAACATTCATGTTCTGAAAATCAGACCCCTTTTTAAGTGTTTCTTGTAAAGCATTAAATTGTAGATGGTTTTTTCTAACAATTCAATGTATAATCTTGTCCTTTTAAGTGTTTATCTCCTTAAATTAGTGGAATTGTAGACATGTTCTATACAAACATACCAGAACATCTGCAGCAAGTAAAAACCGTTTAGATCTTAACAATTTGTTGGGCTTTTTTTGTATGTGCACATATATGCAGTAAGATTTACATTTCTTTGCCAGGATTCCTTCAGAATATGGTTTTCATCAGCATTCTAATCTTCTATATGTTTTTTATCATAATTTAGCACTCTGGTTTTGTTTATTTCATAAAATCTTTTGAAGATTGCCTTTAAAATGATTGGAGGTAGGTTAATCCTGAGATGCAAGCAGGGGTGGTATCCTTTTGTCACTCAAATCTGATGGGATACCACTTGTATTTATATAACATTTGCCAACTTAATTTAGATGTCGTAATAAGGACTCAAACAAGTTGCTCTTTGTAAAGAAACCAAAGACAGAAACTGAACAGTGTCTAAGTGAAAACAGCAAGGGAATCAGCTTGTCTGGCATTGACATAATACTGTGAAATCAATGCTTTGATCAAGTATAAAGCATAACAGCTGTGTGAAAGGTTTGCTGTGGTTAGCTGGCATTATCTCTTGTGTAAAGGAAAGTACATCATAAACCAGTAAAAATTAACTGCCAGAGTACAATGATGTTTTTGTGACTGGGAATTCAGATAAAGTTTTGCTTCTGTTGGCAGAATGATAAAAAGAACAGAGAATATTTGCATATAGGTGAGGAGAGGCTGCAGTGTTCTATGAAGTCTAGTCACTGCAGGTATATAAAGTGCCTCCAGCTGTGAGTACCATCTTTTAATTAACTTGAGATTTCTACCTGATCAGTTCTGGAACTGGGAGAGGTAATGCCAAGAGAATCATAATACCAGAAGAAGTCATTGGATGGCAGCAAAGCATTTATCAGTTGTCACTGTGGGTAACAAACTCCTATGAGGTTCAGCCGGAAGGAGTGTAGCTGTACATATTTATCAGACACAGTCAGAAGTGCAGCTCCATGCTGTAACTTGGAACTCTTTTCAGGAAGTGTTCTGAATTACAAAGATCCCCCAGACCAAACAGAAGTTCACTGTTCCAGGGGGAAGGGGAATCTAGCTACTGGCTGCAAGCCTGCAGCTTGTTTCCCCTAGAAATGGCCCCTCCTCCCTCCCAACCTGTCCCTGTTTTCAAAATGGGAGGGGAGAAAGGGAGCAGATGGAGCTCATTCTAGGGGTTCCCAGCTAGTGCCAAAGGGTGGGTTGGGTGAGTTGGAACTCCCCCACCCCAGACTCAACTCCCTTCACTTTTTCCCCCTCTCCCATTCTGACAACCACGAATGACTTGTGTCCCCGGCTGCTGGTGGGGCACGGCAGCGGTGGGAGCGATGGTGGCGGTGGGAGCAGCAGGAGCCCAGCGGCGGTAAGTGGGGAGCTCCCGCAGACACCACTGGCACTGTTGGCAGCAGGTGGGGGTGGGGGTGAGCACAGACCAAGGGTCGGCAATCACCAGAGGTGGTGGCGGCTAGCGGGGTGGCAAGCAGTGACCTTCCGCAGGCGTTGCTGACAATGTCTGTGGTGCCTCTTTGTAGGGGGTGTGGGTGCACCCGCATGCACTCCCTATGTGTCGTCCTGCTGAAAACAGCTCGGGCTGGCAGATGCAAGTTACAGAAGATGCTGTGTTTTGAAATGTCTTCATCTGAACCCTCATACAATGAGATTTTTGCCCAATTGGCCATTTTTGAAGTAGTCTGCAGCCATACACTTGTGTTTGGTCATGCCTATAGATCGCTTTCTATGGCCAGATTGGGCACAGAAGCCTACCAGCGTAAACAGTATCTAGCTGCTGGTTGGCATTGCTCTGCCTGACGTTAGAAAAGTAGTGGCCAGCAGGATAGAGCTATTGAGACAAACTGAAGATGTAAGACAACCACTGTATGACCATCCTACAGCAAACATCTGAAGTCAGGTAGGAGATTCCTCACCAGCACCCAACCTCTTGATGCCACACCCAAGGACACATGACTAAGTTGTGGAATGAGAAGCTGAAGAAAATACCTGAGAGTGGAAAAATAGACTTTCTAGCAGCGAAGTCCTTACTACCAGGGCCTGACAAACCATGGCAAAGGTGGCAATGTCTCAACTGCCTATGTACTGGAGTTGGATGCTCCACGGAGCTAATGAAGAAGTGGGGCTATACCATTGGTTCAACCACCTGTGACTGAGGCGCATAGCCTCAGACTATACAACACCTGCTGTAGTGCCTGCTGCCTGAAGGCACATGTGCAATGAAAGACCTCACAAAGTATAGTAAATGAGCATAGGCATGTGTAAGAAAATGGTCAAATGTGGTGTAGAGACACAAGACAAGGACAATGACAACTCTAGAAATAGAGATGTCAGCATGGCCTATTTGCTGAGAGAGGCTTCTTTGGGAGTAAGACCCTCCTCTCCAGGGACACCTATGTGAGACCCTTACTGCAAAGTTGCCTAATTAGCTCCATAGGAAAGCATCACTGTCTACACGTGCGGTGCTGTTAGGCCAGAGTAAACTAATTATAAAACTATAGGTTAGTACTGCCTGAAACAAGTATTATCCTATGGTGGTGTCATTTACTTTGCTATGAATACACATGTAAACGGTGATGGCCTGGCTGGGGCATGAGGGTGCTACAGTGTGAGGCTGCCTGCCAGGTAGTCCCATGCTGAAACACCCTCGTGTCCCAGCCAGTTCCTCTGCAGCACACTTAGTCTGGGTGGAGCAGCTCTGGACTGGTGGCTGATGCCCAGCGCCCCCTGCCAAATGGGGCTGTGCCGCCCTGTCTTAATGTGCTGTGGTCCTGGGTGCACACTTAAATGCCGCATCTGGGAACAGTAAACTCTGGTGAGCATTGCGCCAGAGTTTATTCAGCTGCATTAATTGTATTGTGTAGATGCGCTTTCTGTTTCTTTAAAAAACTATAATAGGAAGTACACGTGCAAAGTGTCTCTGTCCAACCTCCTTAGAGTTTTTGTCTAGGGACACAGTGGTAACCAGGTAGCATGGCCATTAGAATGTCCCTTCCGAGCAATAGCCCTTCATGTGGATGCTGTATCCTGGAAGTCAGTTTTATTCTGAAATAAGTACTCTGCTCATAGAGTGGTGCCATTACTCTAAAATAAATGTCACTTCTAGTCCAGGATGTCTGCATTAAGGAGCTTTTACAGAATAGTTAACTACGCAGGTCTGTATTACCTATAAGGGCCTAATTTCTTGGACTTGAATAGTAATTTTGATATCTCAATTTTTGGATGACTTGCTGGAACTCATTAAAGAGGCCTGCTTTTCATAGGAAAATGCTTATCATTTTCCGAAAAATCTGGCTCAAGGTCAGCAGATTTTGGAAAATTTAGACCAAAGTAGGTAAGAGACTGAAAAGCTTTATTAACTTACATAAAGCTCTCCCCACAGTTGACGCAAAATTTTCACTAACTTCTGAGCTAGCTTGCCTGTGCACCCAATGCTGTTTGTGGCCTTGTTGGTAGTGTAGGTTTAAAGGGTCCCTTCATTGAAGGGAGACAAGTGAGGCGGGTTTTTTAATGTGATTTACAATTGGCATTGTCTGGTTTCAGTTCCTAGCATCTGCTAATATTTTTAATTTGGATCTAAAGAACTAAACTAAGAAACTAAGGGTGTTTATATATGTTTTTCAGGGGTGGTGGTGGTGGGACTTTAATTAGAGGAGCTCTGAAAGCATCATGTGCATCAGCATCCCCATGCTGAAAAATGGCGACGGGGTACTTTAACTGAAACTCATCAAACAAACTTTAGTTATAGTGCTCCTGTTGCCATTTTTCAGTGTGGGGAGACTGGCACATGTGACACTGGAGTCTGCTGGAGCATAATAATTACCATGCTCCAGCAGATTTGATTAATCGAGTCTGCTCTGACATGCCGTAATATAGTGTGTCGGGGCAGCCTTGCTGCCCGTGTATAAGGGCCCTAAAGTTTCTCTTTTGTTTTACAGAGCTGAACTTTTTGAGAAGCAAGGAAGTTTGTCGTGTTGCTTCCTGCTAGAAGTAGAAAGATAACCATACATTGTATTATGTGGTTTAAAATTCAGGTTTACCTTATTGGGGTCCTACGTCAGTGCTTAAGGGACCTTGTCATGTGAATCCTTTGTCTTGTAGTTGGAAGTTAGCAGACTAAACTGAAATGTTCTACATTGAATGTTCATTTTTTTTAAAAAACAGAAAATTCAAGTTCACTTTTTGTTACATGAGGTGTAGGAGGGGGAACCAAGTAAGAGCCTATTTTTGTGTGTCCTTGTTTAATCTTTCCATTTATATCAGTGCACACAGTTGCTGTACCCTTCATTCATCTAGCTCAAACAAAGGAAATGTATTACAAAGTTAAGGGGAACACATATATAGCTCTACAGTGCATGAAAAACAGACATGTGGTTCCTTCTCATTCCATCACAAAACTGTGACTGCCTACCAGCCTGCTTTTACTAAACTTCTTGTGAGCTACTATACTTTTAAGTAAATATCTCAATTTATTACTGTCCAACCTGCCATCTATCCTCAGTTTTCACTCTGTGGAAATGTTATCAGCTGAATACTTTATATGCACCACCACTGCAGGTGTTGAAGCTGCTTTATTAATGGTTGGAAACTCAGTGACTGAACTGAATTAATTGAACTTCTTTCTGTGCTGTCTGGCTGGGCCATAAAAGCTCAAGTGATGCAGTTGACTATTGCATTCTAACTTTTGCTGTGGTTGGGAGGTCCAGCTTAATATTCACACATTAGAAAAGTAGTATTGTCTGAGAATCCTTTACAAAAGAATGTCTGTAACACGATTTAATTACACTAACTTTATATTTTAGTTTTGGAAATCATTCTCTACTACTATATATTTAAGCAGCAGTTCACAAACAAAACAGTTTGATGTCCTCTGCCCTGAAGAGCTTACAAACTGTCAGACAAGATGAGACGCAGAAGAAAAATTCAAGTGAGGGAGGGTGTGGTGATGTTATTTATTAGATGTTTGGGATGAGTGCATGCAAGTATACACTCATCCTGTATAAATGATGTAACTGAGACAATCATTCAACCGAACTCTACAAACAATACCAAGCTCTCTGTATCCCACAAATTCTCAGAACCCCACCCAACAACCTAACCTTTCTTTCCAGTCGAAGAGCAAACTTGTAACAAATAGATCTTGCACAGTGACCTGAAGGTCAAGTAATGGAAGGTCAAGTAACTGGAAAAACTAGGCAGGGAACAAATTTGACACCTTCAGAGCTCCCACCAATTATACCCTCCCCTGTTCTTTTGTGATTTAAGGTAGGGTGTGTGTGTTTGTGTGTGTGTGGAGGAGTAGCAGGGTATTATTTTAAATGTTTCAGATGATCTCACATGCCATTATAATATTTAGGGAGATATGATCTCTAAGGTATAAAATCAGAAAAATAGGGCTGGGAGGAACCTCAGGTCATCTAGTTCAACCCCTGATCAAGATATGGTCATCCCTGACTATAACATTCCAAACCATTGGTTGTCCAACATGATCTTAAATACTTCCATGAACAGAAATTACACAACCCTTTAGGTATCTTGTTCCATTGCAAATGCCATCATGACCACCTTGAAGAGTATTAAGCTACTTGAGGCCTAAGCCAGTGCAGGTCATGGAGAAATAGCATAATATATCTTCACATGAGAGTTGTGGGCTTATTGCATTGCATAGAGGGAATGTAGGAGATGAAGCAGTGCTTGGTGGAAGTTCCAGTGAAGAGGGTGCATGATAAATGACACAAAACACAAAGCGGAAAAGACACACAAAACAAAATTAAAGCAGCAGCAAGTTTTCATGTAACTTGCCTTGGATCAGAGGTATCAAACTCATTTAGCCTTGTGTGCTAGACAAATGTTGTGGGATCAGTCCATGGGTTGGTTGAATTGCATGGGTCTAGCTCTATGGGCTGGATAAATGGTATGGGCCTGGCTCTGTAGGACAGATTGGGCCTACAGACCTCTTTCTTGTTCTCCACATACTGGATCTTGCTGTGCAGCATCCACTCTGGCTGGTCAAGGACTGTGCTGCGCGTGAGGTTGTGCAGGACCCATCTGGGATGGATGCAACAATTGGCACCCACTGGTCAGTTAGGGACCTGGCAAGAAAAAGCCCAGCATCCTGGGTACCTGGCTACTCCCATGAGAACAAGCTGCAGTGCTGGATTTCCTCCCAGAGCACCTCTGCTTTTGCTCGGGTGTTTAGCAGCCAAGCGGGGAGAGTCATTACTGCTGGAGCCCTAGCAGTACCATGGCTTGTTCCTATTGTGATAGGCAAGTACCCACGTGAGAGTGGTGGTCCTGGAGCCCCAACAGCTCTGCAAGAAGCAGCCCAGTATCACAGGTGTTTTCCTACCACTGCAGGAACAAGCCGTAGTGCTGGACTTGTTCCCACTGTGGTGCTGGGGCTCCAGCACTGCAGTTATCACACAGATGTTTGGCTGCCACAGTGGCAAGGTCCCCCATTGCAGCTGGGATTGGGGGAAAGTCTGCTGGCCAGAAGACTGACCCAGCTTTGTGGGCTGGGTCTGGTCCCCCTCTTCCTTTTGTGGTATCTGTGTAGAAATGTTATGTTAGGATTTTTTTTTTTTGGTTACCTTAGGTACAGTGATTTGACTACATCAAACTGAAGTGGCTTCCTGAGGTCACTTTAGACCTTTAGATGACCTCCTGAGGTCCCTTCCAACTCTAATTTTCTATGTCTCTAAATGCATCCACACCACTAATATGCTGGCTAAGATACCTTGTGTCTTCAATTGTTGTGTCCCCATGGCTCTGCACTGATTTGAACTAATTGCTTAGTATTCTGGGCAGATGTCCCATTGTGCAGTGTTTTATTGCTTGGCTCTCCATACTGTCTGATTTTTCTTGTGGAGCATGGTGTGATGCCTTTCAGAGACTACACTAAATGTTAAATATTGCCAGTGCCATTTTCAAACTGCCATTAGCCCGTATTCTTGACAATCATTTGTAGGAAGAAGATGATGCACATTCATTTGGAATTGTGTGGAGGGATGGATTTCACTCTGCAGTTTCCCAGGTATCTCGATGGTGTGTTGGTGGAAGAGGAGGTACTTCTGTAGAGCACTTAATCTAGGGATGTTTTACTGTGTTCTTCTGTGTTTTTTCAATTAGGAATGATTTGTGGGATAGGGCAGTGAGCAAAGATAACTGGAAGTCGTGTCAGAATTTCAAGATGAGTCCAGGTGAGAGCTTGCCTCGGTTGCGTTACTGTGTGGCCATCATAAGCAAATTGTTTAGATGCTGCTGATGGGATACAAACATCTATATTTTGTCTCTGACCCTCACTCCAGATCAAACATTTTCTCAATAGGAAGGATAAAGGGGTATCTTTCCAGGATGTACAAGACCTGGTTATTCATGCTAGATGATTCAGTAGTATTAGCCAGATGTATACCACTCACCATACTTGGACCATTATTTCATTCAAGCAGCCCTTCTCACAACAATCAACCTCTGATGAGAAGGAGATGCATTTGAAGTATATTGCATTGACCTTCCCTTAATTCCACTGCCTTTAAAACTTTCGCCAATATTCTTCTTTAATATTTTTTATATTTTAAAATTGTATTTAATTTTTGTTTATTTGTATTGAAATCATTTCTGTGTCTCCCCATATACTGGGCTTCATTTTACTTAATGTATTTAGGCACATGGAAATGAATGTCAGAGCTGGTGACATCTAACTATTCTGGATTTCTGAGTGTTCTAGGGTCTGTTCTGTGTTCACAATGGTAATAATTTCTCATGGAAATGGAAATATACATAAATTACAACTAGTAGCTCTGTCTGAATGTGCACTATGCTTGAGCTCCAATGACTTGAGGTAATGGTACACGTAGTGCCACATGCTGTCAATACCTATTGATTAGCAGTTGTTTTAACTTCCTGGAATCTGCTGTAATGCAAACTGGAAAAACTTCAGAGCGTGAATACAAGAATGAGTGTGGATACAAGAAGAAACCTTAACAGTTTTATAAACTGTATTCTTCAGCTTGTTGAATCATTTTATTTGTGCAGGTCTTGACTTGTCTACCCCATTCAATGGCAAACTGCACTGTTAAGGAAACATGTTTTACAAATCCATTTTTTACTCCTTTTTCTAGTGGTGGCAGGATTCCTTGGAAATTCTGCTGTCCTTGGAATAATTCTATTATGTATTACTATTATGTAATTCTATTATGTATTACTAAAAAAATAATATTCATAACACTCTTTTTCTTGTCTTTAAATTCACAAGTAGAGAGTAAAAGAAATACCAGTAGTTTCTTACTAGCATATATCCATGAATAAACCATTCAAGCTATACCTCCCAAAGAGATTTTTGTGCCAAATTTTGACCATGTCTAAACCCCTCTATAGTGTGAGATTCACTGCCTACCATATTATGTTTGGAGGCGTGTTTTTTCTAAATCTGACTGGTTCAAAAGAGACCTCTTGTGCTACTTCTAAATGGAGTGTTGTCTTCAGAGGTTTTATCACTAATAAATTCGTCATTGGATGACTTTCTAAAAGAATCTATTATAAATTGCTGGATTTGATGCAGGCATCAATTAAGTAGAGTTCTCTGGATCGGACGAAATAATCAGAATAATAGGTGCCTCTGATCTTAAAACATTTGTCTTCAATTATTAGTCTCTTTATGCATGCTCAAGTCAGTTCTTCTGCTATCTTTGCTGAATGCCATATTTCTTCGAGGCAAGTCCTTATAGTCAGAGTATATAGCCAAAGGTAGAAACTTGAGCTTTCATGGAAAAGAAAACAGATCGTTCTGGCTTCTCAATGGGGTTAGTGCTTGCAACAGTGCAAGTGAGCTTCCCTAGCTAGACACTTGGGATTATATATTTCTGCTAAATTGTTTTCTGAATAATGATAAAAATATATACATTACTGCAAAGAAGGTACAGTTCATGTGACTTTTTTTTGCTAACTATATGAATAAGGAACAGATTTGGTCCCTAATCCAGAGTCATTTGAAAGATTCTTATTGATTTCAGTAACTTTTAATGAGACCCTTATTGCATCATAAAAATAAGTTACCTTAACTTATTTTTGTCTTTAATACTAAAATAAATTGGCAGTGCACATGCAATATAGCTTTTTAGGTGTTCAAAAAGTTTTGTAGCAGTGAAAATTAATTGCATTAGCAAAAACTTATTAAATGTTTAATGTTATGTTTTAAAACATGTTTTAACTTACATTTAAGTTAAAATCTTAAATTTTAAATATTTTAAAACTGCATATTTTATCATTCTAAATGGTTACCTTTGGCTAAATGTTTTGGATTCTAGGACTACTATTATTGCCAAATTTGACATTTGCACACTGGTTTTGAGAAGTGGACCACTTTCCCAATTTAAAATGCTTTTTCATCTTGAAGTTTGTCCAGACAGCTCTGTGTAGAGAATTTATAAAGGTGTAAAGCACTGATAAGTACTCTGAATTGATAAGAATGAGCAGGGCTTTAATAAAACACATGTGCTACCCTACCATGGACTTGTTAATGCAACTATGTAGACAATAAATATATAATAATATTGGTTAGTATACCATAGAAAAACATTTATGCATATCAATTAAATAATTTTTTAAGACATTGGTGATCTAGTTTATCTAATGTGTATATGTAGATAATGTTTCTTCTGAAGGCCAGTTGCAGAAATGGGTTAGCAGGATTATCCCCATTACAGAGATTTAATTAAAGCAAAAGTCAGTTGTTTATTATTTTAAAATTTTTATGGCAGTGGCTAGGGGATCAACTGCGCGTGAGACCCCATTGTTTTAGATACAAAACAAACAAAAATAGTAGACAATCCCTGTTTCAAAGAGCTGATAATCTACAGAGTGTAAATAGCCAATCAGACTCGGGATGGGGGAAGGAGGACAAGGGAAAAATCGAGTGAATCTCATGATGGCAGTAGACCTTTTTTTTTTTATTTTAGAGTGAGTTGAGTCCTCTTCTAAAGGGGATTTGAAGAGGACTAGACATTGGAAACAATAGTCAGAGGTGCAGATGCTGAGTGAAACTGGGGAAGAGGCAGTGAGCAAACAGCCAATGAACAAAAGGCATAGAAAATACAATCAAGGCCCTAGAAAATGTCCTGCTTTTATTTTATCCATTCTTCACCTGTTGAGAAACAAAAATATCTTTGTGCGTGTGCTAATTGCTATGCGTTTCTGTTGCTATTTTCCTTTTTCTGTGTGAGTGCATTTGTTAGTCTGGGCATTTAATAAAGTTAATAAAGTGCTTATCATTGTGGTACGTGTACTAAGTGTTTACGTTTTTCACCTTGTAAAACTGCAAAAGGCTGAGTAATTTCTGAATAATCCAACACAGGGGTTGGAAACCTCTTACTCTGGTGGGCTGCAGCTTGCAACCTGCCCAGCACTGTGAGCTACCGATCCCAGGCTGCTGTTCCAGCTCTGTGTGGAGGTCTCTCACTCCCCTAATGTAGCCTCTGCTGAAAAATGTGCTGCCATGACCAGCAAAAATTTGGAGTAGTTGATTTAGTAATGACAGTAAACAGAACTGCAGCGAGGAGTGTGCAGCCCTCTGTGCTATGTGGTACAGGGACAGAGCGGGGGGTCAGTCAACTGTTAGTAAAACGTGGAACATGGGCTGTATTGGACTTTTAATCACAGTTTTCTAAACCATGCACTTCCTTTGTTGTTCGTAGCCCCTCTTGGCCCAGAGAGGGCACCGACATGAGATCACTAAAATCAGTGAAAATCTCTAGTGTAACTGATGGCAAAATATCCCATATTCTTAGGGTTAGATCTTAGCTTTACAGGGAGTGTTTCCAGTAGGCAAAAATTGACCCCAAGACTTTAAAGTTCACCCAGATGTTCTGATATAGATTCTAGCAACAGCTCAGGCTTCCTGGGCCCAACATCCCTTACCATTTTTGTCACAATACATTCCTTATGTTCTGCTGTAAGTAGTTATTGTTTCCTAGGCATATTCCTCCATTTGCAAACAATTTTAGAATGCAAGAGGTTAATGCTACCATATCTCAGCAGAGTTACAGTCTGACTCTTTCACAATTTTTTGAATCACTTCTTCATTCATTAGGAAGAAAACCCAGGTAATTCAGGAACTTACTTGAATTTCAAAAACCAAAACAGACAAGGGCCTATTCTCCTCTCAATAAGTATCCCTTCTCAGGCACTCAGATAAAGCATGAGGGCATGAAACTCTAGATTTGTTCTGTAGATTTGGGATGGGAGATGGGCTTGGAATAATTTTTTTCATCTAGCCAGCAAAGTTGATTATTGTTAATAATGCTACCTCTAATGTTTCATTGTAATCTTATTTTAAGGAAATGTTTAAGCATTAAGCATTTTCCCACAGCACTGAAACAATGTACCTTTCCTTGCCAAAGATCACATTCACATATATCCTCCTCATTCCTGTAGCTGGAAGGTAAAGTCTGGATTTTTTCCAGTAGACTAGCTGCCAATTTGCCATCATTGATCATTATCAGTATTCATTTGACTGGAGTATCTGATATATAGCAAGGCATGTTCTTGGCTGTATATGCTATTGCACAGTTCTGGGGCCCTTGGTTACAAAGAATTCCATAAGGCTTTACTTCATAAATTGATTATATTTTTGCTAAGAGTGATTGCCCGTAATGTAATTATACCATAGCGTAGTGATTGGTAGGAGGCAAGTTTCTGGCTCTTACACGATAAACAAAAGACCTGTTTCCTGCAGCTCAATTGAAGTTTAGCCATTGGCTTCCATGAGAGCAGGAGCATGCACTTCTGCCTTCATGTGACCTTAAAATTCTTGTTAATTTATTTTTAATTGTGAAGTTATTTTGGTTTCACAAATTTCTTGTAACTTCTCAAATACTTAAGTGGAAGATGCCTTTGAAAGCATAGACTGCCAATCAGAATCCCTTAAGATCAATACCATTTGGGGAACAACCAATCTTCATAACATAATGGATTGAGGATTTCACACACTTGACTGGTTAGTGACAGAGCAAGGAGTTATTAGAGTATTACTGCAACAGGTGCATTAAAAAGGGTTCTGGAGCATGAGCTGGATCAATCTGTTACAATTTTCCCACTAGCTGTAAGCTACTCCATGGTAATTTAGCACCCGAATTTGATTTCAATTTTTGTAAGAACTCTTTTGTCTTGCCTTTGATACCAGCAGCACCTGCAAATAAAAATAGGAAGCATTTTAATCCATTGACCTTCATTTTTTTTAACATTTTTCTGTGATTGGATGATGAAACTAAATGATGTCTATTTCGCATTCTGATTCCTGGTTCTGCAATGCTTGAGTTACAAATGCTATTGGAGAATTTGTTTTAAAGCAATTGGAATTTTAAAATATCATAGAAATGTTAGGTTTTAGAACGTTATACACAGTGTAAATTTGGGATCAACTTTGAGCTGTGTCTAAATCCGTAACAATATTGACTTTGATAGTGAAAGGCTAGAGGAGTTGTTGGATATCAGTCAAGCAGACTGTTAATTATATTTGTTCTTCATAAGCTTGGTTTTGTGCTGCAGGAAGCTCAGTCTCTGCATCTAACGTAACAGGGAGTTTAATAGGTTGTTGTTGAAACATTTGGAGCCTCACAAATTGTAGAGGTAAAACTTCAGTTTACATTCTTGTTCTTTGTGCAGATTCTCCTGAGGATGCTACAGTAGAATAATCATCAGAAGGATCCCAGGGAGACTGTAAAGACAGACGCACTGTATACAAAATGCTCAGACCCCCGCCCCACTCCCAAATGGGCAGAATTAGTAGCTTTCATGACATGCTGCTCACACTCTCCTAAGGAACAGGAAATCTTAAAGTTGGTTGACAAGAAGCTCACATAAACAGCTGTATTCTTCCTTGTCTTCCCCCAAACATATGGCATCAAGGTGCCTTAGTCCTGTCCTGGCCACAAATATGCAAGTTTTTTAGATCACATATTGATATCCACAAAGACAACTTTAATGACTCTCCTAATGCTTTTAAGCTTCATTGGCTAATTCTAATATTAGATCTATACGAGACAGTCAGGGTGACCTAAAATTAGGTTAGTACTTGTATAACCTGAGTTACTGCGCAGTAGTGCTGATGAAGACCTTTTTTGTGATGCCAACTCTGCAGTAACCTAATACTACTGCACAGTAGGATCACATCATGGTTTTTGCCATGTGACACCATTGTGCAGTCAGCATTTTGTGTAGACCCGGCCTCACATTGGTCACCAATGAATTTTTGGTATGACTGAGGCAAATGTAAGTTTGACTTTTCTAGTTTTTACCTCTAAAATGTTCCAAAAAACTTGTTCATGCATCCTGGTGTCTCTAACTAAGCATATAGACTATTTGCTCTACATTTCAAAACTAAGTATCATGTGCTATCCAGTCTCAGATACCAACTCAAACTTGCTGTTTAGACCTCAGCCTTATCAAATCTTTTAACTACAGGTTGTGGAGATGCTGGGCTACCTCTGCTTTATGTTATTACCTTATTTTCCTGTGGTTATATTAAGCCTTAAACTATCTATTATAGAGACCAACATGTCAATAGATTGCTCTTAATGAATACATACTGTTCATGTTTGTAGCATGTTTCCATCATCTAGCAATCATTTATTAACCCTTTATAAACCATTTATAAATGTGCTCAATAAAAAGTGTGACTATTTAGCTTTTTCCTTTAAGGTTAATATTAAAGACAAGTCCAAGGTCAAGATGGGCAGAGGGGGGTTTTAGAAGCTGGAGTAGTTTATATTTTGGCCAGTCAGCTGAAGAACCACGTGGAACTAAAATTAGTAAAGTGTGTGCAGAGAAGAAAGTTCACACGGTGTAATATCCTGTGGGCAGTATTAACGTTGATTTACCCAATCTGTTAATGGTGTGGTCTGTCTAGACCTTTGGAACATTCCTTCACTTCTTATTTAATGTAGGAAGAATCATTTCTGAAATTAGCATTTAAATTGGCCAGAGTCAGCAGCCCTTTCAAACAGGGCTCTTATCCTTGCGTCATGGCACAATAACCAGTTCTATTAAAAAACAACCCCCCCCCCCAAAAAAAAAAAACACCTCAAAACCCCAACCCCCCAACCAACTAAAATATCATGAGAAACTTTCACAATTTCCCAGTCTCTTACCATGTAAATGTTGGGAAGGCATGTTGAAAGAACACCATAAACTCAGCAAAGTTTAAGAATTGGAGTTGGGTGAGGAGTTAATTTGAGCTGATTTAATTAACATTAGTTATATTAATAAGGAGAAGCATGCTGTAGTAAGCTTACAGTTGGCAGGATTGATTAAGGATTCAAATGGATAGAAGTTTTGTATGTGCAGAATTGTAACTGGAGGTTTTACTGGTTTTTGACACCTGAAATTTTTTCTTTCTCTGGTCTTGTATGAAGTTCCTATAAAGCATGTGTCTGTTGCTTTCCTTGCTATACTCAAGGACCCAACCTGATTAAGACTCCTGTGAGTCTTGTGCCCAGTATCAGAATCAGGAACAGGGCAAGGTGGGAGCTGCCTCCCCTTCTACCCCCGCCCCCACTACTTTGGCTGTACTGCAAATGTACAGTGAGCTCTTAGCTCACTGCCTGGTCAGCATGGGCCCCTGCTGGGGCTCTTCATGGACAGTGAGCTCTGAGTTTACCACCTGATTGGTGCAGGGTCTGGCTGGAGTTCCTGCTTTTGCATGGTTACAGAGCCCAGGAGGTGAACACAGCTGTCATTTGCTCCCACCCCCTTCCTCCAATTTCAGCAGCAGAGGAAAGGAGGGGATGAGCTGCAGTGACCTCTCGCACCTTCTGGGCTCTGGAGCAACATGAAAGCAGGGACTCCAGCCAGAGGTCTGCTGTGCGAGCTCATGTACGACACAGCCGAAGCAGGGCCTGAGTACACTGTTGGATTCCCAATCCTAAACATTTACTAATAAAAGTCAGTCTCCTCTGGATCCTCCCTTGATCTTGAGAGATGCTGAACACCTAGGCCAGAGGTTGGCAACCCCTGCACGTGTGCCATTAGTGGCATGTGGAGACATTTTTCCTAGCATGCTGGGTGGCATGCAAAGAAAAAGCTTTTGTTTGTTTGTTTTGTTTTTTAAGTTGCTGCTCCGGGCTCTCCTGTGCAGCCACAAGTCCCAGCGCTGCGGCAGGCCCTGGAGCGGAGCCAGGGGAGTGCAGGCAGGGTGGCTGTCTGTGCTCTATTGCCCCTGCCCCATGCTCCCAGGTTGCGCCCTCCAGCCTGGCTGGCTCCTGGAGAGAGCTGCCCAGGCAGACAGATGCCCTGTCCCCCCGCCGGGCAGCACCGAGGTGCTGACTGCTGGGGCTGGGCGGTCGGGACAGGGTCTGGGTGGCGTGGGGGGAGGCGCTGCGGGCAAGCCAGCCCGGTTGGGCCCTTAGGAAGGCAGGGGCTGGGCAGGAAGTGGGGGCGGCCCCGAGGCTCTGCAGAATTGAGCTGTGGTGGGTGGGCAGGCAGGGGTGCCCAGTGGCACCTGTGGTGGGGCCTGGCTTGGCCCACGCAGCTCTACAGGGATGGGCCACAGCCACCCTGCAGACGTGGGGATGCTACTTGGCTGGGGCAGGATGCCAGGCTCAGGGGGCTTCCCTCTCTGGGATCGGCCTCCCTGCACACTGGGCCCAGGGCAGGGGCCTGGCTGCGGGAGCCTCCTGGAGCCTGGAAACAGTCACTGCGGCTGTCTCAGCCTGCCCGGGTCCCCACCTTGCCTACCTGCAGCTCTCCTCAAGGGGCCAGGGCGGCACTGCACAGAGCCACTGCGCTGTAGGCTCCCGGCTGGCTTGGCCCTGAGCTCTGGCTGCGGCTGCTGTTCCCGGAGCTGCGCGGGTCGGCTGGGCCCTATCTCCGGTGCTGCTGGGCCCTCCACTGTGGCCCAAGTAGCAGAGCCCTGGGGCGGCCCCTGCTCCCCGCCTGACACCAGCTCTCTATTTACTGTCTTAAAAAAAAAAAAAGCAACATTAATTCTTATTAATTGTATTAAATATACAGTGCATCCTGCCATGTACCCCCTCTGCCTGAGTTTTGTTTTTGTGGCGTGCTGGCACTCCGGCACATTAGAAGGTAGACATTGCGGTTCTTTCGGCACTGGCCAAAAAACGTTGCCTACCCCTGACCTAGGCAATGAGGGAAGATGCCGTGAATCCTTCAGAAGTAGGTCTTTGTGCCATCACTTATTTTTGTTGGCTTGTTCTCAATGTATTTGTCAAGAGTACCACCCAATGCCCAGTTCCTGGGTTCTTTTGTTCAATGAAAAATTATATAATACAGGTACAGCTCATGTATTTTGGTGGATAATTAAGAACTTGCCTGTCATAATCTGTGTGTGTATGCATGTTTGGAGAGAGTGAGAGAGAGCAAAATTAATGGTAATGTAGGGTCATAGTATTTATTTTTGCTGAGAATTTGAGATGATCATGTTGATTGGTAGATGCACTGAGTTATGGGTCAACAAAATCTTTGTACCACATCATCATATGTTTTGTACACGCCATCTGTGCTTCTGAAAAACTATTTCAGGAATGCTTCTGGAGAGTTTTATAAATTTTCTTTGTACTATTTTTCATCTCTGTCTGAAAGCCAGGTGCTTCAGTTGCAATGAATTCAAGTGTCTAGGCTTCAGAGAAAAGAGAAATGAAAAGCAAAGTATTTGCAGAGACTTTGTAAAATGACTTCACTTAACTTTTCTGTATGTAACAATTTGTGTAATACTTTGCTTAGGTCCTGTGTATCGTGTTAAAAAGTTGGGAAGTTCCTTCCCATTCCAGAAAGCTCCAGATCTTAGCTGGGAAGGGTTGTAAGATGAAAAGCCTTTGAATGGCTGTGATTCAGTTGTCCACCTGACCCCCATACTCTCTTTTTTGGGAGGAAATTCCACATTTTGGAGGGAAGGAAGCCCCTCTGTAGGAAGTGGTTGTCTAAAAATACAAAAAAGATCTTTTGTTATGATGGAGTGAACACCTGGCAGGACTTCCTAAACCATACAACAGGGATGTTCAATTCAGAGTGGCTGAGGGCCACATGCCCCACAGGCTGTGGACTGCATGCTGTCACTACTCCATGGGTGATTCTTCCCTCCCTCCAATGTCATGTGGCTATTGTGAGCCCTCTTTCCTTCCTCCACCAACTGCTACTACCATGCATGTGATCCTTCCTCCCCACTGCTGCTTCATGAGTCCAATCCCACCTCCCCCACTGTCATGCAAGCTCCCTTGCTGACACCATGGGGGCAATTTCCCCCTCCTGTTGCTGTCATGCAAGCAGTGTCATTTGTGCTGCCCGAGACCCTTTCTGGTTCTGCCACGTGGGTAGGAAGGTCACCAGACCTCCTGCCTTGCTGTCCTTCCACAGAAACCCCAGTTGCTCTGGCTGCCACTGCAGCAGCCTGAGCAATGGGAGCAGTGGTGGCCAGTCAGGAGTCTGGGAACTGCACATTAACCATTTGTGGGATGCATGTAGCATGCAGAGTCCCAGTTGGGAGCCCTGCTGTACACTCTAGTCCCCGGACAACTGACGTTCAGATCTCCCTTTCTGCTCCATCAGGATATGCCTATACAGTGTCTCCTAAAGCTTTGGGGATGGACAGTCCTGAGAATGCATATGCTGCTCAACCACTCACATGTGCCAAACCCTAGGCATGCAGCAGTAAAGCTTCTCCTGTGGCTGCTCTTGAGACTTGTTCTCTGATATGCTTCATGGCTGCTACAGGGAACACTTCCTCATTTCCTCAGGAGAAAATGAGCGGTCACTATTCACCAAGAATGCAGGGTACACAGTGCAGACATAGCCTCAGATTCCCCGACTAGACTCTGATGGCTACATTTTGTTTGTTACTCCTGTTACCTTCTTGAGAAAGATCTCCAAGTACTTACCAATCCTTAATTATAAATTCCCCCAACCCTGATGGGTAAACTGAGGATTACAGATCTGTTTAAGATTGCATACAAAGACATTGTTAGCACTACATGTTTGCAAAGAACCTGTACAGCGGGGCCCTGGTCCATGACCGGAATTCCAAGACAATAATAGTAATAATAATAATATGGCAAGGAAACAGCACAATTTTTTTTGTGGGAATAAAACTTAGGAGTCCTGGCTCTCATTTATGAGTTCTGTTATGGGCCAAGCGGCTATCCTTTGTCCTCCCACTAGAGCAAACAATAGCAGTTGTTTTGTGATTAGGAGCTTGCCTTAGTAACTGAATGAAAAGAACTACATTCATTTCACTCGCTTTAGAGATTATCTGATCCAAAGATAATTTTTGATGCTTTGACAGTCATTACCTGATGAATCAGTGCATGTTGTTTTATACAAATGAGGGACTGATTATAGTACTGTTAGACCAGCACAGTTTCAGATAAATGCAGTGCAAGTTTCCCAGCATGTCCCTACCTATGCAGACTTGTCACACCTCTGCTACTGCAGTTTAGAACCATATCAGGGCCTTGTGTTTGACAAATTTGTGGCAGTATTTGTGATCTGGACAAGTATCCTCACTGCGTTTGTGATTCAGAAAAACTCTGAACCTATGACGTGAACCGGTGCATCTACTGGGAAACTATATGGCCAGTGAGGTTGGAGGGAGTCCAGGAGTGGTGTTACATACTCACAATAATGTGCCTCTCATAATGGCTGGATATTAAATTTGCTTCCAGTGGAGAAAAGCCTTTAAATTTCCTTATCTACCTTCTGTGATATTTTGCGGCAGTTAGTTAATGGTGTATGTTTGCTTTTATTTTTTCTTTTGAAACATGTTTTGGTTTAATGTCACTTAAAATGTTTTCGTCCCCCTCCCTCCAAATTCTTCTGTTTAATTGGAATTATGGTGCCCATCAAAAACCATTACTGTAAGGTGACCTGGAAATAATTATTTCCTTTCATCTGTACCAAACATTTGTAGGTAGTTAAAATGTCACATATAAAAAAGGCCTGATTCACAAAGAAATGGCTTTATGGGAGTATAGTAAAATATGAGATTTCATTATGCACAAAAAGCCCATGGATGGTATTGCTAGTCCACAAAACAAACGTCCAACACGTGGAGTGCATGGGACCCTCTAAGGGTTGTATACAGATCTATGAAGAAAAGCATTTGTGGGTCTAGGGAAATGACCTCTTTCAGCAATAAATAGAGTATGTGCTCTTAGTCTCTGGAAGGATTTGTGTGGAGATCTTACTTTCCAAGTGCACACATTCCTCTGAATCAGGCAGGTGTTAAAGTGAAATGTTGCCTAGAGGATGCAGCACCCTGACGTGCTCTCAGCAGCCTTACTACAATAGATCCAAAAGCTGCCAGCCAGCACAACTGCCGAGGAAGCTGCCAGAAGGCTAGATGGAAAATGCTGAAACAATATCTTTGCCAGCTGGGCACCTCTAAGTCATGTGACTGTTCTCTGGCAAGGAGTTATCTTTATGACATGTTCAGGGGAATGGAGCCATAAGCTTCACTTCAGATTGGACAAGGTGAAACTTCTTTATAATTCAAGTGCTTAGGGTCTGGAACAGACTCCCTCCAGGGGTGGTACAATCACCTGCCCTGGAGATCTTTGAAAAATGACTTGACATGCATCTTGCTGGGGTCATCTGACCCCAGCAGTCTTTCCTGCTCAAGTGCAGAGGAGTTGGACCCGATGATCTTGTGAGGTCCTTTCCAGCCCCTGACATATATGAATCTATGAATAAGGTGCCAAAATACTACGTATGTAACAACTGCGTGCGGGTGTGCTTGGCACCTGGTATTACAGTGGCAAAGCTACAGCATTAAAGTAATGAAAGTAATTTACAGCATGGTGCTGCCTTGCTGTAAGGGGTGGATAAGGGGCCCGCTCTCAGTCCATGGAAGGTTGTGGAAAGCTCATGACAAACCCTTTTGGCACCTGTTCTTTGGCAATGGCAGTGATATGCTGTTAGCAAAAGAGGTAGTTAACTGTGTTAGGCTGAAATCGGAAAGAAGGGAGGATAGATATGCACCTTATATACTAACTCAATAAGATTATATATACAGCATAAACTTTTGTGGACTGAAACTCATTCTATAAGGTGCATATCTGCCCTGCCTTTAGCGATGAACTCTACCTGATGAAGGGAGTATTTGCCTTGCACCCTCTCTCTGTAGAAAGCATAGTGGCACAATGCGATTGTCCATGGTCTGACTTCCTACTTTCTCCCCTTTTCTTATTCTCATCAAATGTTGTTAATGGTGGTTGTTATATGTGAGCATGCATTGACCATTATCTCCAAAGTCAACAACTGAAAGGACAAGGTAAGAAGAGTAAAGGGAATAGGGTGAGTTGAGCATTGCTGCTAGTTCTTGAATATTCATCATGAATCTTCCTCAGCTGGCCCTGAATTCTAAGAACTGTAGTAAACAAAGGGCTCCAAGTTAAGTAATATATGTGTTGGTATGAGGTGTGATCATATGAAATTATTTGTTCTGTTTCTGCAATTATGTTAAACAAAATAACAACATCAACAAAACCTTCAAGAAAGAAACTCTGTGTAACCATTATAGAAAAGTTGTGCCTGCAGTCTTTCTGTTAGTGGTATTCCAAGCTTCAGTCCAAACAAGGACTGAAGCATTTAGATCCATGTTTAAGTCATGCAATTTTCAAATGCCTCAAGTCAAGTGCATGTTTACAAGCTTTGCTGGATTGGGCTCAAATTGGGGGCTACAAATCCAATTTCACCTGTGCTTATGGTTCAAGGAGATGATCAAGGTGATCCTCTTCACTTTAAGCTTCCTCAAGAGCCAGGACTGTTCATCTTAAATTTTGAAGGACAGTTCTGATTCATATTTAGATGGACTGGAATTACCATGAACAACACTTAATTGTGAACCACAATTAATGCAGGTTGCAATGAAGCAAAATATGTCACATTTTTGCGTCCTGACACTTAAGTATAGGAAAATAGATTTATTAATGAAGACTGGGGAGAGTCAGTTTTGGATTTGGGGAAAAAAATAAAGAAGGCTTTGGGCAGTTCCCAAAACTCTAACCCAGTCCTCTTACCATAAGAGGAAACTGAGAGAGATTCTATACTTCCTAGATCAGGAATAGGAAAATATGGCCCATGGGCCGAATCCAGCCCACCAAATGATTTCATCTGGCTTGTTGTGAGTCCCTCAGGCCCATGGCTGGTCTGCCTGCCCAGGTGTGGGGGGCAGCCCAGGCTGTGGCAGGTATGCCCAGTCCTGCTGCCCTAGGTACACAGTGGGGCTGGGACAACACAGCAACTGGACTCTACTTCCTGGCTGCTCTGATGGCAGCAACAGCTCTTTCCAGCTGCCACTGTCAGTGTCACCATTCCTGCTGGCCTTGGCCTTGCTGCATGGGCACTCTTCCCCTTCCATCCCACACCCGCTGCCAGGGGTGCTGGATACAGAAGGTGAATGGGGGCTTCATGGAGGCACCTGGGATCCGTGTGGGCAGGGCATGCTTCACTAGGTGGATAGGATGGGTCTGTGGGTAGGCAGGGAGCAATGTCTGGAAGCGGGGCAAGCTGGTGGGGCTGGGGGCCGGGGTTGGGATCATGGGGTGGTGATAGTGCAGGCCTGGGGCAGAACCATGATCCATTGCCCACGTGTCCCTCCAATGGGCGCTGGTTTTATAGGCAGGGTGACGGCACCAGGCAGTGACAGTGCAGGGCCAGGCCCCGGGAGTTTTGGTGGGCCAGGGTGAGGGTTGCTGTCTTGGCCTGTGATGGCTCATCAAAACTCCGTAAGTAGCCCTCCAGCCCAAATAATTGCCCACCCCTGTCCTAGATAGTTCGGGGTCAATTGTGTAATAGGTTACAACATCATATGAGCGGCCTTACTGACTCCAATAACTGTACTTATGCAAGTGGTTACCACTATGACTAAGGGATGTCAATTGCACTTGTACAAGCACTTTTGATGTTGGATATAGAAGATCTATAAAAATATGAAAATGATCTTATAGTTATTGTGTTGCACATAAAAAATGATATTAAGTAATGTGATTATGTCAACAACATAATATGGAAAAGGAGAATTAAAAAGGATGGGAAAAATTCCATCAGTAACAAACAACTGTATTCACAGGTAAAGTCCAAGTGAGCCCTGCAAACTATTGTAGCCTGTGCTCAGTCCAGAGTCCACTCAGATATTTCCGAGACTGCCATGCGCATCAGAGAGCTGCTGGTCAACTGACTGATTCTCTTCGATAGTTTCTTGGTATGCCTGGGGTGGGGTTCCAAAAAAGGGTTTGCTAGATGTTGTTTTCTTGGTAAAAGCCTGTTTGTGTGCCTGGGATCAGAGTGCATCCCTGGGCTTTGGTATTCTTATTTCTTCAAAAAAAAATCCTTTCTTGTGCTGTTGCCTGATCAGAGCACAAAAAGTGCAGTGGGTATAAGGCAGAGGGGCCAGGGTCCCCATGCAGCAGGGTTGGGTCCAGCAGCAGTGGCGACACTGGCGGTGGCAGCCAGAAGGGGCTGCTGCTGCTAGGAAAAACAATCCAGCTGGGAATAAGCTCTGATCTGTCACATAAAAAATGGCTTAGTAAATAATCCAAATAAATGTGTTTGTTAGTGCAAGAAGTTAAGAGGTAAAAGTCCTTTCAAATGAAGTGAGAGAGAATTTAAATTTAAAGAGAGACATTTTGAAAATTTCCACCTAAAATGTTTCCCTTGAGAGGAAGGGAGAAAAATGAAAAGTAGTGTGTGAGACATACTAGTCACAGTGCTTAACACACAACTGGAAGATGTTGAGATACCATGGTGATGAGGAGAGGGTACAATAAAAGAATCTTAATGGAATAGATCAGGTCCATTGCAACCTTACCCATAATCTTGCTACTGTTACAACACATGAGTTTGTGAAGGATCAGCAAATTGCCAACAATCCCCTGCCACAGCTGTTTGAATATTGTAATTCCTTGAAACTGCAGCAGGAGCATAAATGCAGGGATATATATATTTGCCTCAGTTTGAAAACCAGATTAAACCTTTGACTAATCCACTTCCATACCAGCTCCCTACGGGCGTTTCTACAGGCTCTATTACAGCCAACCAAGAGCTATGAAAAAGATCTTACAAAAGACTAGCCAGGAAGCCAGTTGCAGACCCAGATCCTGCTGCTAGAAAACACAGTCTGCCTCTTGGCACCTCGGTCTTGCAGCTGCCAGGCACTCTCCTTATGTGGTCACTGGTGTTGGCTCTGAGGCTGGAGCAGATAGAGGAGGAGGGTTAAGGGGGAAACACATTCATCACTGCCAACAGAGAGTGGAGGTAGTGCCAAGTCACTATGTAACTAGGCACATGTGCCAATTTGCTCAGTAATTGGATTGCTATTTGAAAAATTAAAGTGGTGTCTAGAAAATTCTAACCTTTGCATTTATGTATGAAGTGTGCAGTTAAGCAGGCAGAATGTAGGCTGTTTGTATAAGCCTTTGGAAGAGTGAATTTAGGAAGTAATTTGATTACTTTCAAGAATATTACACTGGCCTCAGAAGCAGCTTCCCTGCACTGGAGGATGAGAGACAAAGACCATGACACAGTTCAATAGAAAGCTGTAATGTCATGGGCAAACCATAACCCACTAAAGGAAATTTGTGCAAAGTTGTGCTCTGAAAATGATTTTTTGAATGGAAAATAAACATTATTGTCAAAAGATTGAGACTTGTATGGGGATTTTACTTTTTTCAAAAAAAAAGAGGGAAAATGCCACAAATCAACAATATTACTTAATATTTCACACTTGCAAATTTTGATCTCTAGGCTCAGTACAGTATGTATTATACTCTAATGGATTGTATATTGTTAGCTTTTATTGAACAAATCCTGTATGCCAGCACTATAGGTAGAGGAACATTGCATTACATTTAACTATTCAGGTTCATAAAGCCATTCCTGTTCAAAACTTTGTGCAACAAATCTATCCCTGTTCTTTTTGCAGTCAAATTAAACCAATGTCATTAGGATCAGGATCAAGTCCAATAATCTAATTATCTAAACTGTCTTTCAGATTTATCTTTAGCCTTTGTAGATTATTTTACTAGCCACCTTAGTTCAGCTATAATTTCTGAGCATATGAACAAAATGGGCTATAAATCCCCTAAAGATAATACTTGTAGTTTAAAATATAATCCAGTTCCTAGTCAACACACAAATGATGGCCTTCATCTTCATCCTAGTTAAGAGGAAATACCATGCTGCAGCTGTGAATTGTGTGCTTAAAAAAACACTTTTTGGAACCTCTCTGAAATGTCTGATTTTTCCTTATATACTCAGTCCTGTAGGAATGAAATTAATACATGTCACATCAGAAGCTAAGGAAACTTTGGATGAAATTTCTGCCCCTAGATGGAGTATTCTGCACACTGGTATTTTTGACATTTTGGGAGAATGGAGCTGTGTGTTAGAAACCTTGAAATGTCTCTTGTTCTGAATTCCCCATGCTGTATACCAAGCACTGCCTATTGGGGCTAGAATAACTGGCTCCCTAAGACATTTTAGAGAAGGAAATTTTAAATATGACTTGTATGTTTAGTTTTTTGGTTACTATAAAGGGTGTTCTAACTTCTTATTGGCTCTTATTTGTTGGCATATGAAATCATTAGGTAGTGTATGTGAAATGTAAAGAATCCTATAATTTTGCAAGTGTATTAATCATAGTGAAAAGTTGGCATTTATTGCTTGTAGTATATAGCATTGCTGTGATAATCGCGATATTCCCTGTTTTTGGTATACTGTGAATACCATGGTAACATGAACTGCTTGCAAAGTATTTTAATAGTGATCACTGTAACAGTGGTTGTGTACAAAGTATCCACCATCACTTTAGAAGCATTCATAGTTTGCTGTCTTCCCAATGATCAGAATAATATTGAACCCTAAGCTTGGCAAGTACAAGGTGGAAACATGAGATGGCAAAACTTTGATGTCTGTTGCTCAGCATTTCCAGTATTTTAATTTCTTCTGACAACAGGAGGAAGGTTTTATAAATAGGTGCCTAACTTTCACTTATGGACTTACGCAGAGCACTGCTTTAAGACGCAGGAATTGTATGGGCAAAATGGTTGCCTAAGGAGCAGACCTTATTTCTGTAGTGGGCAGTTAAAGGCCTATCTTGGAAAATCTAGCTGATAGACACTTTTGCCTGTGTGACACAGAATTCAGCTCAGAACATTTTCAATATCCAGGGATGATCACATCTGGGCTTTTGGCGTAGCCCAGTACAACAGGAGGGACCAGTTGCAAAGTTTTTATCTAGACTGGGAGCTGAATCCCTGCCCCCTTTTCCTTCCCACCCAGAATCCAGGGTTTTTTAATATGATGCAAATGCCAGCAGCTCCCTAACAACTGTTCTTCAGGCTTAGTGTAGAATTGAGACCAGACTCTTCTGAGTTGCGAGCAGTTTCACTGCCTTCTTTTTTCTCAGCATGGAATAAAAAAACAAACAAACCCTGAACCATCTGACTGGAGTCCTGAGAAATGCTTTCCAGCTTTCAAAGGAAGAAAAGAGACTTAATTCAGATTTGCCGGAATCATCTAATTAGTCCCTTTAATGCCGAACACCTTAGAGTCTGTGCCACCGGATTCGTCCTAAAAATGAGACGATAGGCTAATTCATCTTGGCAGCAGTAAACAGACCTTGTGATTGCCCTCCTTACAAACACCGGCCTGATTTTAGGAAAATGCTTTGACCAAGTCTCTGTTCCCTCTACCCACCCCCTTTTCTGAGCAGTGCCTGTGCTTCTTGCCCTCCTTCCTCCCCACCAACCCAACCCACCCTGTCTTGCACACAGTGACATACCTCACACATTTGCCACTGCTAACAACAACCTGTCAACTCTTTCTTTGCACTGTGCTAGGCGCCCTTTGTTTTTGCGGCCCAGCAAGCCTTGCAGCTGTTGTCCGGGGCCTGCTCCGACAGCCTGTGATCAGTCAGCTGCAAAATCCTCCCTGAACAACTCGGTATTCACAGCTCTAATCGGGCCAGCGGACTGTTTCCTCCTCTCTCGCAGTAAATCTTTATCACTTGCGCTCTGCTCGTCAGTTAGTGGCGCCAGCTCTTTGGGCTGCTCTATCCCTTTCCCATACTCTGCTGCACGGTGTGCTCTGAATGCTAACTCCAGTCTTGTTTAGTCTCGCTGCTGCCTCGAAACTGCAGTCCACATGTTGGGAAGGTCCAAATTCCTACTTCCTCCTCTCCTAGAGCTTCCTGTACAATAAGTTGATATCTCCCATGGCAAAGATACTTAAAGGCTTCTTCGGCCTATTTCATATTCTACCCGTATAAGTTAATGATGTGATTATCTTCTCATTTCTCCCAGACAGTCTGTCACATTTCTGTTCCATAGCTGTCTTTGGTAGGAAGAAGAGGATGACCTACCCAGTTCAGGGTGACTGTGACAGCAAGGGAAACCCTGGGGAAACTGGCACAAACTTTAATTTGACTCCCTGCCAAGAGTGATTAACACACCTCTTAACAGTTCCTCCATGGTCGGAAACAAATTTCCCTCCATTCTCTCCCTGATTTGCTGCTGTCTCACTGTTTCAGAAGATTTATATAAAAAATGCTGAAGCATAAGCAGGTTTTTAGCTAAAGGATCCCATTCTGCTTGCTGAAAGGCCCAGCTGAATCAGATGGGAGCTCTGGACACTCAGCAGCCAGTAGGATGAGAGTTGCAGATTTGCAGTGCTGCAGTGAAATGATAACTGAGGTGAAGCCTGTTGCTTTTGCCACTGCAGAATGAAAACTCCTTTGCTGCCTCTTGTGGTCTTTTTGCCTTCCCTGCTCATGGAACTGAGTCCAGTTTCAGGTTATGGAATACTTTCGGAGAGGAAACGTATTAAGCAGCAAATTCCTCACTACAGGTATACTAGTTAGGGGGCACAACTCACTTGGGATTAATTTTGGGAACAAGCTATTAAGGGATATGGATGAGTATCTTCAGTTTGTAACAAGGAGAGAGAGATTGTCTGACCACGGGACTGGGAGCCAGGAATACTACAGCTTTCTCAGCCTGGCTCTGGCCACTCCATTTCTGGCCCTGGAGTAGTCACCATTTCTTGCAGAGGCATAGCAGGGCAGCTGTGCACCCTGAGCAGTGATGACACACAGGGAAATGAGAGCTGCTGGTGGCCATGGCAAGGCCAGCTGCAGCAGGAACTATTTTTGTGCCCGCTCCCAAATGCAGTTGCTGGGGCTGCTGCGCCTGCCACCTCTCCTCAGTCACTGCCATTTTGCTGTCTTTGTTTCCCTACCTTTAAATTAAGAGTAATAATCCCCTGGACGAGTGGAGTTGTGAATATTAAACAGGTAATAGAGCTTTGATTATTAAATTATAGCTGTTATTAAAGATTAGTCCTAACTGTTCATTTTCAGAGGCAGTTGTAAAGTACAGACATGGATCCTGTGAGGAAGAATCATCAGAGGAATAAGACATTGGTCTAGAACTCGGGTTTGGATTCCCAAGCTGTCTCAGACTAATTCTTGTGACATTTTGGGCAAGTCACTTAAACCGTTTGGTTCTTCTCCTGTAAAGTGGAGACTAGACTTGCCTGTTATGAAGATAAGTTCTTTAGCATTTGCAAGTTGACCAAACGTTATGGTGGTGAGAGTTACATATGAGCCCAAAGATAGAAACCAACCTATGCAGCAAATTGAATGATGGCATTGGTCGATCAGAAATGTAGAAGAACGATAACGATTCTTACGGTATTGTTCTTGGTGTTTTGTATATCATGCTTTGTAGTCATGCATGAGGGACTCAGAGCTGGCCTTAGGGGTGGGCAACATGGGTAACTGTCCAGGGCACTGGTTAGGGGGGGATGCCACATGCGCACGCGTGTGTATACACACACACACACATGCGCGCGTGCGCGCGCACACATGCACGTGTGAACAGCCTGCTCTCCCTCTGCCCTGCCCCACTCTGACTGATTCCCATCACAGGCAAGAGGAATGGTGCCCAGCCCAGTGCATCCCTCCACCTCCAGCTGCTCCTCAGGAGGAGCTGGGCTGGGTAGTGCAGGCAGCAGCAGTGATGCCTGCCTGCCCACCTGCCTGGCACACCATGCTGCCCCATCTCCCTGCTGGACTGCACCACATTCCCTTACCTGCCTGCCTCTGCCTGCAGCAGTGCAACTGGCTTGTGAGTGTGGGGGAAAGGGAGGTGCCAAAATACAAATTTGCCCAGGGTGCCATTTTTCCTAAGGCCAGCTCTGACTGGACTTGGTGACCCAGGACATCTCTTCCAGTCCACTGCTCTTGATTTAGTAGCAGGTACCACACAGAAATAACATATAAGCTGTGCTGCCAATATTTGCTCACTGAGTTTATGATATGAGGCTGGCAGATCTAGGAATATACCTACATACATTCCCTGTGTAATTCCAATTAGATGCAGTAGTCTTCACTTCCTGCACATAATTGTCACATGTAGCATTGGCATGCTTTGTTAAGCAACTGTTTAATACTACCACAGCTGGGATGTGTTTTTTGGTACGTAATCTGATCTAAATATGAACTCTGGGCCTGATTTAAGCAACTAGATGTTTTGTGTAGTGGTATCTAAGGCATGGGTTTCAATGGATTTGTGCCTCTGTAAGGAAGATTTGACTTTGGCCCTCTATTTGCTGTAGGATAACCACAAGTGCTGTGTATAGATGAAACAGGAGGGCATTAGCATCAATGAGTGTAGCCGATAAAGTTTCCCATAAACTGGTTGGCTTCATGGTTCACAATGGAGAACATCATTGCATAGGTGCCCGTGATGATTCGTATCTTTTCAGTGGAATTATAAAGCAAACTGGATACAGCACCATGCTGACAAATTCCCGTGCATAGATTTTAGAGGTATCCTTTTCACTTAATCTGATCTACCATCATTTACTTTTCCCTGGTCAGCAACCTCCTTCCCTTCAAGTCTGTTGCAGCTAAGGAGAAGGCCAGGTTGGCTAGCCCTGAGGAGGATGGCTTTTGTTGGTAAAATTCTCCCATAGCTGTCTGTGAGATCCCATGGTCTACCACAGGTCTGGTGAGGCAGGTGGTCTCAGCAGGACATGTTGGCTCTTGTCCCTGATCCCTGCCAGCTGTGCGTGTGAGATCAGATTTTGGCTCATTTTTTTTTTCAGTGAAAGTATAGTTTATTGTACAGAAATATTTTGCAATGTGAGTGTGACCTGTTTCTGGTGTAATGATGCTAAAAAAGGAGGCCAGCTTTCTCTATGCTAAACTTGAGGATTTCAAAACCCTTAGTAGGAAATGGATGTCTTTTAAGGAACCAGTGTGTTTGTATAACGTCATTTTGCTTGTGGAGCAAGTGGGATACATGGAACAAGT